>NC_137694.1:137404772-137871673 GCF_964034855.1 Anser brachyrhynchus
CACACTCATGGTAAAAGATTTTTTTCCTAATGTCCAGCCTGTACCTCCCTGGCACAGCTTTGTACTGTCCCTGTGCATCCTGTCGTTGGTTACCAGGGAGAAGAGACCAGCATCTCCCTCTCTGCTTCCCCTCCTTACGAAGTTGTAGAGAGCACTGAGGTTGCCTCTCAGCCTCCTTTTCACCAGACTAGACAACCCAGCCCAGCCTCTCCTCGCAAGACATGCCTTCCAGCTCTTTTAACCAGATTTGTTGCCCTCCTCTGGAAACTTTCTAGAACCTTAACATCCTTTTTATATTGTGGAGCCAAGAACTGCACACAATGTTCAAGATGAGGGTGCACCAATGATCACAGCTGGCTACGCTGTGTTTAATGCATCCCGAAATGTGGTTGGCCCTCTTGGCTGCCAGGGCACACTGCTGGCTCATGCTGAGCCTACTGTTGACAAGCACCCCCAGATCCTTTTCTGCTGATCTCCAGCCACCCATCTCCCATTGTGAGATTACTCCTTCTACGGTGCAGAAACTGGCATTTTCCTTTGTGGATCTTCATGCCATTGCTGACCACCCGATGTTCCAATCTATCTAGATCTAGATTTTAAAACCAAATTTTACTGTGTCTATCCAGAACTCATAGTTCTATGCTCCTTGTGGACTACAATGGATCAGGAAGGTTCCAGAATTCCCAGTTCTATGCTCCTTGTGGACTACAATGTATCGGGGAGGTGTTAGGGACTAAGAGTGACTGGATATGATATTTAAAGTGTTTCCTCTGGAAAAGGATTTAGTCATCAGAAAACAACTATATAAGCAACAGATGATGACCAGGTCATGCATTCAATATGAACAACTAATTCAAATAATGACAATCATCAAACTGCTGTGGGAAAATGGTAAAATATGTATCTCTAAAAAAAAACTTGATTAGGACCATACCCAGAATTCAGTGAAGTTAATGAACTTCCTATTAATTGCAAGGGTGTCCTGGTTTTGGCTAGGATAGAGTTAATTTTCCTCCTAGTAGCTGATATGGTGCTCTGTTTGGGATTTAGGATGAGAATATTGTTGATATCACACTGATGTTTTGGTTGTTGCAGAGCAGTGCTTACAAAAGTGCCAAGGACTTTTCATCTTCTCACACTGTCCTGCCAGTAGGCAGGCTGTGGATACAGCAGGAGCTGGGAGGGGACAGACCCAGGACAGCTGACCCAAACTGGCCAAAGAGGTGTTCCATACCATCTGATGTTATGATAAACTATATATAGGGGTGGCTAGCTGGGGTGGGGCGACCGGCTGCTTGGGGAGAAGCTGGGCATCGGTCAGCGTGTGGTGAGCAATTGCATTGTGCATCACTTGTTTTGTACACATTATTAGTTGTAGTACTATTATCATTATTATTATTATTATCCTTTATCTTCTGTCCTAATAAACTGTCTTTATGTCAACCCGCGGGCTTTCATTTCTTTCTGATTCCCTCCCACATCCCAGAGAGGGAGGGGTGAGGGTTGTTGAACAGCTGTGTGGTGCTTATCTGCCAGACAGGTTAAACCACAACAAAGGCTTTCTGGTTTTGACCAAAAATGTAAAAATCCACTTGAAATTAAAGTTCAGGATGATTTTATATAGCTTTTATGTTCTGTCCTATATATATATATATACATTTATTTATGCAACAATGTTTATTAAGAATTCATTTATTCATAATTTAAAACTGTGCAACTAATGTTATTGCCTCATTGTATAATAAGCATCAACTATCCTTTCAAAAAATTTAAATAATTTAGTAAACATAAAGCAAGAGATTAAAAAGAAAATTCACATCTTTCTGTGCAGAGCCTGTCTCAGCTTGGGACCAGGAGACTGAAGTTCATTCCAGCACAGATTGCCATAAGCAGCATGGGTACACTTTGAAAGAAAATAAAGAGAAGTATTGAATATGAAGCTAATGAACAATCTGTCCTCACAAAACATTAGAATGTCATCCTTTGAGGCACTTTTTCTTTTCTTTTCTTTTCTTTTCTTTTCTTTTCTTTTCTTTTCTTTTCTTTTCTTTTCTTTTCTTTTCTTTTCTTTTCTTTTCTTTTCTTTTCTTTTCTTTTCTTTTCTTTTCTTTTCTTTTCTTTTCTTTTCTTTTCTTTTCTTTTCTTTTCTTTTCTTTTCTTTTCTTTTCTTTTCTTTTCTTTTCTTTTCTTTTCTTTTCTTTTCTTTTCTTTTCTTTTCTTTTCTTTTCTTTTCTTTTCTTTTCTTTTCTTTTCTTTTCTTTTCTTTTCCTTTTCTTTTTCTTTTTCTTTTTTTTTTGATTATTTTTGTGCTCTGAAAAATAACTGATTTACCCCCCCAAAAGAAAAGAAAAAGAAAAAAAAAACCATGAGAAAAAAAAAGCCAACACCTTCTGTATCTAGAAATACATAAGCTAAAACAAAAAAGAAACGTGCTCACAAGAACTATACAACATAACATTTCACATCAGTGAATTAAAATTGTGTCACTGCATTTTGTGCTATATTCTTGTCTCATAACTGACATCACAAGGAAGGGATTTTCTGGTTCTTCATGCATTCTGTCAGTGATAAGACTATAAACATGCAGTGATAAGACTATAAACATGCACACTAGTGAAGCACAATAAGTTTCTTGGCAGAAAAGTGCTAAAGCAATACTTTACTATGAACATATGCAATAAATATGAAGGAACATAACAAGTCTTTAAATACAGATGTCCATTTACTTCCAAAGCAACAGTATTCTTGAGTGTAATAGAAAAAAATACATATTTTAATTAATGGTTTTAATCGCTCTTTTTTTCAGCTATATGACACTTTTTATTATGTTGAGAGATATAATTTTAACAGTTAAATGTGGAAATATTATGTAGAAATACTTAATGAACGTGGAAATATTATATAATTATATAATAATTATGTGGAAATATTTAATGAATTGCAGTTTTTCACCACATCCACAAACTGTTTTTCTTCATACCATATAAATACAATTTTGAAAATACCTTTTGTCCCAGGGAGTTTATGATTTGCGTACGAAACAGGGAACACACTTATAATGACAGGCAGCTAGATGAGGTATCTCACTAGCAAACAGTCCTATGTGAATCTCTTATGGCACTTCTGAACTTTCATGCTCATCTTAATACACTGTATTTGTTTAATTTGTTTCAGTATGTGGAATCTGTACCTATGAAGTAGTTTGATTATCCTCTATTGTGTCTTATAAGAAAATTGAAGAGTTTGAGAGAATGTTGCTGGAAAAATAAATGCATTAAATATTTCTGTAATTCCTTCATTTTTTTTAATATAATTGAATAACAAATTAAAAACGTTTTCACAAAAGCAAGTGTCACCTTTACAGCATCTCTTTTTTTTTATTCTCTGTTCTACTGGTTGGTTATTTAAGTACTAGTGACAAAAATATTATAAATATGCTGTTTGATGAACATCTTATCAACAGACAACATGTTGAATTTTTAATATATCAGCCTAAACTCTCAGCAGGCAATTGCCCAACAAAAATACCAATATTTCAGATAATTGCATGGAAGTTCAAATAATTACACTGACACAGACAAGTGATGAGCATCTCAGAAAACAAATCTGTGTGAGCAAATTGCTTAAACTGAGATACCAAAGAACATATCTTTATTCATATCTATGTTCTGTTTTCCAAGTTTTCTACAGGTGTCCTACGCTCTGAATGGAGGAAACTCACACAACCATAAATAACATTAGAGATTATCTCACAGGTAATGTGCTCAGTCGAGCTACCAAGGCTAGCCTAAATGACTACCCAAAAAAACTTTGATCCCCAGCACTTACTTTGTGCCTGTAATTTTACCATCCAGCTTTTCAAGGCAATTGTGTAGAAACCGTAATTTTGCAGGGGGTTAGAAAAACAAACAAACAAACAAACAAACCACTTTGTAATAGAAAAACAACAACAAATGGTAGTATGAGCATAACTTTCCAATGCATTATGATGTCTTGATATGATGGTCCAATATTTAAAAATTTTCAAAGTCGTAAGCCAAAGCTGTGTATTATTAGCAAGGAAAATTTAATAGTCTTCACACACATAAAACACTATCCTACTCTACACACAGTTCCATATGCAAAGCAACAAAATTGAAATCAAAACAAAACTTTTACAAATGTAAAAAAATGTAAAGTCAATATAATTGGAATGCGGACCTGGATACAGGTGACAAATATGGATTTGATATTGAAAGTCTATTCTTACTGTGAATCCAACCTCTTTCACTCAAATCTCCTGAAGTTTTTCCCAAGTATTTTATGGATTTGGCTCTATCCATGCCCTGGGTGGGACGTAGACTTTCAGTTGTCTTCAAATAATAATTTAAAATATTTTTAAGCTAAGCAATGCATTGTGCACTTCAAATTCCATCGCAACATCAATATTGTTTTTGTGGGTTATAAACATGAAATCAAAGTTTTAAAAATGAAATCAAAGTTTCAAGTTAAATGAGGATAAAACCAGACATCTTTAAAGAGGAAAGATATTTCTTCACACCCATTTGTTTTACAAATAAAATTTGCATCAAAGTGCTAAACTTTAATGTGTCTAAAGTATACACTTCTCTTTCTATAATGGATAGGAAAAAGTAGAAATAGTATTAAAAATTAAAGAAACTTTTTAGTTGGTTCTTTGGCTGGTTTGGTGAAATAGTAGTTCTACAGGAAATTACACCTTATTGTTCTAGCACTGAAAACTAAGTGGTGTAAGGGAGCCTCTTTGATAATGTACTTGAGCTTTTTAATTTGCATAAATCTTCATGGGAATGGGATCCAAGTTCAAAGGAAATAAAACACACACTAATAATTTAGACTTAATTACAACTGTAGCTACTATTCCATAAAATGAACAAACAAACAAACAAAAATATGGCTGAATGAAAATATATATATATATTGCAGATTTGGTTTTAGATATTCTGGGGATAAATTCATTGGTACTAAAATTACATACTATAAGGAGATCCATGTTTTCTTCCACTCTGATAAGGAAAGAGAATATTGGGTGTGTCACTTTGTGTCAATTCCTTAGTGTTTATCGTGTACCAAGGAAGTTGTAGTTAGACAACATGGATACAGGCTGGGGGCGAATGTGCTGGAGGGCAGCTCTGTAGAGAGACCTGGGAGTCCTCGTGGACAGCAGGCTGACCATGAGCCAGCAATGTGCCCTGGTGGCCAAGAAGGCCAACAGTATCCTGGGCTACATTTGGAAGAGTGTTGCCAGCAGGACAAGGGAGGTGATCCTCTCCCTCTACTCAGCCCTGGTGAGGTCACACCTGGGGTATTGTGTCCAGTTCTGGGCTCCCCATTACAAGAGGGACATAGAATTACTGGAGTGAGTCCAGAGGAGGGCTACGAAGATGATCAGAGGACTGGAGCACCTGTCATACGAGGACAGGCTGGGAGAACTGGGCCTGTTTAGCCTGGAAAAGAGAAGACTGAGGGGAGACCTCCTCAATGTGTATAAATATCTGAGGGAAGGGTGTCAAGAGGATGTAGCCAGTCTCTTTTCAGTAGTGCCGAGTGACAGGATGAGAGGAAATAGGCACAAACTGAAGCACAGGAAGTTCTGGCTGAATATGAGAGGGCATTTCTTTACTGTGAGGGTGACAGAGCACTGGAACAGGTGGCCCAGAGAGGTTGTGGAGTCTCCTTCTCTGGAGATAGTCAAAACCCGCCTGGATGCCATCCTGCACAATGTGCTCTAGGTGATCCTGCTTGGCAGGGGGTTTGAACTAGATGACCTTCACAGCTCCCTTCCAATCTCAACCATTCTGTGATTCTGTGTTTCTGTGAAATGTAGCAAATAAAGCCATAACGCTACACCTGTGCATAGTTCTGGGCCCCCCCAGTACAAGAGAGACAAGGACATACTGGAAGGAGTCCAGCTTGGGGCCACCAAGATGATCAAGGGCCTGGAACATCTCTCCTCTGAGAGAGCTGGGACTATTCAGCCTGGAGAAGAGTAGGCTCAGGGGGGACCTTATCAGTGTGTATAAACACCCAAAATGAGTTTGCAAAGAGGATTAATCCATGCTATTTTCAGTGGTGACCAGTGCCAGGACAAGAGGCAATGGGCACAAACTGGAACACAAGAGATTTTTTCTGAACATCAGAAAGCACATTGTACTGTGTAGGTGACTGAGCACTGGCACAGATTGCCCAAAGAGGTTGTGGAGTCTCCCTCCTAGGAGATCTTCAAAAGCCATCTGGACACGGTCCTGGGAAACCTCTTTGTGCAGGGTTGTTGGACCAGATGGCCTCCAGAGGTTCCTCCCAAACTCGACCATTCTGTGATTCTGTGAATGCTATCAGAGTAGTAGTGTCTCTCTGTTTTAGAGTAGCTCTTGTTACAAATTTGATATACCTTCACCACTGATGAGTTTAGAAAGAACTTTAATAAATATATCTAAGACAGTCAACACCACAACAACATTCAGTTAAATGAGAGAAAAATTCCCCCAAATATGCAGAATAATCCCAGTTCAGAAGAGCAGAGAACTCAGGTCACAAAAGATAATTCAGCTATGCAATTGCTTTAGTGAGTACAGCTGTAGTTGAAATGTAATTAAAAAGATGGTCTTGAGAGTGTGTTAACCTCCTCAGTGATGTATGAAGAACTTGGCTTAAAGAGCAGCAATAATTCTGCTTAACTATCTACAGCCTTATAACTAACAGCCTTATATTTATCTTAAAACTATCTAGCTCTGTAATAACAGTGATCAGAACCCTTCTCAACAACTCACCAGCAACTTCTACAGGTCTGACCTGGTATTTCAAACTGCTGGATAGCAACTGCTCTCTGCATACACATTTTATTATTTATAAACAGACATCAACAACCCTATTCAGAAACAGTCTGTATTTATGGAGAAATAAACCCAAGAGCTGTGGTGATGGACAAGATCAGACCTTGGAGAAATGATTTTTGCTGAACTTGTATAATACGGAAAAGATAGCTCTAGTGTATGATCTGTAGGGTCTGTAATTTATACCTCTATACTTAGTGCAGTTGAGTGCTGCAGGAATCCATGATGTTCATAATGCATGGCACTAAAAAACATTCCTGAAAGTTTATAAGCATTCAGATATAACTAAGTGAAATAACAAAGGTGTCTCAGAGGTAAACCAACATATTAATGTTGTTGAAAGGACAATTTTTAAAGGATTAGTTTGGGGGGTATATCCCAATTCAATTAAGTATTGGAAGCATAGATTTAACCTCTACTTTTCAAACAAAAAGCCTGGGTAAGCAGAATGTGTCCATTATTACAACAACAACAATAAAATTAATGTACAGAAAATGTTGAAAATCCTTTGAATTCTGGTCCTAGGATGTAAAGAATATTGTCACAGAAAGGTTATGCCCATTCTTATGTGTTAATTATAAAACATGCTAAATGAACTACATATTTTGGTTATGTGATCTGAAAGGAAAAGAGAAAGCAGAAAAATGTCACACAAAAATATTAATAATAAAAATTGAGAGGTTAACTACTATTCCAAATTCCTTCCTCTAAAGAAAATTATGTAACATTATCCACATGTTCTTTTAGTCCTCCAGTTTAGGAAAATGTCAGGGTTTAAATTCTCTAATGTATTTTCACTATTGTTATGACCTTCCCTATTTATGGAATTGGAGAAGAAGTGCAAGATAACAACTAGGTTACAGTTATATTTAAATTGTCAGGAGAATAGATTAGGCTCATAGTATTTTCTGTTCTCATTACAGTCATTGTCATAAAAATGTAGAATCAGAATTTTAATGCCTCGTATATTTTAGCAAACATGAATGTAAAATGTACTTCTGTGACCTTCCCAGTGTTTATTTTCTGATTTATTAACACCTTTTATAATTCCCTGCCTAGAGCTTTTGAAATACATACGGGAATGTCCGAGTGGTCCGCCTATGTAAGTACTGCAGTATTTAAAGGTTTATATGTTATAAGCAGTTTATAGCAGAGAGTATCATAGAATCATTAAGGCTTGAAAAGACCTTCAGGATCATCTGGTCCAACCATCCCCCTACCACCAATATTACCCAGTAAACCATGTCCCTGAGTACCACATCCAACCTTTCCTTAAACACCCCCAGGGACAGTGACTCCACCACCTCCCTGGGCAACACATTCCAATGCCTAACCACTCTTTCTGAGAAGAAATTTCTCCTAATTTCCAACCTGAGTGTCATCTAAGTGGTCTAGCACATCACTTAACATGAGGATGATGCTCATTTGAGGTGTTACCTCAATAAAGACATTAAATAAGTTTCTCTCATCTAAAATATGCCATACAGTATAACAATAGTATAGATTCTCAAAATTAAAAAAAAAAAACACAAGTGTTAATTTTAATTCAGTGCACTTATTCTTTGAAGCATAAACATTTGATAACAGAATCTTATATTAATAAATTTATGTGTAACTAATCAAGATGTATTAAATTCTAAATGCAGAAATCTACATTAAAAACTTTAAAGAAATATGTTTATAAAACATGAATTTATTTTGCAGTGATAGCTTATTTAAAACAAATAAGAGAATAAAGAAATCTCATATCTCAAATGGCCACATACCTGTACTTTTTTTTACTATGACTAATAATTAGAAATTAATACCAAGATGCAAAACATCTTAATAAAAGTTTTTTTAGTATTGGTCTAGAGCTAATTTAAAAATAATGAGAATACACTGATGAATTTTCATTTTACTCACTAGCGCATACAATTTCCTTATTGCTGCAATCTACAGATTACATTAACAACAGGAAACACATTGGAGAGATACATATCTCTCGGTGTCAGACTATGAAGAATATTTAAATGAAATTAAGTAAGATTACAAATGGTAAATTTTGTAGTTACTTAGCAATTTTTGCCTCACTATGATATCTTGAAACTATGTGACAAATGGATACCAGTAGTATCAAAAGTATAGTATCAAGGTTTAAACAGAAATTTTGCATTATATTACATCAGTATTTCATGTCATATCTTCAATATTTTTAAATTAAATTAGTACAACCAAACTTTAGGTAAGGTAGAAAAAAAACGTTTTATCAATACAAAATTTGAACAGAACAATGAACTATTTTGCACTGAGAACAATCAGTGCAAAATCATCAACATTTTTGGTTAGTGTCTGACTGTATTGGAGGAGGAGTGAGCTTAAAAATATCCTAGCAGTCTCTACATTTAGAATTTCAAAACATTACCTAGAATGTTACCTAGTTTTGATGGATAATTTTGTCCTTTACTTTGAGGGAAAAAAAAAAGTTCTCTTTTAATGCCCAAATTAAAGTTAG
Source organism: Anser brachyrhynchus (assembly GCF_964034855.1). NCBI lineage: Eukaryota > Metazoa > Chordata > Aves > Anseriformes > Anatidae > Anser > Anser brachyrhynchus. The sequence goes on from NC_137694.1 coordinate 137,414,118, forward strand.
AGAAGGGAAAATATTTATAATGTGAATCTTTCAAAGTCTGACAGCAGAGTGAATAACCCCGAGTTACAGGGTGGGATAAGAATTTTTTAATCTGTACTAGGAATTTCTAAATGAAGAACAACTGTGTGCAAGGACATTTTGAAGATGAGATTGTGTCTTAGGCACAAGTGCAACAAAGACAATTAAAACTTTGTTTAACAAAGACTTCATCATTAGTGCATATTACATAATGGACTGTGTTCTTATACACACTACAATCTGGAGGAAGGCTCCAAAGTTTGTGAAGCTAGCTAAAAAAATAACAAACTCTATACTATAAAACAAAAACAAACATTTTCCTTTCATTTGTGATTTGATGGCCTTGATCTTGATCATATCTCATAGTCAAGATTTCGATTAATGTTTTAAGCATTAGTATGAAATCTGAGATTGTAGCATTGATTTCAGTTAGTAAAACTGTAAATGAGGGAAAAGGAGAGAAAATCAAAAGCCCTAATTAATCAGGAGACTCATAATTAATTTAGTATATATTTATCACAAATATGTGTTTAATTCCTATTTTTATTCTTGTTTCTATAACTTTTTTTTTCTAAGCAATTTTTATAAATTTTGTATCAAATTTAATTCTAAAAATAAGAATCAGTGAAAAGGGCTTTGAGAAGATACACAAATGTCTACACTGCCTAAAGCTGAAGCCTTTCTGAAGCTTCTAGACAGACATATGAATGTATCAGCCATAAAAGAGCCCAAATTTTGAAATTAAAATAAAAATGAACAGTCACCATCTTTTGTTGGGAAATTGGCTGGAAGGAAATTTGATCAGTGCAGTTAGAGGTAGTTGAAACACAGTGTTAAAAATGGTTTTATTATTATTATTATTTCTGTGATGTATTTTATGCATAAATTAAGGAGCAATTTTGTCTTTGTTAGACCTAATTGTCAAAATGGTTAGCATTTTATAGTTTCTTACCATGGTTGGTATCCAGCTGATTTGCTAGAACAGGTTTCTTGCTTTTCTGATGCCAATAAGATCTCTAGAAAAGATTTTCAGGCAAATGTGAGTGTATATACTGTATCAAACTTTTGTTTTTACATGCAAGTCTAGTATACCTTGACTTACAATAAACAGTATAGTTATGGTGGTAAGGTTAGTGTAATCTAACACTTAAAAAAAAAAAAAAAAAAGAGTGTTAAAATAATCCCTAAAGCAAACATGAGGAGGCTGGGAAATTCAAAGAAAAGTCCAAAGTTAAAAGATATGTTGGTGCATTTTTGAAACAGAAGCAAATGCTTGTACACATAAATTTCATTTATTTAACTGAACAGAGTAGAAAAAATAAGAACAAATATTGACAGAACAGCAGTGACATCATTTTTTTGTTTTGTTTTGTTATGTTAATCATGTGAATTCCAGCTATACAAACTGGCCTGTGGACCTCAAATGAGTGTCATTACACAGGATTTCACATTATAAGCAGAAAATCTTGAAAAGAATCACAGGCCTTACATCTCTCATATTCTTTTCTTCTTTGGTTCTGATGTTAACATTAGAATAATACTCAAACCACTATTTTTCCTTTCTTCCCGGCATCATTCCTTTTCCCATGTTAGCTATCATATTTTCTTTTGTCTGCTTCAGAGTAATTTCTTCCTTATTTATTTTTATCAGTACCATTTCAAGTGAAAGAGGTGACTGGAAATAGCTGTTCTGGTCAAGACATGAAGAGGGCTTCTTATTCTAGTTCAATGTGAGCTGTTGTCATGTCATTACTGGTGCCCCAACACAAAAGGTATTTTCGAAAATGACCAAAGAATGCACAAGGTATTTCCAGCAGTAAAGAATTTTGTCAAATTTATACTAGCTGGACAGAAAATGGAAGAACAAGGAGATCTTATTTATTATATCTTGAAAGAATTAATCCAAAAAATAGTTGTAATAAATTTTTGGTACCTCAGAAGTGAATATTACACTAAAATATTACAGATTTCTTCCAAGTTCAGTAGGCCAGTAGATGAGTTTGGTTCAAATATAGCAGGGAAAAGTACTTATGGCTGTTATGTTACAGAAAAACCAAATGGTCCTAGACCGATAAACATTTTAAGAATTAATTTTCTTGGTAAAAATAAAATTTTGGCTAAAGAAAAAAAATGTTTAAATGAATAAATAAGAACTCTCTTCTTTACAACTGAAAATAGTAAAATAGAAATTACAAAACAAAATTTAAAGACAATTTTATATTACATAAAATGATAATCACTTATGGGATGTTTGGAAATGAAAGCAGTGAAACCTTACAAATATTCTGTTCTTCTGGAATGATTTAATAACTTTTATTGATGAAAGCTTTCTATGCAACTGAGACATATATAAAGCTCAAAATTACTGGCTAAGTTGGTAAAAGGGCAAGAAAATATTCTGAAAAATCATTTTATTTAAATTTAAACAAGAATTGCTAATGGAACATAAGGGTTCAGATGCTGTATCTAAAATCTCCATGAGGGTGAAACATTGGAATTTATAGTTCTGCAGAAGCTGTCCAAAATCTCTTTAGATACCTTATACGTGTGGGATATTTAAGATTTACTATGAAGCTGTGATTCAGACCTGATCTGCATAGTGCAGAATCATTTGAACACGTTTAGAATGACAAACTATCACAACTGCATTGGACAAGAAATGCTAGTAGTATTTTTCCCCCATTTTTTCCTAAAATTTGAATGCAATTAAAAACTGATAACTAAAAATGTTAACAACAAGCAAAAACGTTTTAAATACATCAATAATATAATATCAGCCTCGAAAGCAGATGTTTTGTATGTGAAGATTCCAACAGTGTCTGCTTTCGTTCCAGATTTAGGCATGTTTCCTAATCCCTAGGGCAACAGTGAAATTAAAGATTTTGATAATAAAATTTAAAATGTGAATAACATTTTGCTGGAGTATCTTACTATGCTATGTTTATAGCATCAGACATTCTCTAAAATGACATAAAAGGAAATGACTGGCTCAGAATTATTAGTAACTTTTATGAACCGTTGTCATTTTAACCTGTTGAACTTGTTCTCATAACAAGTAAGATACTTATTATGTTTAGAAGTAAATAAAAGAGCTAGTTTTGAAATTTTCTTGTCTTCCAGTAAGCAGGTATGTGTAGATTATGGCTTCAATGTAGATCAATGCAATTTCTAAATTTTAGAGCCACCCTATTTCTTTTGTCAGACTTTTAGTTGTAAAGTGTGCTGTACTACAGAAACCTCCTGGAGCCCAGACTTCATTTATTGGTAAGTATTAGATTTCCCAGGATGAAAAAATAATACTTTTTCAGCTAACTTCATTAAGTGCAATGGCACAGTAATGGTACATTGCAATGCTAGGTTAATCAGATGTATCTGTTCTCAGGGAGTACCAGCAGGCAGACAGACTCAATTCCTCATTTGAAAATGGCAGTCTGGATTCAGATCACATATTATGGAGTTTCCAGTGTCAGCATCTATCTAGTTTTATCAGAGTGTCTATCTGAGATAATAAAGATCTGAAACAACAGCAACAACAAAACCAACAAACACCCTTCTGTATTTGAACATTTACATCGGACCACATGGTAATTTCCTATGTATTTTATTTCCTTTTTCAGGAATATAGCAAATTGTTTGCTTTCCTGAGTATGTTTCCCATAATACTTTCCACATTTAATTAATACTTTAATATCTACTGTATGGACAATTGTCTGGACAAGTATCTTGACTATCACATTTTGACCCATTACTTACTGACCATTTATTTTTGGTGCAGTTAATTGCACAGACATGTAGAAACAATGGATTTTGCTATTTTTGATTGCATATAGCCATAACACTAACCTAAGTACTTCTGCAAAGTACAAAAACATAATATATATAATATATAATATATATAAATAATATTATAATATATATATATATAAATAATATATATATATATATAGTGAAGTTTGTGTCCATTCCTGCCATTTGATGCTTACCTATTGCACAGACAGGAATGCTGTATCCATGAAGTCAAAGAGAAATAAACAGGAAAGAACATCACTCTGCAATGAGGCACTCATTAATGAAATAGCCACATAATCACATTAACACAGAACACGCTGCTCAGTCTTTTGACTTTCAGGATGTGACATAGCCTGTAAAAACTCTTCTAAGTTCCCATATAGATCTCATATGACAAATTAGTCAATACAATATATGGAGTCCAGAGACCTCTTCATCTCCTCCTCCAGTGACACTTACATTTGGGTAGGTGGCAAGACTTCTAAACTATAACCAGAGCTACAAAAACACATATGCCCAGAGAGAGCACCCACCTCACACAGAGACATCTTCACACTTATGGGTCTGAATGCAGAGCTGAGTCTCACTCTGTAATTTCCAACATCTATCTTGCATAAACTTAAGTCAGTTTCTTAGGTCTAGCATTAACAGCTACTTACTTGATTCAGACACTTTGCAATGCCTTTGAACTCAGTCATAAATAGTGTCTTCATAAAAAAGGGCCCTACTTAAATACTTTAAGTTTTTCAAGTTTCAGTTTTTCAGACTCCATAATGAATTTTTCAGGGTCACCTAATTCATTGTTCAGTCAGACACTCATAGTCATTCTTTGGAGTCCTGACTGAAAACCTGCTGAAATCAACTAATTTGCTTTTATCAGATTTTGGATAAGGCTCTTACTGCCTTTGAATAAATGTTATAAATCATTTAATTTTATATTAAGCATTAAGAAATTATCTGCTTTCAAAATGTACTCTATAGCCTTCATTTGAGTAATTAGCAACCACTTCATACAGGCTGGAAAATACAAGAGCAGTGGATTACACAATAATTAAAACCAAATTCAGAAAGTGAATGTTATTTTAAGTTCTTAAAATAGTTTAGCATCAAATCTTATATAAAGCATTAGCATTGTTTAAAGGGATTCATATTGCATTATTTATTTCTCATTCTTTAATTGTGAATTTTACTTCAGAAATATATTAAAAATCCATTTTTATAGTATCTTTGAACTGTTAAAATATCAACAAAGACATCAGATATTATTATTATTTTCATAATACAAGTACAATGACACTGACATGTCTTGAGGTGCTCCCATGGCACCAGAGGGATGAGCTTTCCACCATATTACCTAGCAGCTGCCTTTTTGTCCCTGTTATAAAAAAATTAGCAGAGGATAATGAAATAAGGTCACCGCGTATTGGAAAGTATATTTCTGTACTTTACTACAAGGAAAGCCTTGTTAAATGAATTGACTTGAATTATTCAGCAAGCCAAGAGACCCATGAAAGAAATTCTTAACTACACAGTTAGTTATAAGAGCTTTGATTTGTTACTGGTAGTCACAGAAAATGGGCAGAAAAGTGGACTAATATGGTTTATTATGCAACTAGAGACAAACTGTACTGGAAAGTATCTTTCCTATCTTCTGAGTAGAAACATTCTCATTCCTGTCTTTTTTTTTTCCCTAAGTCTTACCATTCTTCTTTCTATTTGTCTTATTTCTTCCACTTCTTCCTCATCTTCTCCTTCTGCTTCTACTTCTCTGCTATTTTGAAAGGAAATTATGATTCTAATTGTGTGTAGAAAAAATTTCCAATGTCCTTGTTTCCTATCTGAACCAGTAAGTAAATTTATTAATTTTAATTAATTTATGTGTATATATATAAATTACTATAATGCATTGATTTTCTATTATTTTCTGGAAATTAAATTGACTTTTGATTACAAAATCCTCTCTGTATGTTTTTTTCACTCTTTTATTCAATGGAATTTTAATTTCTGGTTCTTTAGGGCTGCAGGCAAATGCCTATTCACCGAACTAAGCTATGACCTAAAGTTTAGGTAAACTAAATAAAAGTTTCCTTAAATTCATAGGTTCTTGTGCAAAGAAAAAGCTTTATTTTTGTTTTAGGTGAGGTCGTCCTGTCATTTTCTAATATTTTATTTGGCTGCTGCATTAGTATTTGCAATAGTGTGTGTCAAATAAAATAAAAAAATAAATAAACAGCTTTACTTTTAGATACTTTTTTTTTTCCTTTTTAACAGATTGTCGCATTAAGGGGTATAGCCAATAAAATGTTATGGGTCTGGTGTCGGATTCAGGGTACTGAACTATCATGGTCACGGATTCACCAACAACGTAGCACGCCCTCACTCTAGTCGCATCCAGTGAGAACTATCATGGCTGAGAACAATGCAATTAAGTGCAATATATTACATCAACAGGTACACAGGTTCTTTGGATTGCCGGTAATAAATTCACTATCTGCAAAGCTAGCATGCATAAAATACACAGGTACACAGTCTGTCTCTTAACATGTTTAAAAGGCACAAAGACTCTACAGAGATTTCCCGGGGAGACACTTGGTATATCCAGGTGTCCAAATCTTACCCAAATCTTACCCAAAGATGTTCCAATGGGGGGGGGCGGGGGGGAGGGGGGAGGGGGAGGTAGAGAAGTGAAAGTCAGCCCATTGACTGATCCCAGAAGTCACGATGGTATCTTCCCTCACATCCCCTCTCTCTTAAGCCAATTTATATTATTTTCTATCTTTTAGGTGGAACTTGAGTGATTCTAGTCATGCATATCTTGGTTATGACTGATAAAAAAGTTTTCTTGCTTTTCTTTAAAGGTATAGGCTCCAAGAAATTCAGAGAGTGTGCTCAGTGAGGGGTGGTTGCACCTTGGAGGTATGTAACGTTTGGGATAGAGGTGTATTTTGGTATTACAATGATATTATAATGAGCAAGGCTGACTAGAGTACAGCATTTTGCCAAAAACATGACAGGTCTTTGGCTCAGGGTAGCAAATGTGCATCTTATCGGTCCCAGTGTGCACAAGAACAATCAAGTCCTCCTCTTGTCACACAGCCTAGCCGTGGTGTCTCCATGCCACTCTACACACCGTACTGTTCCTTAGAGTCAGCACACCAGGTTCCCCTTGTACGATAACATCTAAGGTTGGAGGCCTAGGGAATGCTTAGGTAGTGCAGCTACGCTCCACCCTGAAAGCTTCTTCAACTCTGTACATTTTCTTTAAAATGTGAATATCAGTTTAATTTTCCAAGTCACCTTAGGAAATTATTCTACACAGATCTATAACAAATCTATAATTTATGAAAAAAGTTATGTAAGCCACTGCTGGGAATGCTTTGTCAAGAAGACACTGGAATTTGGGTGATTCAAAATTCTCAAATGCACAGGAAACCTGCGTATTATGAAATACCCATTCCAAAACAGCACAGGGGACAGCTTTTTCCTGGATAGTGGTGAACAATATCACTTCTCCCATCAAATCATTAAGACAAAATAGAAGTCATCTGAATGAAGAAATGAAGGGAATGTATAGGGATTGAAGGGCTCCCAGAGCTGTCATACAGACACAACTGTTGTTAGCCTTATTCAATGGAGAAAAATTTCATGAGGTGTGGCTTGACTGTAGGACCACCACAACTTTGTTAATCCTGGCACACGTGATAAAGGCAGACACCATAGAAGGGTATGAATAAAATTGGCTGTAGGAAACTACGGACCTTGGGGTGATCTCTAGAAAGTCTGAGTAGCATTTGTTCCGACAAATTTCAGGTACCTAACATGGCCAGCTAGATTAGGAAATTCATCTTCCCATACACCTTATGCTATCAGGGAAAAAAGAAGAGCTTTTCGTGGGAGTATTTCAGGTTTGGGCAGGTAATCCTGAAAAGTCAATTTACTCTCAGATATCTGTGATCCTCACCTTAAAACAAAGGTTGGCAAAATAGCAACTTAACAGGGTAAAATCACCACTACACAGAAATCATCAGAACACTTGCTAGTTTTCCAGCATCATTGACTACATTTTCCTATGTGGTGACTTCATACTATTGAGCTCTTAAAAATAGTCAAAATTGCATCAAAACACCCATTATGGATCAATTTATTTTTAATAGTATATTATCAAGTTTAAATTGCAAAATGAACAAAAATGTGACAGCCTGTTACGAAAAGTGGCATTTCTGTAGTCTGTGCTGTAACAAGCCTTTAACCTTGACAAAGAACCATTGAGATTAACCTCTAAAGAAACTGGTATCATATGCAGCATCTTTAGCCTCAGGTTAATAGGATAAATAATTGAGGCAAGTATGCTGGGTAATTAGGTGAATTTTAACATTTTAATGTCATAATCAGATCTAACCAATTGTCAAATCTCTCTACAGGCTTTGTCTGTCCTGGGACTTGCTATTTTTAGAAAAAAGGTTGTAGTCATGAATGTAAATTACAGAAGTAAGACTATGGGATAGGGCCGAAAAAGAACAAAGCATATATATCATGTAGCTAGAGAAAACGAATACATCCTTCTGAAATCTGCAATTATCTTTTCACACCTGTATCTACCAGAGTAAATTGCATAAAGAGCATCTGTTCCATCCTACTGGCTAACAACTTCTAATTCACTCACCTGTAAAATTCATAGTCTCTACTTTGTTTGTCGCCTTACTAACATGAAACTTCAGATATACTAAACAGAAACCAACATATTTTAGCTATTTTCCTGGTCCTGGTAAAAGAGGAATTTTATTTCTTTTGCTTATAATGGTTGGCATGTAGCTAAATTTTTCATTGTGTGAAAATAAGGAATTTCAATCTGCAAAGAGTTTCTAAAAATATTGTAATGATGAAAAGCACAAAGTTTCAGTCTGTATGCTCTTACTGTTGATACTTCTATTTTTTCCTTGGTGTTTCAGAAGAAGATCAGAAAAATAAACTGCATTGCTCCAAGTCCTCTTAAATATTTGTCTCCCAAAGAGGACTTAGGTGAAGATGTTTCTGAATCTTTGACAACACAGAGCAATGATCTGTAATTTCTGCATGTTGAATACAGGAGACCCATACAGTTACTTAAAAACTGAACAGCAAAAATACAGCTGCTTCTAAAGGTCTGATCAGAAAAAGGACTATACTGAGAACTGCAAGTAGACTCAAAGCCTTGCAATTTCCCTCAATCCAGATATTATTCCCAATACCTGAGTAAAAGAAAGATCTGGGAACCTGTTTGTCTGTGTTTTAACTAACACACATTAACATTTTACTTTTCATAGGATATTAAAGTCATTGTAGAACTAGACAAAAACAAACAAACTTTTTTAGTGTTCCCCTTATTGTTAGGAAATCAGACTAGGTCATGTGCCAATTTGTATGGATAAATATTAAGGCACCTTACAGGTTGCTCTGTTGAAGCTGTGGAATCATGAACCAGCATTGCTACTTCTGCATTGCATTGAGCATCTGTAAGACCCCAATACTCTGAATTACAGCACAGAAATCCATGCATCAGTCATGACATCACTCCCTGCACAGTGTGAAATGAATACATGCACAATGATTCCAGTAGGTCTAAGAAAGACTTCAGTTCCTTAAAAAATGCTTAATACTCCTGAAATTTCCACATCTCTTTTCATTTCCTACTCCTCTACTGCCCAATTGAAATCATCCTCTCATACCTAATATTCCTAGTTTCATATGAATTAATGTATGGCATTCTGAAGACAATACCTTAGCACAAACTCTAGTTTTTCATTATGCTTTGTCATTTTTGCAATTTGGTTTTGTAGCTATCACCTCCTTGCCTACAGATATGACTATAATTTTCTTACAGTATCACAAACACAGCTCCATGCCATGGGACCCCTACGTCTGATATCCTCTTTATCTGTCTTTCAAAGACAATACTTATTCATTATGTTTGTAACTTACCTAGTCTTATTTTTCTTTAAGCTCGCAAATGCTATTCCTTTCATCTTTCCTGATCGGTCGTGTTTTCTAAATCTATCATTGTTCTCTCTGTTCAGCTCTCCCAGGTGTACTTATGTATATGCATGTGCACACTTATGATTTATTTTGTTTTTTATTTTATGCATTAAGCTGCATGCAGTATTAAATGACAAGTAGAATAGAATATTCCCTCCCCTACATTTTATATAATTCCCCTCATTTTTACATTTGAAGCAAATGCTGTTTTTCATAAGAGTATCCTGTTAGTTCCTAAAAATGTGTTACTTTACATTTTGTTTTTCTATAGTTCTGCTGCTTTCAGTTTTTCTGCAGCTGTTCTCCACTTGTCATTGTGCTGTAATTCATCTACATAGTAATATTAATTTCTATTCCACTTTTACTTGCTATGATAAAATAGCATGAAGTGGATTTTAAGATTTGTATTTGATTTACATAAAATAGAGATTTTACAAGAAATTCAGTGTTTGCATTAAAGTTAAAGTTTGCATAAAGTTAAAAAAAATCATCTGTAGAGCTGTTTTAAATTTCCTGAATTTTATCTTTTTTGTTGTAAGTTTTAACAAAATGTATTTTTACTTCAATTCTTATATAAAGAGTATGTTTAAAGAAAATTTCTATTTCAATTTAATTTTATTTATGTGTCACTCAATTTCTTCTTGATAATTTTGTCCTTTAAAATATATTCTGAACCCATCTGTTGGAAAGTCTAACTTGATAATTTGAAGAAAAAAATAATCAAAAATTATGATGAAAGGAAGAGTGAGAGTTTCTGTTTGCCTAAGTTTGGAATTTAGAGGGATATATTTTTCATTATTGGGAAACAAATAGCAAATATCAAATAACAAATATAGTATATCACACATAGTGTTAGTCAATTTATCTTAGAACTGAACTGAGTTCTATTGTTTGTTACACTGGAGGGAGGTAAACTCTAGTTTTATATTTACATTTAGGTGGATTCGGGAACTAGCAAACCCATAAATTCAGTATCTGTTTTTAAAGAAATATTCATTTATTTTTGTTAAATATTCAAACCATGCATTGAAGACTATGTATAAGGTTCAAATCTTTGATTTAAGGCATTTTTATGTTTAGTCTGTACTTCAGAATCTAGACAGAAAGAGAACTGAGTCTCATTCTGCCCTGTTGACTCCTATTAGATTAATCACCTTAGACATAAACAGTGCTTGGAAATCTAATTCGTTAATTAGATTTACAGCTCACAAGGATTATTTTTTCCTAACTTGAGTACTATCGTACAATAGGCAAAGTAACCAAATTATTTATCATTCTGCTATAGGCAATCAAAGATATAAGGACTACCTTAAGGTGGTTAATACAAACTCTGAGATATTTAGGTTTTAGTTCAGCTGCCTACAAATAGTATCTGGCCTGACCTCCAGATACTATGCCAGAAATTCCCCAGAGGTCCTGCATCACAGCCAGACATCACACAATCAGCAGCATCTTAAATGTCCCTAGGTGTCTGCATATGGGCACCTGAGTCAAACTAACACTTTAGGAAGGGTTGATCACCACTGCCATGATTTAAGATGACTGAGTTAAAGTACATTTTTAAGTGGTTAACATTTGGGGTAATTAACTTTATTACGAGAAAGACTTGGCATGGTAAATAATCATTCACTAGCAGTGTGATGGTATAATTTGTAGTATAAATATTTCATTAACTCCAGAAATAATACCTGGCACTATTTTCATGAGAATTTCACTTAATGTTTGTGTCCCTAGTTTAAAAACCTAAAACAAAACCAAAAGCAAACAAACAAAGCAAAACAAAATAGCCAACCAAACAAAAACAATACCAATTTAAGCCTCCATCTTCTCCCTAAGAAGGCAGATTTTAATGTACATAAATTATTTGTTGAAGGTATATTTGCACAAAGAATAGATCTAGCAATTTGCTATCTTAGTCCTAACAAAGACAAGCTCTTTTTTTTTTTTTTTAAATCTGAAATCACATTTCTAGTATTCTTTTATGTTATCATCTAAAACATATTTTGATATTGTTGTGGTTTAACCCGGCTGGCAGCTAAACACCACACAGCCGTTCGCTCACCCTCCCCCCTCCCTCTCTGGGATGGGGGGAGAGAAACGGGAAAGTGAAGCCTGTGAGTTGAGATAAAGACAGTTTATTAAGACAGGAAAATAATAATAACAATAATAATAATAATAGTGATAATGGTAATAGTATTAACAATAATAATGTGTAAGAAAACAAGTGATGCACAATGCAATTGCTCACCACCCGCTGACCGATGCCCAGCCTATTCCCGAGCAGCCGGTCCCCCCACCCCGGCCAGCCACCCCTATATATTGTTTAGCATGACGTCAGATGGTATGGAATACCCCTTTGGCCAGTTTGGGTCAGCTGTCCTGGGTCTGTCCCCTCCCAGCTCCTGCTGCACCCCCAGCCTGCTCGCTGGCAGGACAGAGCAAGAAGCCGAAAAGTCCTTGGCCTGGTGTAAACACTGCTCTGCAACAATTAAAACATCAGCATGTTATCAGCGCTCTTCTCATCCTAATCCAAAACATAGCACCCTACCAGCTACTATGAGCTACTTAACTCTGTCCTAACTGGAACCAGGACAGATATCCACCCCTTATTCCATACCATTTATGTCATGCTCAGGTTACACTCTGTCCAATACATTCTAATTAATCACCATTTTCATCTATGATATATAGCAATCATGGTAGTGATGACATACATTATTATATAATAATTAACATACTACAATTCAACTCATGGGCTATTCTCACCCAGTATCAAATCCCCTTGAGGTACACACCGGACCTCCCCATTCTTTTGCATTACCCACCAAGTGCATCCAGGTCCCTGAGCAAAAGCAATTCCACGAATGGGTTTGCCTTTTCCTGAGGCAGGAGTAGCCCAGACTGTTTTACCCAGCATGTTTCTTACGTGCACTACAGGAACTTTATCCCCTTCTACAGTGCGTAACAGGTTTGATTGGGCAGGTCCAGATCGGTTGGCAGATCCCCTGGTATTGACTAACCAGGTGGCCTTTGCCAAATGTGTATCCCAATTTTTGAATGTCCCAGCACCCATTGCTTTCAGTGTAGTCTTCAACAGTCCATTGTATCGTTCAACTTTTCCAGAGGCTGGTGCATGATAGGGGATGTGATACACCCACTCAATACCATGTTCTTTGGCCCAAGTGTCTATAAGGTTGTTTCGGAAATGAGTCCCGTTGTCTGACTCAATTCTCTCTGGGGTGCCATGTCGCCATAGGACTTGCTTTTCAAGGCCCAGGATAGTGTTCCGGGCGGTGGCATGGGGCACAGGATATGTTTCCAGCCATCCGGTGGTTGCTTCCACCATTGTAAGTACGTGGTGCTTGCCGTTGCGGGTTTGAGGGAGTGTGATGTAATCAATCTGCCAGGCCTCTCCATATTTATATTTCAGCCATCGTCCTCCATACCAAAGAGGTTTTGACCGTTTGGCTTGCTTGATTGCAGCACATGTTTCACAGTCATGAATAACCTGTGCTATAGTGTCCATGGTCAGGTCCACCCCTCGATCACGAGCCCATCTGTAGGTTGCATCTCTACCTTGATGGCCTGAGGTGTCATGGGCCCATCGGGCTATAAATAATTCACCTTTATGTTGCCAGTCCAGGTCCACCTGAGCCACTTCAATCTTAGCAGCCTGATCCACCTGCTGGTTGTTTTGGTGTTCTTCAGTAGCCCGATTCTTGGGCACATGGGCATCTACATGGCGTACCTTTACAACCAGGTTCTCTACCCGGGCAGCAATATCTTGCCACAATGCCGCAGCCCAGATGGGTTTGCCCCTGCGCTCCCAGTTGTTCTGCTTCCATTGCTGTAACCACCCCCACAGGGCATTTGCTACCATCCATGAATCAGTATAGAGATAGAGAACTGGCCACTTTTCTCGTTCAGCAATATCTAAAGCCAGCTGAATGGCTTTTACTTCTGCAAACTGACTCGATTCACCTTCTCCCTCAGCAGCTTCTGCAACTCGTCGTGTAGGACTCCATACAGCAGCTTTCCATCTCCGATGCTTTCCCACAATACGACAGGACCCGTCAGTGAACAAGGCATATTTCTTCTCATTTTCCGGTAGCTTGTTGTACAGGGGGGCTTCTTCAGCACGAACCACCTCCTCCTCTGATGATATCCCAAAGTATTTGCCTTCTGGCCGGTCCATAATCACCTCCAAGATTCCTGGGCGACTGGGGTTTCCTATTCGAGCCCGCTGAGTAATCAGTGCAACCCACTTGCTCCCTGTAGCATCAGTTGCATGATGCGTAGAGGGGACCCTTCCTTTGAACATCCAGCCTAGTACCGGCAGTCGGGGTGCCAGGAGGAGCTGCGCTTCAGTACCGACCACTTCCGAAGCAGATCGAACTCCTTCATATGCTGCCAATATCTCCTTTTCAGTTGGAGTGTAGCGGGCTTCAGATCCTCTGTATCCCCGACTCCAAAACCCCAGGGGTCGACCTCGAGTTTCCCCAGGTTCTTTCTGCCAGAGGCTCCAGGTGGGACCATTCTCTCTGGCTGCGGTGTAGAGCACATTCTTTACATCTGGTCCTGTTCGGACTGGCCCGAGGGCTACTGCATGAACTATTTCCTGCTTAATTTGTTCAAAGGCTTGTCGTTGCTCAGGGCCCCATTCAAAAGCATTCTTCTTACGGGTTACTTGGTAGAGCGGGTTTACAATCAGACTGTAATTTGGAATATGCATTCTCCAAAACCCCACGACACCTAGGAAAGTTTGTGTTTCTTTTTTGCTAGTTGGTGGAGACATAGCTGTTATCTTGTTGATCACATCCATTGGGATTTGACGACGTCCATCTTGCCATTTAATTCCTAAAAACTGGATCTCTCGTGCAGGTCCTTTAACTTTATTCTGTTTTATGGCAAAACCGGCCTTCAGAAGGATTTGGACTATTTTCTTCCCTTTCTCGAAAACTTCTTCTGCAGTGTCACCCCACACAATGATGTCATCGATGTACTGCAGGTGTTCAGGAGCTTCCCCCTGCTCCAGCGCAGACTGGATCAGTCCATGGCAAATGGTAGGGCTGTGTTTCCACCCCTGGGGCAGCCGATTCCAAGTATATTGGACTCCCCTCCAAGTGAAAGCAAACTGTGGCCTGCACTGTGCTGCTAGAGGGATGGAGAAAAATGCATTAGCGATATCAATTGTGGCATACCACTTGGCTGCCTTTGATTCCAGTTCATACTGGAGTTCTAGCATGTCCGGCACTGCAGCACTCAGTGGTGGCGTGACTTCGTTCAGGCCACGATAGTCCACTGTTAGTCTCCACTCACCATTAGACTTTCGCACTGGCCATATGGGACTATTAAAAGGTGAATGAGTCTTGCTGATCACTCCTTGGCTCTCCAGTTGACGAATTAGCTTATGGATGGGACTCAGGGAGTCTCGGTTGGTGCGATATTGCCGCCGGTGCACAGTTGTGGTAGCGATCGGCACTTGCTGTTCTTCAACCCTCAGCAACCCCACAACAGAAGGGTCCTCTGAGAGACCAGGCAAGGTAGACAACTGTTTAATGTCTTCTGTCTCCAAAGCAGCTATGCCAAAAGCCCAGCGGAACCCTTTTGGGTCCTTGAAATATCCTCTTCTAAGATAGTCTATGCCAAGGATGCACGGAGCATCTGGGCCAGTCACAATACGGTGCTTTTGCCACTCATTGCCAGTTAGACTCACTTCAGCCTCCAATACAGTTAACTGCTGGGATCCCCCCATCACACCATAAATACAGATGGGCTCTGGCCCTTTATAGCTTGATGGCATTAGAGTACATTGTGCACCGGTGTCTACCAAAGCCTTATACTTCTGTGCGTCTGACGTGCCAGGCCATCGAATCCACACAGTCCAATAAACTCGATTGTCCCTTTCCTCCCCCTGGCTGGAGGCAGGGCCCCTCTAGTCCTGGTCAGAATCTTCATTTCTGTGTTTAAAGGACTGCCTGCTGGAAGTTGGAGCAGCAAACCTTTCAGAGAACTCCTTTTTCCCAATTGTTTTCCTTTGCAATTCACGTACCCGTGCCTCTAGGGTCGCAGTAGATTTTCCATCCCATTTTCTCATGTCCTCTCCATGGTCACGTAGGTAAAACCACAGGGTGGCGCGGTGTGTGTGCCCACCATATTGTCTTCCTTGCATAGATGAACGTTTACCCCTAATAGCTGAGACACTGGTTTGTACAGGTGGGGAGGAAAATAATCTCTCTTCAAGTTGGTGGATCTTTTCAGAAAGTTTCTCCAAGGTATTCTCTTTTAGCTGGTGGACACTGGTTCGTTCAGGTGAAGGGGAAGATAATCTTTCTTCAAGTTGGTGGATCTTTTCAGAAAGTTTCTCCAAAGCATTCTCTTTTAGCTGGTGGACACTGGTTCGTTCAGGTGAAGGGGAAGATAATCTTTCTTCAAGTTGGTGGATCTTTTCAGAAAGTTTCTCTAAAGCATTCTCTTTTAGCTGGTGGACACTGGTTCGTTCAGGTGGAGGGGAAGATAAATTCTCTTTAAGTTGGTGGACCTCTTCAGAGAGTTTCTCCACAGCTGAGACACAGGCCTTTAGGGAAGAGGAGAGATTTCCTTCGTACTGCCGGAGTATTTTAGTCACTTCATTCACTGTGGGATTCTCCTCCGCTTTCCAGGCTAGTATTGCCAATGAGTTGGCATATGATGATGGGGCACTCTGTACAAACTTCCGCCACATGGGTAGTGTACACCGGACTGCATCTGGATCTGCGGATGTTTGTGCGTCGTCTAGGTCCTTATAAATTACTTCCCGTACGGCCAATTCCCTCAGGTACTGAATTCCCTTCTCCATGGTGGTCCATTTGCTTGGTAAACATACAAGTTCTTCCTTGAAGGGATACCTTTCCTTCACAGCTGACAGGAGACGCCTCCAGAGGCTGCGAGATTGTGCTCCATCTCCAATTGCTTTGTCAATGCATGCGTCCCTAGCAAGGGATCCCAGCCGCCTGGCTTCCTTGCCCTCCAATTCCACATAATTGGCTCCCGTGTCCCAGCACCGGAGCAGCCAGGTGACAAGCTGCTCGCCTATACAGCGACCAAAATCTTTTCGCACATCTCGTAGCTCACGCTGGTATAGAGTCCGGGTAATTACTGTTGATTTTTCGACATCCTCATCCTCATCTTCAGTCTTCTGCACCTTTGATGGCCGGTGTAGAGTCCGGGTAGTTACTGTTGATTTTCCGACATCCTCATCCTCATCTTCAGTCTCCTGCACCTTTGATGGCTGGTATGGAGTCCGGGTAGTTACTGTTGATTTTTCGCCATCCTCATCCTCATCTTCAGTCTCCTGCACCTTTGATGGCCCAGCCTCGTCTTCACTACGCCCAGACTTAGCAGAAGACTGTCTGCGTTTTAAACGACCTGAGCCTCTATACCATTTTTTCACCTTGTCTACAGGGGCAACTTGCACTGCTACAGCTCGTTTCTCTGACCCAGACACAGGGTCTGCCACAGGGGTTGGAATACCCTCTGCGGGGTCAACTTGCACTGCTACAGCTCGTTTCTCTGACCCAGACGCAGGGTCTGCCACAGGGGTTGGAATACCCTCTGCGGGGTCAACTTGCACTGCTACAGCTCGTTTCTCTGACCCAGCCACAGGAGTGGGAGCAGCTGCACGAGCTGGGGCAGCTGCAGGAGCTGGAGCGGCTGCAGGGGCTGGAGCTGGAGCGGCTGCAGGAGCTGGAGCCGGAACGGCTGCAGGAGCCGGAACGGCTGCAGGAGCTGGAGCGGCTGCAGGAGCTGGAGCTGGAGTAGCTGCAGGAGCTGGAGCTGGAGCGGCTGCAGGAGCTGGAGCTGGAGTAGCTGCAGGAGCTGGAACTGGAGCGGCTGCAGGAGCTGGAGCGGCTGCAGGAGCTGGAACTGGAACGGCTGCAGGAGCTGGAGCTGGAGCGGCTGCAGGAGCTGGAGCCGGAACGGCTGCAGGAGCTGGAGCGGCTGCAGGAGCTGGAACTGGAGCGGCTGCAGGAGCTGGAACGGCTGCAGGAGCTGGAGCTGGAGCGGCTGCAGGAGCTGGAACTGGAGTGGCTGCAGGAGCTGGAGCTGGAGCGGCTGCAGGAGCTGGAGCTGGAGCGGCTGCAGGAGCTGGAACTGGAGTGGCTGCAGGAGCTGGAGCTGGAGCGGCTGCAGGAGCTGGAACTGGAGTGGCTGCAGGAGCTGGAGCTGGAGCGGCTGCAGGAGCTGGAGCTGGAGCGGCTGCAGGAGCTGGAGCTGGAGCTAGGTTGCTAGTAGCATCAATTGCAGCTCGATAGGCACAAGCCAGACCCCAGCACGCTACAGTGATTTGTGTCACTTTGGAACTGCCAGAGTCATGACACCTTTTTTTCAAGCATTCTGCCAGCTTTTTAGGATTTTGCAGTTGTTCAGGGGTGAATGTCCAAAACACTGGAGGTGACCACTGCTCTAGAAACCTGCCCATATCCTCCCACACTCCCTGCCACTCGCAACTATCCCGCCTCAAGACAGATCTCCGGATGAGATTCCTAAGTAGATGTTTAACCCTCCACAAAATCTGAAGCGCATTCAGGAGACATAACAACAAGAGCAGGCTGGTCTGAGTATCCCAAGGATATTCAACATCTCGGAGAACCACCGTAACTAACTCGGGGGATAAGAGGGTGGTGGTGAAGGAGAAAGGGAGAGTGAACAGGTAGGGAAACATGTCTTCCCCTGTCCCCTTCACAGATTGGCTCCCTAACGAAAACAGGCAATAGGTGTAATTGCTAATAGTTTCCGAGATATGGGTTCCAAAGTATAGAGTCGACGTCAGTGCTGAGTACAAATACCAGGTTAAAGTCGTGACCAGATATCTCATCATTTCATAAGCCATTGTTACACCGCACAGTACCATAACAATCTTAAACCAGGGCCCGGAAAGGATAAACAGTGCAACAGGGAGCACATACAGAAAGTAACGCACTATAAAACTCAATTTGGAATACAGGTACAGCAGACTGGAGATTAAGGCAATCAACATCGTGACTAGCAACTATTAAGCAGGTCCAATACTTATACCAATTTTAGTTTAACACACTCTGGTCAGATTTGTCGATATCTCAACCCTTCGGGCCCCACGTTGGGCGCCAAAAGGACTGTTGTGGTTTAACCCGGCTGGCAGCTAAACACCACACAGCCGTTCGCTCACCCTCCCCCCTCCCTCTCTGGGATGGGGGAGAGAAACGGGAAAGTGAAGCCCGTGAGTTGAGATAAAGACAGTTTATTAAGACAGGAAAATAATAATAACAATAATAATAATAATAGTGATAATGGTAATAGTATTAACAATAATAATGTGTAAGAAAACAAGTGATGCACAATGCAATTGCTCACCACCCGCTGACCGATGCCCAGCCTATCCCCGAGCAGCCGGCCCCCCACCCCGGCCAGCCACCCCTATATATTGTTTAGCATGACGTCAGATGGTATGGAATACCCCTTTGGCCAGTTTGGGTCAGCTGTCCTGGGTCTGTCCCCTCCCAGCTCCTGCTGCACCCCCAGCCTGCTCGCTGGCAGGACAGAGCAAGAAGCCGAAAAGTCCTTGGCCTGGTGTAAACACTGCTCTGCAACAATTAAAACATCAGCATGTTATCAGCGCTCTTCTCATCCTAATCCAAAACATAGCACCCTACCAGCTACTATGAGCTACTTAACTCTGTCCTAACTGGAACCAGGACAGATATGTACATATACAAAAATATACACAAAAATTTTATGTAAATAAATATATGTAATGGAACTTTCTCATTCCAATTTGTAATCTGCATTTAGATTACCTATTTATTTATTTATTTTTTTTATCTTTAAGGTGAAGTGAATTAACGTTTCCAGTTTTATGTTTTGCCTTAGTTCTCTTTTGAATGCTGTGATTGAAAAAACATCAGTATACTACAGACAGAAAAAGCATTAATCAACCTAATTATACACTTATAGACAATCTCATGCATTGAATTCAAGCCTCAAAATACATGGAAGACTTGCAACTCAACCTCTTATCACTCCTTTCTCCTTCTCCCTTGCCACAAACTGAAACAAAAGCCATAATGTAGAAGGTTACAAAAGAAATCAAATAATATATGAAGCTATAAATGTGACAGAAACAGCCAAGACTACATTCTACTGCTTTCCTTAAAAGCCTCAGAGGAAAATACCTGAAGACCTTTGGGAGATGAATGTAAAAATGATGCTGGGGTACCCCCTAAAGGAAGCGAAACGAACCTTTATTTATTTTTTATTGTCCTTGATAGAGAAAGTCAGCTCACTCTTCCTCTCATGTCAAATAAAAAGAAAGAAATGGTAACATTTTCATATTGTTTGTCAAACAGAAAAATTATTCAACCAGCACTTTAGAATTTCCTGCTGATTGTTTAATAGGAGGATAATAGAGCTGAACCTCTGGACCTCTCTGAATGTGAAGAACATAGAATAAGAACATAGAATAGAAGAACATAGAATAAGATTCAGCCAGTGATGAACTGAATTTGTATAGTAACACCTACTATTCCTTCAGTATCACTGTGCTTATATACATATATATCTATATAGATTGCAAAACTGAAGAATTAAATCGCTAAAATCACTTTGGAAATGATAAACAGTTTGGATGACAGGCTAGTGAACTATAAAGATGTAGGCTATGCTTTTATCTCGACAAAGCAAGCATGGACATGTTGTAAGAATGAGTCGGCATGGAGTGGGACTGTACATAACAGTGTAACCAGTTTATTCCTTAGTTTCCTTTTCCGTTTTCTATGAACAGCTCTTTTGTAGTGCTCAAGTGTAGTGTAGTGTAGTTCTCAGTGCTTCCAAAATTTTTAAAAATAAAATTATACTTCTTGTCTCAGGACATGAAAAGAGCTAATACACACTAATTGGGAGTATAGATGTATTGCATGCAACTTCTATAGCTGTCACAGAGTTCCACATTCAAGCTTGCTTTGCTTGAAGAATCAGGCTGCAAAACTATCTCAGCAAACATCTGTGTCTGTAATATAAAACATTATCATAAGCAAAGCTGTCCTTATCAGTGCCACCATACTTTAGAAATAAGGTAAGCACAGTGCCGAGGAAGAGTTTGATATACTGAAATCAATACTGTGGCAAGCATGTCACTGGAAAGCTGTTTATTATTCACTCTCTTTTGGATATGAACAATTCAGATTTTAAGCCTACTTATGCTGAAAATGATCTTCTGTTTATGAATTATTTTAAATGCAAGCTTAATGCCCAGGAAGTGAATAATTTTAAATTTCTTTGTTATCTTGTATGAAAGGCTTCTTAAAAAAAGAAAACATATATTTAAGCCAAAAACAGGAAAGAAACAAGACAGAATAGGATAACAAAACCATGAATCATAGAATCTTAGAATCTTAGAATCTTAGAATCATAGAATCATAGAATCATAGAATCATAGACTCATAGACTCATAGAATCATAGAATGGCCTGGGTTGAAAAGGACCTTAAAGATTATCTAGTTTCAACACCCCTGCTCTGGGCAGGGTTGCCAACCACTAGAGCAGGCTTCCCAGAGCCGCATCCAGCCTGGCCTTGAATGACTCCAAGGATGGGGCATCCACAACCTCTCTGGGCAACTTGTTCCAGTGCCTCACCACCGTCTGAGTGAAAAACTTTCTCCTAATATCTAACCTAACTCTCCCCTGTCTTAGTTTAAAACTTCCCCCTTGTCTTAAATGACATTCCATGAATGTCTGGAATAAATTCTGGTATCTTCCTTCTTAACAGCTGTAATTGGAAGAAAAAGGAGTAAGCATTCAATTAGTATTTCTAGCCTCCTAAAACTACTGTCCAATCATCAGAGATGAACAGGTTGTTTGTTTTTCCCCTTCCCCTTTAGTAGCAGACCAAATAAAATAACAGACTATGCTATAAGAAAACATGGCTATGAACTTGATAAAAGCTAAGAGTAATAAATTGATAACATCATTACTATCAGACAAAGCTGTATCTACAGAAAGGTGTTCCTAGAAAGTGATTGCAAGATGTTAACCTACATAAGCTTCTTAAACAGAAAAACCTCCACAATGCTTGTTTGTACTATTCAAAATGAACAGAACTACAAATCTATTTTGCTATTTTATATCATCCATTTGTTCTTCTTGCTCTTGTATTCAGCATTATCATTTGAAAAAGAGGGGGGAAGTAGACTGGGATTTTTGTTGTTGAGAGCTCTTCTGTCTTCAGTTAAATGTAAGTTTGTTGACACCTTGCAAAGCATTTTTTCGGTGTCAGCTATTAGATAGAATTCCTCATATATTAGTTTGGACAGGTAATAATATACTGGAAACAAACAAACAAAGGCAACTCCTATAAAAAATAGGCAGCTCCTATATGCTTTTCATTTTTTATTTTTATTTATTTTTTACTCAAATGCTTAAATATGTTTTTTGTTTGTTTGTTTGTTTGTTTTATCTACAGGGATAAGATTTACAAAAAAAGTACTTGATTTATAATTCAATTGCACAAGCAAGTTACTATATGGTCATCTCTAGAACTTGCTAAAGGAATTAAAAAGTTGTGGGGTTTGTTGTTGTTGTTTAAGCTAACAGTTTTCTCAGAAAGAAAGCAAAAAAAAATAAAACACAAACGAACAAACATACAAACCCACCACAATGATTATGATTGCTCTTCTTATTACTAAAGCAAGCTACACTGTAAATTATTATTATTTTTGTCTGCTACCATACATGTTTACAAAACTTTGTCTAACTTACCTAGCGGTGCCAGCTGGAACATAAATCTTTATTTTAGGCTTAAAAAGCAGTGTAAGTTACTTGGTAAAACAAAGTTTTTATAGGCCGACAGAAAAGACAGGAGTGAGTCTTGCAGGAAACACAACAGGTGATGTCTTGACCTTGACTTGTGCAAAGCATCTGACACTGTCCTGCACAACATTCTTGTCTCTAAATTGGAGAGACATGGATTTGACAGCTGGACCACTCAGCGTATAAATAATTGGGTGGGTGGTCACACTTAAAGAGTTTCAGTCAGTGGCTTGATGTCTGGGGGAGACCAGTAATGAGTGTTCCTCAGGGGCTGGTATTGGAACTGGCATTATTTAAAATCTTTGTTGGTGACATGGGCAGAGCATGGGGCATGATTGCACCCTAAGCAAGTTTGCCAACAACATCAAGGTGTGTGGTGCAGTTGACATGCTGGAGGGAAAGGATGCTATCCAGAGGGACCAAAACAGGCTTGAGAGGTGGGCCTGTGCGAACCTCATGAAGTTCAACAAGGCCAAGTGCAAGGTCCTGCATCTGGATCAAGGCAATCCCAAGCACAAATGCAGGCTGGTCAGAGAATGGATTGAGAACAGTCCTTAGGAAAAGGACCTGGGGATGCTGGTTGATAAGAAACTCAACATGAGCTGGCAACATGTACTTGCAACCCAGAAAGCCAACCTTGGCTGCATCAAAAGAAGTGTGTTCAACGGGTCGAGGGAAATAATTCTACCCTTCTATTCTGTTCTTGCAAGATCCCCCACCTGGAGTACTGCATTTAGCCGCACTCCAGAATAAGGGGTTGAAGTGAGGTTGGCTACAATAATGATCAGAGGGCTGGAGCACCTCTCCTGTGAAGATAGGCTGAGACAGTTGGCGTTGTTCAACATGGAGAACAGAAGGCCCTGGGAAGACCTTATAACAGCTTTCCAGTACTTGAAAAGGTACTGGAAACTACAGAAAAGCTGGAGAGGAACTTTTTACAAGGGCATGTAATGATAGGACAACGGGTAATGGTTTTAAATGAAAAGAGAGTAGGTTTAGATTAGATATAAGGAAGAAATTATTCACTATGAGAGTGGCGAGGCACTGGAGCAGATTGCCCAGAGAAGCTGTGGATACCCCACCCCTGGTAGTGTTTAAGGCCAGGTTGGATGGGGCTTTTAGCAAGCTGATCTAGTGGGTGGCATCCCTGCCCATGGCAGTGAGGTTGGAACTAGATGACCTTTAAGGTTTCTTCCAACCCAAACCATTCTACAATTCTACGCAGACTTACAGTATAATGTTAAAGAACATTTGCGTCCTCTTCCTGAAAAGAATTTCTTGCTATGGGAAGTCTCTTAAATAATTAACTTTAAAAATAAATTCAACAAAAGATGAATTTTAAGGTTCCATTTTTGAGGGAAATGGCATACACTCTGCTGCAGAAAAAGTTAGGAATGCTTTATGGAGCAAAAGCAATCTGCTGCTTTAAGAAAGGAGAACTCCAATCCAACATGATAAAAACCATGTCCCTACAGTCTCTATGGAGAACACCCTGGTGAGTGAGTTGATATGCTGTATTGGCCAGTTCTAATGCTTCTTACCTTCTTATTAATCCTAAAACACTTCCATGTTTACCTCTTGTATCTGAAAAAAATAAAATAAAAAAAAAATCAGTGATACTGTTGTAATATATGATTTCTCAACTATCATTGAAAGGTTGACTATTTTAAAGCACTAGCAGTAGAAGTATAAGTACTGTTACTGATGTAAATTTAATTTTTTTTTTTGTACTTAATAATCTCTAAAACAGCTGAACAAAGGAACACTGATTAATGACGGGAAGAAAATAAAGTTTCTGAATTGGGAACTATGTTAAAAGAATGTGGATCTCATAATTGTGAACTATGCAATTTTAATTTGGTTTTCCACTTGACTAGGGAGGCAACTTTGCTAACCGCAACTGTAGACCATGATAAATAAGTCATTAGAAGAATGTCTGACTTCAGTATGAAATACAATTGTTATAGATTAAATATAGTGTAAAGAA
The DNA here is from genome assembly GCF_964034855.1 of Anser brachyrhynchus. Lineage (NCBI taxonomy): Eukaryota > Metazoa > Chordata > Aves > Anseriformes > Anatidae > Anser > Anser brachyrhynchus. The sequence goes on from NC_137694.1 coordinate 137,438,746, forward strand.
CCACTTTTAAGAAGAGGCAAATTCACTTTGAAATTACAATTAGGATTTCTCCTACAGAAGTGAATACTGAATCCAAAAACAAAATAAAAGGTCAAACTAAATAAACAATATCAGCTACTTAATGTAATAACATAGTAAAAGTGCATAGAATGACAGAAATGCTAACCTGAACTGGAACTGCAGTCATCAAGGGAGAGGAGAAATGATGAAAACTTTGTTAAAATGGACTTGTTTGGATCATTCATATTTGGAGCATTCATGGTGAAGAACAGGGTACTGTAAATGTTCCTCTATTACATGATATTGCTGCCATTCAACTTGCTCAGACTGTGCTCTGTCTGCCTTCAGTTGGGGTAGTTTGTGGTGGCAATTGCATGATGTTATTTAAGTAGAATCTTTGCTTCATTCCATTCCAGTTTAAAATATTTCACTGATTCTCTGATTTAATGTCTTCCTCATGTTTACCTAATAGCTTTGAAACTATATTTATTCTGTTTGTGACTACTCTAGTATCCAGAAGTTTTGTATGTTGATTGCTATTGCAATTAAGAAGTTATTAAGTGCAGTTTGTGAAATTAGAAAATGGAAAAAGGGATGGAGTTGAATTTCATAACCTTTTCTATCAAATCTCAGTTGATTTTCTGGTTTTATTTTGCTATTTCATTCCCTATCTTATTTATTTATTCACTATTTACTTATTATTTTTGTTTGGTCTGTTAACAGCTCAATGCAACTTGCAACTTATGCCACGGGTACGGATTTGAAGACCACCATATGTTCTTTCTATCCTTATTTTCCATTACTTAAATAAGCTGCTTGGTATTTATTTTGCAAGCAGGAATTAGGCAAATATCTCCCACTATTCTCTTGTATATTAGTTTAAACTTTTTTTTTTTTAATCACTGTTCTAGTTTAACCAAGAAGTAGAAATCAATGTCTCTGAAACTGATGTTCCCATTAATAAACAAGACTTAACTTCTAGACATACAAACATACACAAAACACTTCCATATACAATTTGAATAAATATTTAATTTTGATATATATAGAATGACAGAATTACAGAATTATAGAATCATTAAGGTTGGAGAAGACCTTCAAGATCATCTGGTCCAGCCATCCCCCTACCACCAATATCACCCACTAAACAATGTCCCTAAGCACCACATCCAACCTTTCCTTAAATACCCCCATGGACGGTGACTCTACCACTTCCCTAGGCAACCCGTTCCAATGCCTGGCTGCTCTTTCTGAGAAGAAATGTCTCCTAATTTCCAACCTGAACCTCCCCTGGCACAACTTGAGGCCATTCCCTCTAGTCCTATCACTAGTTAGCTGAGAGAAGAGGCTGACCCCCAGCTCCCCACAACTTCCTTTCAGGTAGTTGTAGAAAGCAATAAGGTCTCTCCTGAGCCTCCTCTTCTCCAGATTAAACAACCCCAGTTCCTTCAGACATTCCTCATAAGACTTATGTTCTAGATCCTTCACCAGCTTTGGAGCCCTTCTCTGGACATGTTCCAGGGCCTTGATGTCTTTCTTGTAGTGAGGATCCCAAAACTGAACACAGTCCTTGAGATGCGGCCTCACCAGAACAGTGTACAGATCACTTGCTGGCTACACTATTCCTGATACAAGCCAGGATGCTGTTGGCCTTCTTGGCCACCTGGGCACACTGATCAGGTTCACCTGATGTTCAGGTGAGAGTCGACCAACACCCCCAGATCCTTTTCCTCTGCATAGCTTTCCAGCCACTCTGCCCCAGGCCTGTGGTGCTGCATGGGGTTGTTGTGGCCAAAGTGCAGGACGTGGCACTTAGCCATGTTGAACCTCATCCTATCTGCCTCTGTCCATCAATCCAACCTGTCCAGGTCCCTCTGCAGTGCCTTCCTACCCTCTGGCAGATCGACACTTCCCCCCAACTTGGTGTCGTCTGCAAACTTACTGAGGGTGCACTCAATTCCCTTATCCAAATCATCAATAAAGATATTAAAGAGGATGGCGACCCCTGGAGAACACCACTCGTGATTGGTTGCCAGCTGGATTTCACTCCATTCATCACTATTCTCTGGGCCCAGCTCTCCAGCCAGTTTTTAACTCAGCAAAGAGTGTACCTGTCCAAGCCATGGGACTCCAGCTTCTCCAGGAGAATACTGTGGGAGACCATGTTAAAGGCTTTGCTGAAGTTTAGGTAGACAATGTCAACAGCCTTTCTCTCATCCATCACGTGGGTCACCCAGTCATCAATGGAGATGAGGTTGGTCAGGCAGGACTTGCCTTTCATGAACCCATGCTGACTGGGCCTGATCCCCTATTTGTCCCACATATGCTGCGTGATTGCTTTCAAGATGACCTGGTCCATCACCTTTCCTGGCACTGAGGTCTGTAGGTCCTGACAGGCCTGTAGTTTCCCAGGTCCTCCTTACAAGCCTTCTTATAGATGGGCACCACATTAGTAAGTCTCCAGTCATTTGGGACCTCTCCAGATGACCATGACTGCTGAGAGATGATGGAAAGCAGCCCAGCAATCACATCTGCCAACTCTCGCAGCACCCTCGGGTGCATCCCATCAGGGCCCATAGATTTGTGGGTGTCTAGCTTGCCTAAATAACCTCTAACCCAATTCTCTTTAACCAGGGGAACATCTTCCTCTCTCCAGGTTTTCTCTCGTTTCCAGGCTCAGTAGTGCATGAGGGCTAGTCTTAGCAGTAAAGACTGAAGCAAAGAAGGCATTCAATAACTCCACCTCCTCTGTATCCTCTGTCATCAAGGCACCCACCTCAATTTAGCAGTGCACCCACATTTTTCTTAGTGTTCCTTTTGCCGCTGATGTATTTGAAAAAGCCCATCTTGTTTTCCCTTGATGTCTCTTGCTAAATTTAATTCTAACTGGGCCTTAGCCTTCCTCATTGCATCCTTGCATTCTCTGACAATGTTCCTAGATTTCACCCAAGTTGTCTGTCCCTTCCTCCACATCACGTATGCTTTCTTCTTCTGTTTAAGTTTTCCCAAGAGCTCCTTGCCCTTCCACACAGGTCTCCTGCCCCCCTTGCTCAAATTCTTTCTCATAGTGATGCACTGATCCTGAGCTTGGAGGAAGTGGTGCTTGAATATAAGCTAACTGTCCTGGGCCCCCTTTCCCTCTAGGGCCTTGACCAGGGGATTAGGTCCCTGAAGAGACCAAAATTAGCTCTCTTGAAATCCAGGGTTGTGGTCCTATTTTTGTCCTGCTTTCTCCTCACAGGATCATGAACTCCAACATCTCGTGATCACTGCAGCTGAGACTGCCCTCAACCTTCACTTTTCCAACTAGACCATCTCTGTTTTTTAGTACCAGGTCCAGCAGCACCCTCTCCTTTTTGCCTCACCTACCTCCTGCATCAAGAAGTTACTCACAGTGTTCTACAGTAACCTCCTGGACTGTTTGTTCTGAGCCGTGCTGTCTTCCCAGCAAATATCGGGGCGGTTAAAGTCCCCCATAAGAACCAGGGCCTGTGAACATGAGGCAACTTGCAGCTGCCTGAAGGCCTCATCCACTTCCTCTTCCTGATGCGGTGCCTGTAGTAAACACCCACCACAATGTCACCCCATTGGCCTACCCTTTAATTCTCACCCACAGGCTCTCAACTCGCACTTTGTGTCCACCCCCCCTCCCTGCCATGCATAGATTCCAGTTGCTCATTCACATAAAGAGCAACTTCACCATCTCGCCGTTCTTACCTGTCCTTCCTAAAAAGGACAAAGCCATCCATGGCCACATTCCTGTCAAGAGAGCTGTCCCACCATGTCTCAGGAATTGCAAGATCATAGCCCTTCAATCGCACGCACACCTCCAGTTCCCTTGGTTTATTCCCCATGCTGTGTACATTTACATAGAGGCATTTGAGTTGGGTTCCCAATGCATCTGCCTTTCTGGATGGGGCAACTGTAACTCATCCATGTGGGCCTATGGTAGCTCTCCTGTTAAGCTCTGTTCCCTCTCTAGGATCTGGGCATCCTAGAGATACATGCTGGCTCTGGTGTTCTGCTGGCATGAGTGAGATGGCATGTCATCCCGTAATTTATCGCCAGCATCCCTGATGATATCCCCCTCCCCCATGGAATCTAGTTTAAAGCCTGATCAATGAGCCCCACCAGCTCATGACCAAGGACCCTCTTCCCCCTTTGGGAAAGATGAATCCCATCCAATGCCAGCAAGCCTTGTGCCATGTAAGGCTTCGTGTTGCCAAAGAATGTGAAATTTTGGTGATGACGCTAGCCACGGAGCCACATGCTAACAGGCACTGTCCTTCTGTTCCTGTCGCTGTCAGTACTGGGGAGAATGGAGGAGAAGACAACTTGAGAACCTGAGTGACTGATCATCTGCCCCAGTTCCTTGAAGTCCGTTTTAACTGCTCTCGGGCTACACATTGCCACTTCGTCTCCTCCCAGATGTAGGACCAGCAATGGGTAATAGTCTGAGAGTCGAACCAAGCTGGGAAGTCTCCTGGTGACGTCCTTAACCCGGGCCCCAGGAAGGCAGCAGACTTCCCTTAGAGTACGGTCCCTTCTACATATTGGACCCTCTGTTCCCCCTATTGTGGAATCACCCACAACTAAAACCGACATTTTTTTCCTCCTGCCAGTGGTCGCAATACAGGGTTGGCCTTTCTGACCCTGGCAATATCTCTGGTGGAGAGGGATCATTGCCTTCTCCATGTATAATAGATAATACGTATATCCTGCATATTGCATTTGGAATGGCAATATTTGTTGCAGTATCAGTAATATTCAAATATAGTTGTTTCAAGGAGCCAAAACAAGAACTTTATTATGAGGTTCTATGTATGATCAAACTTTCTGTATCTGGGACAATAGCATTTAGATAAATTTTGTCCTCTGTTTGAGGACTTGGGGTAGGTCTTAGGAGTCATACTAGTAATACTAGTAATACAAAGATACCTACATTCTACCTTCTATCTTGTTTGAAGAAGGACTTTGTCTTTGAAGAGAGACTGCCCCGAATAAGTCTCTATTGACAGTGCCAATAACAAATCAGGGAAAAAAGTCAATCTCTTGCCAAAAGAAACCTGTTGCATGGATTCTTTTGTGTCCACCCTGCTAGGGAAAAATGCCTTTTACAGCAAGTTTATATTTAAGACAGATAGGCAGAATGGCCCTAAGTAGTGTCAGTTAGAGAGAATCAGCATTGGTTTGACTTTTATGAGCTTGCACAGTCACAGACAGGGTTTTTTAAATATAGAAGTTGTTGATACGAGTATAACATAACATAACATGTTTGAACATGTTATGTTCAAAATCTTTTAATGGACAAAACATGAACACTTTGTAAACAAAGAGCTAAGAATATGTTACTACAAAAATACAACAGACTATTAGGATCACTTGTCCAGTTACAAAGATACCAACTCTCATCGACCACCTTACCTAATTGATTTCTAGTGTCTACCCTTTTTCTGCAGTGATAAGGTCACACTTCAGTGCCCCTTTAGGTATCACTCCTCACCTAGAACAAGAGCAATGAGGCACTATTTTGTATCACAGAACCTACATCCATGCTTCATATAAAATAAAATAATAACAGATTACATGGCATTACTGAAATTTTTTTGACTTAAGATTGCCTATGACTTGTTAGACATCCAGCAGAGTTTGTGTTTGTAGCTACGCAGATGCCAAGACTCAAAAAACTCTTTTAAACTTGACAATAAAATGTTGTAAAATGAGAGGGAGACTTTACAGTCTAAACTTAAGCACTTGTTTTCATTATTAGATTGGTTCTCTGGACCCATAATCTTTTATTTTCTATTGACCAACTGAGAATCATTAGCTTCTAACTTTAGGAACTAAGAATTGCCTTTAAGTTGGATGCTAAAAGCAAGACAGTATGTGAATAAGTCACAAAATGAATTTTGTGTCAATATGTGCTTAATATGCATTTGTCTTTGTAGTTAGGCAGTTTGACCTACCCATTACAAGTATTGCATTATTCTCCATGTTAGGAATAACTCACAACAACTATGACTTTTCTTAAAGCACATGTAAATGATTATGTGATGCTTTCTGGAAAATACTGGACAGCATTTAAAACATTAATTTTTCTATGATATTAACACCTTTGTTTTTTAAGAAAATAACGCACACAATACCGTATTACTTGATTAGTTAGTTCGTACATCTTAGACCAAGAAACTATTAGGCAAATGCTAAAAACATTAAACTAAAACCTACAAGATTCTAAGATTGTGAACAGAGTGGGCACCTATGCATTTGCCTTTGTCTCCACATACATTTGTCCCTGTTTGAACGATACTTGTGGTGGGTGACTGGAAAATGTAGGAAAGACAACAAAAAAAATCACCTGTACCAGAGGTTTTCAATTATCTTTATGGAAGTCAAGTCAATAAATGGTGCTTCAGAGTTAAGTTGCAATGTCTTTTTGCTCACTTAAGAGGATTTCTATCACATTAGGAAGAAAAATAAGTTGCTATGAAGGCCATACTTAAGTTACTAGCTTTCATTTCTTGTGCTATACATTTATTTCAATATTTTAGCAGCTTCAAAACAGCAGTAATGAACAGATACATTTTCAAATGAAAAATGTTTTAAATGGATAACACCATTTGGCATAATAAATGTAGCTGAAAATGGTAAAAGAAGGGTCCTAACCCTGAAACTGGAGGAATACAAGCAGCTCTGTTTTCAGTTTCAGCAGTGAAGAGCTCTTTCATTTGCCAATAAGAACAGACATCTTAGTCAATATTAAATCTTGAGAATTGACCCTACTTGTTAAATAAGAAAGTACCTTAAACGTGCAAAGTGACTTGAATAAGGTTAATGACAGTTCTTGTTATCTACTAGAAGAAAGGTATTTAACACTGTCTACTTGAGAATTTGATTTATTTTTCTTCTGGTCATTATTTATTAACTTTACTTGATTTCAGCATTGTGTCATTCATGTTTTACTGTGCTACTGATTAAAATAATGATGCCCAAATACATTATTTATTATCAATGTAACAACAGGAAATTATTCTTCTGTGTTATGTAAATCGATGAGTAAACACAAGAATACATTCGAAATGAAAGGTTTACTTGAAACAGAAAACCAGCAATATTGCACACCTAAAATGCCTATTTCATAATCAACTCAATTAATCATTGTATCTCAGAGCAAATTAAAAATAGTTGAAACACAGGAGTCCTTGAATACATTAATATAGATTTCATTATTATTATTAAAGAGGTACAAACAAATGAAACAAAAGGTCTTGACTTCAAAATTGTTTACTTTTTTTTGAAGAACCTTGAACTTTAACTGCTTCCAGATTCTTTCATGGCAATTCAAACCTTACAGTTAGTATTCACATATTGATTCCTAATTATTAATTGGAAATAGTTTTCTAAATTCATAATCACAATGCTTTTTGATTCTATAAGGGTAAATTCTGTAGTAGAGATTTTAGATTGAAATTAAAAACAGTTTTAGTACACAGAATTCTGTTTTGTATGCATAGAACAATAATATTTGGAATGAACAAGGTGTATGGATCTCAGTATCTTTTCTCTGCTACTTGCCAATGACAGAAGACTATGTCCCCTTCTACGAAGTCCTTCATTTCAGAACTGAAATTTATACATCAGTTCACATATAGACCTCAGCTGAATGCTTCTATTGTTTGACTGCTGGATGAAAGAGAAAAAAACAAAAGTAATTGGCAAAATGCAAATAAACAGAAATACTAACCAAACAGTTAAAGACCTTTGTCTTTTTAATATATGAAGCATAAGTTATTTGGACATTAAAATCTTGGGATGAAAAGAGATTATATTAAATAAATAACTTCAAACTGGAAGTTACTTTAGTTCAATGTATGAACATGATATTGCTTTTGTGGTGTGGGACTGGTTAACTGTGTCAGATGATATTGATATGTCGTGTTCATTTTTACGAGCTTATGTTAAATTTATCATCAGAGTCAGGTTTCCCAAGATAGTTTTATGGACTGTGTTTTTAGTAGACCATCCAATAGCAATAAAACATCTAAATGTTTTCCACAAGGAAGCACCCTAGTTTGAAATAGTTCATGGAGTACATCATTTAACTGCTCAAAGGCAGGGTCTTTCAAGTATGAGGCAGAATGACAGTTCTAGCATTTAGTCTTTACATTTCCTTCTTTCTGTGACTGAAGAAATCTTTGTGTGTGTGTGTGTGCGCACGCGTGTGTGTGTGCAAATGTGTAGTAGCATTTGCAAATAGTTCATGATGTACAGAACAAATCTTAATGATATCAGTGTCAGACCTCTGGTCAAGGGAGTCGAGGAAACGGTTTGCGCTTAAAAGTTCTGTTTTTGTCAAATATACATAGAGGACTGCATGTGTGTATAAAATAGGTTAGCATAATTCACAGAAAGAATGGGACGACATTTGGAGAAGGTAATCTCTGTTCAAGTATCTCATGGTATTTTTAAATACTGTTGTTTTTTAAGAAAAAGTCTGTAGTATCTACCAAAAAAATGTCTCCAGAAATGTAATGAAAACATCAAATAAATTAATTCATACTTAAATAATTAAATTATTCCTGTTCCTGTGAAGTCATCAGAACTTCTAAAAAAGAACATGAGCCTTATGAACATGAAAACTGAGAAGAAGATAAAATGATTTTTTGATATGTTGCATATCTGTGATGAATCTTTAAGACAATTTTCAGGACAAGTGCATTAAAAACCCTGTGCAGTCACTGGTCATGAGGGCCTTAACTGCATGTGTTTATATTAGGAGTTAAAAACAAGGTCTTATAATTCTGATTTTGGTCTTATAATTCTTATAATTCTTATACTTACACAATCATTATTTCCAAATACATTGGCAAATAAAAAGTTCTTATAGCATAATTAAATTCATTTGCTGTTTCTATTTTTTCTATTTCTTTTCTACTTTGCCAATGCATCATTAATTTTCTTCATTGTCCTGGTTTCAGTTAGGACAGAGTTAATTTTCCTCCTAGTAGCTGGTAGGGTGCTATGTTTTGGATTAGGATGAGAAGAGCGCGGATAACATGCTGATGTTTTAATTGTTGCAGAGCAGTGCTTACACCAAGCCAAGGACTTTTCAGTTTCTCGCTCTGTCCTGCCAGCGGGCAGGCTAGGGGTGCAGCAGGAGCTGGGAGGGGACAGACCCAGGACAGCTGACCCAAACTGGCCAAAGGGGTATTCCATACCATCTGACGTCATGCTAAACAATATGTAGGGGTGGCTGGCCGGGGTGGGGGGCCGGCTGCTCGGGGATAGGCTGGGCATCGGTCAGCGGGTGGTGAGCAGTTCCATTGTGCATCACTTGTTTCATACACATTATTATTATTATTATTATTATTATTATTATTATTGTTATTATTATTTTCCTGTCTTAATAAACTGTCTTTATCTCAACTCGCCGGCATCACTTTCCTGTTTCTCTCCCCCATCCCAGAGAGGGAGGGGGGAGGGTGAGCGAACGGCTGTGTGGTGTTTAGCTGCCAGCTGGGTTAAACCACAACATTCATATATCTGTATATTCATATGAAAGAATAGAGAGATGTTGTAAATATGAAATAGATATTCTGATTTTTCTTCCTCTATTAGTTGACAATTACTGTTATTTTAATTATATCAGTGAGGTTAATCAAGGAGTAATAAATAATTCACAGAATGAATAATACTCTAATACTTAGCATTATATTTTTCTCTAATTGTATACTAGCAAAGATAGACATAAGCATTCTGGAAGGATCCACCCAGTTCTATTTTAAAATTTATAATCAGTTTAAATTCTATTTAGGCAGTTCATTCCAACAAGTTAAGGTGAGTTTGATAATTAATTGTCCTAAACAAAAAGAAATGAACACATCATGAATTTGTACCACACTCTGAATTATCCTAGGTGATTTACTCTACTGTGCCAGTTAATTCTTTTACAGGTATTCATGGTCTTTCTTAGGCTTGTTAGCTTGAATGCTTTCTAGCAAGCTTATAAGCAAATATGAAAAGGCAATGAAGGGTTTTCTCTGTACAGCAGCAGGCAAACATTGAAGATGTTGTGCATGTTGAGACATACCAGAGAAGGCATTTGTTAACTTTTAAACCCTTCTAAAAATCCCAGGACATAAAATAAGCATTTGAATGGATTCTATTGTTTATTAAAACTACTGAAAAGTACATAGAAATTATAGACTTCAAATAGACAAATGTAATCTAACTTTCTTTCTTAAATTTCTTTGCAGTGGCAGTACTTAGAGACAAAGTATATTTGAAATCCTATGGAATGCACACATTTTATGTAATTATAGATCAAGTAATCTAGTGTGAAATATCACATCAGAGCACAAATTAACACAACTTACCAAATAGATTATTTCTATATAAAACTATAGTGTTTTTATATAGAATTTATATATATTTGGATATATATATATATGTTTTTTTCTCCTTTGTTACAGATCTACTTAGTTAGAACTTCTTGATAAAAGACCTTAATGGATGTGATCCTGACATTGTACCTAGGCTTAAATAAATCACGGCAGTTATGAACACAGACATTTCATGATACCTTCATTAATTTTTCATGAGTGTTATACAAAACATGTGAACACTAGATTGTAATTCATATGCTTCTTAATGTGGAGAAAAGGTGGGATCAGAAATGTATTTTTAATCTATGGAACAAAAGGCTAAGAAAAATCCAAATGAGAAATTAGGCATCACTGTCAGGCATAAATACTGGAAAAAACTGACAAAACTGCTGGACTTTTTCCTTATGCCCTTCAGTCAAGAAGAATGTCTTTTAGGAAGACAGAAATTATTGCTCTCTCCTGAATCTAAACTATATACTTCATGAATACAGAAGCAAACTGTTGTATATAAAAATAAGAAATTAAACATCAACTCATTGTTATTACAGCCTCCTGAGTCCCACTAACAGTGAGTAGGATCAGCAGGGAAGATAATCACAGAGGTTTGGTCTGTTCTGGGAGGAGATTTTGCACTTAGGGAGACTGTACAAAACAGCTGCAAATTGCCCACATTCAAGTCAGTCTTTTTCCAACAACAGAACTTCTTGTCATCATTTTCTCTTATGGTTATTAACCTCATACAAATTTCTGGCTACAGAAGCTGTGATATTCAAGACAAAACAGTAGTTGAAACATACAATGAAAGAATATGCAAGAATATGCTCAGTGCATTCAGAGTGATTTTTATTTGGTTCATTTGGAAGCTCATTTTTTTGTTGTTATTGTTTGTTTGTTTTTGTTGTTTTTTTCTCCAAAAGCAAAACAAAGCTTTTAATTCAGAGATAGAATCTTCTTGTTTATTTGTTTGTTTTGTTTTTAATTTACTCATATTTTAACATAACTTTACTCGTTTTTATTTTACTCTTATATTCTTAAGGGAAATTGCACACTAAAAGCCGTTTTGGTGATTTCAGTACATTTGGCAACTTATAATGTCAAATTTATAATTATTATTAATTATTATTTATAATGCTCTTCTTTCCTATGTTTTGGAGGTAGGATAAATCTTGCAGGCTATTTGCCTCCGTTTCTTCATATCAAAGAATGCATAAAGGAAGCTCCAGTCTTTCTCCTGCTATGACCGTTCGGAAAAAAAAGTAACTGTGATCATTGTAGCCCACCTAATCTGCTCTCCAACTTTGTGACACTTGGTACTACTTGAATATGGCGCCTGCTGAGTACTGGACTCACTGAAACTGTTGTTATGTTTAGTAAAGAGTTGTCAGATTTGTCTAAAACAATCAGAAATTACTGCAGCTGTACTGAGCACTATCTGAATCTGCCATATGGCAGTACTATGGAAATGATCCAGACATACTAGCTAAGGAGTTACTTATTTTTTACCTTCCTCCTCACCCTAATAAAACATGCTTGCTTGTTATTTTTGTTGTTGTTGTTTTAGTTGTTATATAGATACAGTGTAAAAAGCTAACGTATTTTATAAATTATATCTGCTGTAAAGCAAATGTTCTGATTTTAACTAAAGTTGTATGGGGATGTAACTTTTCTTTCTATTGGAATTTTTATTTCTTATGTGCCTGAGATATATCTTGCACTATACTATGGCATAATTCTTATTTGATTTATCCCAGCACCACTTATTTTTTTATTTTTAATTTTTGTCTCAAAAGCACTGGCATACTTCTGCTGTGGTGTCTTAAGATCATGTGTTCATAATGCAAAGGCACTCCAGGAGTGCCTTTGCAAAGGAAAAGCTTTATTCCTTTATCACTTAGCTCTATTGAACATGTTATCATGCCCAGTGGGTTATTATGCATTTGTTCTTTTCAGACAGATTGGCAGATAAGCTTTTTAAGCATGTGAACGATACCTCCTGACCACACATGGAACCACTTCTGGAACTTCTGCATTTTGGAAACAATGTAGAGCCCAATCACAGGCACCATGAAACTTTCCTTATATTCTTTCTGCCACTTGTATTTAAAGTGATTGCTATCAAATGTTAATTACCATATTCAGTACCTATTTTAGTTTCATCAAAATGCATTTGAAACAGATACAAATTTTAAATAAAAATTTTACCTTATAGAACAGACTCCTTCATTCATACAGTTCAGATATTTTAGAAACTCTCTCACTGTTTCTATTAGAGATGCTAAGAATGTGACTGGTTATCTCAGTTGCTGATATCAACTGAATAATCACACAGATTATAAACTATAACAAAATATTATCTTAAAGAAAAGCAGGTGAGAACTGCATAATTATTCTGAATATGGGAAAGGGGAATTCTTATCACTTTCATTGAATTTGCTTTGCTAGAAATCTAGTTGCCATTGTTGAAGTTAATGGAGATAAATATATATTAATATATATATATATACTATGTTTACTCAGTAAATCTTCTCTAGAAAAATGTAAAAATTCTTATTTTAAAACATTTCTAACAATTAGGAATTGAATTCCATTGCCTGGATGAAAAGGCATGGTACTTCCCTCCCTCCCTCCCTCCCTCCCTCCCTTCCTTCCTCCCTTCCTTCCTTCCTTCCTTCCTTCCTTCCTTCCTTCCTTCCTTCCTTCCTTCCTTCCTTCCTTCCTTCCTTCCTTCCTTCCTTCCTTCCTTCCTTCCTTCCTTCCTTCCTTCCTTCCTTCCTTCCTTCCTTCCTTCCTTCCCTCCCTCCTTCCCTCCTTCCTTCCTTCCCTCCTTCCCTCCTTCCCTCCTTCTTCTTCCTCTCTCTCTCTCCCTCCCCCCCCATTCTCTCATCTTCTCCCTCTCTTTCATATCCCCCACCCCCCCTTCTTTTTTTCTTTCTTGGTAGGGTTGGTAGTTCAGGAAACTTTGCATTCACACCATTTAAATAAATTTCATTTTACATCTTTTTTCCATGTTCCTTCTACAAGCAGACAAGTCACTTTTAAAAATTCTGTTTTTATACACCCTCTGTTTTAAACTTTCAGTCAGTGAAGATGTTCAGCTAAAGGAGAAAATAGCCCAGGTATTACCTTTCTGGCTTTTATATTTTGTTGGTTTTGATTTTTTTGATTTTTTTAGTACTGATCAGATTTCCTATGTATGTCACTCTATGTCAAGGTATCATCTGGATTACTCTAATAAAGAGAAAGCTATTTGTCCAGAGAAGACTATTTGTGATGCGTCTGTTTTGAGATACAAGAATATATGAAATAACACAGTTGTTGACACTTTCAGATCTAGCACAGAATTCTTCATTTGAGACCAGTGTGTCACTCACTTCAGAAAAATTAAGTTGTCAGCGTGTGCAGAAACCCAACACTACAAAGTCTTCCATACATCTGTCTTTTGAAATTGATTTTGCTCAGGAAAAAGAAAAAAAAAATCAATCTTTTTTCATATGGTGTTTACAGTAACAGTACCAACTTGGTACCTTCACATTCAGTTGACATTTCAGGTATCTTGTTTAGGATAAATATATACTAAATTTCCATTTTTGTCTATTGGAGACTGTATTATCTGGCATTTAATTCAAAATTTAAAACCTGTAATGTTATCATGAGAAGAGAGTCAGGGTAAAACAACTTTATGAATTAAATTGCTACCATAAATTTGGTAACACTTCACAAAATAAAATGCATTCACATGAAATGCTGATTGCTCAGTGTTATTCATTTTACATAGGTGGTCTGACCCAAAACGCATTGAAGTTAGTAAAAAGCTACTTACTGAATTTGCTGGGCTTTAGATCAAGCCACGAAGCCATTTCACCTGCAGAGTTTAAAGTGCCTTCTAAAGAAAGGCATTCATCATCATTTTCTTCTATTAAAAAAGGAGAAATACATAAAGAGAGGCACCTTATCCAGACACACACAGAAGTTCCTGATGAGAACTAATAGTGGAACTGAACCTTTTTATGTATAGTGATAACAGTAATAGGAGAAGTAGTAAGGACTATATTGAAAAATGGTAGAGCACTGCATAATACAGAGGCACTAGAAACTTGTGCCATGTTGTTCTTTAAGCTATATTCAAATGAATGAATAAATCATCCTGTATTTTTATATGTGACATTCTCTTGGATTCTGCCATGTTTCTCACTGGAATTCTGTTTCATGTTCATAAAATAAGTAGATGAATTCTAACCCATTTTTAAAGCAATCTTTTTTTTTTTTTTCCTCTACGTTTTAATCAAAACAAGCTTTATTTGCACTGTGCTCATGTATTCTTTAATGCCATGTAAATTATTCCATACCATCTGACGTCATGCTAAACAATATATAAGGGTGGCTGGCCGGGGTGGGGGGGCCGGCTGCTCGGGGATAGGCTGGGCATCGGTCAGCAGGTGGTGAGCAATTGCATTGTGCATCACTTGTTTTCTTACACATTATTATTATTAATACTATTATCATTATCAGTATTATTGTTATTATTGTTATTATTATTTTCCTGTCTTAATAAACTGTCTTTATCTCAACTCACCGGCTTCACTTTCCCGTTTCTCTCCCCCATCCCAGAGAGGGAGGGGGGAGGGTGAGCGAACGGCTGTGTGGTGTTTAGCTGCCAGCCGGGTTAAACCACAACAGCATGACGTCAGATGGTATGGAATACCCCTTTGGCCAGTTTGGGTCAGATGTCCTGGGTCTGTCCCCTCCCAGCTCCTGCTGCACCCCTAGCCTGCTCGCTGGCAGGACAGAGCGAGAAGCCGAAAAGTCCTTGGCCTGGTGTAAACACTGCTCTGCAACAATTAAAACATCAGCATGTTATCAGCACTCTTCTCATCCTAATCCAAAACACAGCACCCTACCAGCTACTAGGAGGAAAATTAACTCTGTCCTAACTGAAACCAGGACACCATGCATCACCCACTGATCCTTCAAAGTTTTAATTCTCAGATCTTATACTTCCACACAGCTGGAGACTTCTTGCTGTAGATGATATAGAATTGTGAAGTCTTATATACCCAAGATTTAGAGAAAATTCACATCTGAAATTTCTGCAATTCAGAAAGGACCGCAGCCAAGTTTTGCACAGACTGACATATTCTCATGTGTAGATTTGCTTTGGGAATCCAGTGATCATTTATACCAAAACTGCTTTTCTGAATAGTGGGGGCTTAAATGAATGTGTAAACATTTAATACCAAGTTCAACAGCTTCAAGTGGAGAACAGATGAGTGCAGCTTATCCAGGTATATTCTGGAATATAATTATATAAAGAGGCACAAAAGGTTTCTCAGGACTTGGTTTTCTGAAGCACATATTCCTTAGCGCACTAGATGAGGAACACTGTTAGCGCAGCTGGGCTAGCAAACTGAAAACATATTTTTGGTCTATTTGCTAATTGGTTAAATAGGCAGTAGATTTGATCAGTAAACTCTAATCAGTAAACTGATTTGATCAGTAAACTCTAATCCCTGCACTGAAGATAAATAGGTATAATGGCCTACAGCACCTCTTCAAAGCCCAAATAAGTTGAAAATACTATATCACCTAAGGTCTGACTTTACTAATACGTGAAGTTGACTCTATATTATTACTGATAAGCAAAGCTGTGACTGAGATTTTCTCAGATCTTATGTAATTATCTAGGGGATTCTGGGTTTCTGGTGGTGTTCCTTGGGTCCTGTTGCTATTTCTTGATGGAATTAAGTCAAGTCTTTCTTTTCCCAAATAACATGCAAAAGTAATATTTTCTATTAACTCACATGGTTCGTTATATCTCTTTTGAACTGTTGACCCCCACTTTATATTTATTTTTACTTGGGTGGAATTTTCCAGAATTTCCTAATGGAGTTTATATGCTCATTTATTTATAATCCAGAGAAGCAACACAATCTTTTTTTCAAGATTAATCAGTTCAACACCTGTAATCTTATTAAGGACATATATTGTTATGGGGCCTCTAGTACTATCTAAATAACAATACTTTCAACTTACTGTGTTAAAACATTTAAGAAGAGACACAATAAATACCCGTATGTGTGTGGATATGTATCCATGTTTCTGAGTATGTGTGCATGAGTGACTTTGGATGTAAAATACTTCAGAGAGGCATATGTATAACAAGCAATAATTCTAGAATTTTACACAAATTTTATAACTTTTTTTTTGTTTTCACATTCTCATAAATGTCAGGACAGGACAATACACTCTACTGAAATTCTTTTTCAGTATAGACATTTGCTCTGTCAGAAGTCACCGACACTTCATTTTAAGCTTTCAGTTTTACCACTACATTGTAGCAATGCAGAAGAAAATTAAACGACATTTTGGGATAGAAAGTGAAGATCATCTTAACTGAATAAAAACAGAAACACTGTTTTTATGTAATGCAATTTTCAACTTGACCAAATTAGCTCCTTGCCTTTGCAGATAGTTTAATGGAACTCTCAGCATTCTCAAGCAACTGAGTTCTGCATTTTTGGAAGTGTAAGCAGTTATGATCTAAACGGAAAGACATGCAGAAATAAAGTTTGTACAGTCACATCAGCCCTATCATAGTATGTAAGAAGGAATCTTGTATTGTGCAATATGCTAAAGGATGCCTCACCCTTCGTTTCCAGTTTATTTGTCTCTGTATTTAAGCTGAACCAGAGCAATTCCCCAGTCCAATGGATATGAGCACTGCTTTAGTGAACAGTTGAGTGAGGGACTACAAAAGGAAAGAATGCACTTAATTATTATGAACACTTCATTTACTGAGTAGATATATTTTGCAAGCTTCTTTTTCCAGTTATGGAGTAAGGCTACATGGTTCACGTAAAATCAGTTATTACTACATATATGTGAAAATTCAATAATTTGTATTCATGACATTCGCCTTCTACTCAAGCAGATAACTGTCTTGATAGTTGATAGTATTAGGAGCCTTGCAGAAGACACTGTTTTTGAGGAATGAATGATCTTAGACAAGTGATGTCTGGTCTATTGGTGCTCTAGGACTTGAAAAGCCTGTATATATCGAAAGTAATCTGTAACTGACATCTTTGAGAAAGGTAAACTGTATGGAGAACAATATATATATATATATTTTAAATAGGATTTTATTAATATAAATTTGTGGATGACATGAAACTGGGCAAAGTGTCTGACTCACCAGAAAGCCACACAGCCATCAAGAGGGATCTTGACAGGCTGAAGAGGTGGGCTGACAAAAAATATAATGAAATTCAACAAGAAGTGGAGTCCTGCACCTGGGGAGGAACAACTCCAGACACCAGTACATGCTGGGGGTCACCCAGCTGGAAAGCGGCTCTGCAGAAAAGAACCTGGGAGTCCTGTTGGACAACAACCTGAACATTAGCCAGCAATGTGCCCTTGCTGCTAAGAAGGCTGATGGTATTCTTGGCTTCATTAGGCAAGGTATTGCCAATCTGTCAAGAGAGGGGATCCTTCCCCTCTACTCAGTGCTGGTGAGAGTGCACCTGGAGTTCTGAGTCCAGTTCTGAGCCCTCCAGTGCAAGAGAGACATGGACATACTGGGAAGAGTCTAATGGAAGGCCACCAATATGATTAAGGTGCTAATACACCTCTTTTATGAGGAAAAGCTGAGAGAGCTGGGGCTGTTCAGCCTTGAGGCGGCTCAAGGGGAATCTTATCAATTTGTATAAATACCTGAAGGGAGGATGCAGAGAGGATGGAGCCAGGCACATTTCACCAGTGCCCTGTGACAGGACAAGACACAATGTGCACAAACTAGAGAACAACAAGTTTCATCCGAATATCAGGAAGCATTTCTTTACTCTATGGGTGATGTAACACTGGTTACTCTTGCCCAGAGAGGTTGTGGATCCCTGAAGATCTGGAAAGCTTCTGGAAAACATGGTCCAGGGCAACCTGCTGTACATGTCCAAGCTTGAGCAGGGGCCATTGGATCAGATGATCTCCAGAGGTCCCTTCCAGTCTTAACCATTCTGTGATTCTATGATTCTGTAAATGTTGAATGCTTATTGGTGTTAGGCACTTTGGTTTGCTATGTGGATTTGCTATGTTATTGGTTGTTTGATTTGCTCATTATTTGCTTACTGATATTTTAGCAGAAAAGTGTTACTAGGTTCTCTAAACACAAATACTGCTGTCTGTACTGTATTAAAATGAACTTTATATTTCTGCAATCACTCTTGAAAGAAAAAGGGTGTTTGTTCTTCAGAAACCCTGGACCTACAAGGTTAGATTTTTTTTTCTTTATTTCCAGGAGCACTTGTCCTGGAAAAGAGAGTGCTGACCCCTCCTTATAACAGATGCAATCAATGCAATTTGATCTCTGCACACATGAAAATTTTTTTTGTTGGCACAAAAGAAGGAAGTGGAAGAGAGGGAAATGGTATATTCAAAACTAGCCTGCTCTGATATCAGAGGAGATCCTTGTCTATGCCTAAATGGAAAAATCTGCGCAGATTTTACATATTCTGAAAAACATTTTTAGCTTTACTCTGAACATACACGGGCTTGAACATGTATGAGAAATGCAATTGCTGTAGTAAAATAAAGAGAAATTAGTGAAGATCCTTCAACACAATTTGCAAAGTAGAGAGGAAAGTGTGGATCTGTATTATGACTGAAGTCACTGGATTATCCTGTAACAGTCTGGGCAGGTAATATTTATGGTATTTTAAGCCTCTCTAGTACACCAGTAAATCTACTCTGCTTATTAATATGTACTTTATATTGATAACATACTGTGTGCAAAGAAAAAAAAAAAAAGACCAATATTTTAATTTATCTTCATCAGCTGGTGTTCCTATTAGAAGGACTGTTCTTTCCATTGACCTTAGTGATGGTGCTGATATAAGTAAAAACTTCAACTGTCCATTGCAGGCTTGAACTCCAGTATTGTATTTTTGTATTGAATAGGTAGTGTCCATAGGATTTTTTTCCCCTCCTTTTTAATTCATTAATTTATTTTTTTTTAAGTTTTCAGAGTGTTAAAAAAAAGGTGTTTAAAACTGGTGAATACACAAGTTATTACATCTGCCTGTTATATACTGGTCAAAACATTTCTTTTTAAGCTGTTTCCTCAGAATGTGGTAGAAGGCAGAACAATAGGATATATGCTTGACTTTTGCATTTCTTTTTGGGGGGACAAATAAGTTTACTGGATGTTGTGGTGGTTTTACTTGGGTGGGTGGCCGAGCTCCACCTCAGCCGCTCTCTCACTCCCCCTCTCCAAAGGGAAAGGGGGAGAAAATATGATGCAATAGGCTCAAGTGTTGAGATAAGGACAGGGAGATCATTCAACAACTGTGATGGGCAAAACAGACTCAGAGTAGGAAGACAGTAAGATTTATTGCCTATTACTAACAAGCTAGAGAAGTGAGAAACAAAGGAAAGAAACCGAAAATGCCTTCCCCCCATCCGCCCTCTTCCACCTCCTCCCCTCGAGCAGCGCAGGGGAATGGGGGAATGGGGGAATGGGGCTTAAGGTCAGTCTATAGCGCTTCTTTTCCGCTGCTCCTTCTCGGTCACTCTCGTCCCCTGTACTGTGCGGTCCCTCCTATGGGATGTAGTCCTTACCAAACTGATCCTGTGTCGGCTTCCCACAGGCAGCAGCTCTTCAAGAACTGCTCCAGATATGGGTCCGTACCACGGGGTCCATCCCTCAGGAGCAAACTGCTCCAGCACGGGTCCCGCACGGGCAGCAGCTCCCCCCAGGCCCCCTGCTCCTGCGTGGTCTCCTCTCCACGGGCTACAGGTCCGGCCCGGAATCTGCTCCAGCGGGGGTCCTCCACAGGCCGCAGCCTCCTTCAGTGCAGGTCCACTGGCTCCACCGAGGTCTCTTCCATGGGCTGCAGCATGGAACCCTGCTCCACCGTGGTACTCCATGGGCTGCAGGGGTACAGCCTGCTTCACCATGGTCCTCACCACAGGCCACAGGGGACTTCTGCTCCAGTGCCTGGAGCACCTCTCCCCCTCCTTCTGCCCTGACCTTGGAACCTGCAAGGCTGCTTCTCACTCCTCTCTTTCTCTCCCAGCTGCTGTGTGGCAGCGTTTTTTTTTTTTAATCCCCTTTCTTAAATATGCTCTCACAGAGGCGCAAAGAACATCACATATTGGCTTGGCTCTGGGCAGCAGCAGGGCCCTTACCTAACATGGTGCAGCTTCTAGATTCTTCTCACAGAAGCCACCCCTATGGCCCCCTGCTACCAAAACCTTGCTACATAAACCCACTACAGACGTGGAAGAATTATACGTAACCATACATTTACCTGTAATCAGGTAGTCCATGAATTTGATCTCATGAGTGAATATCCTTAAACCAAGCTGTTATTGATAAGGTTCTGGGGGTGGTTTCTGAGAAAAGAGCAGACCTATGACTGCTGTTTGCTACATGTCAGATAAAGTACATTTAGATTCAGACATTATTTCATATTTTCTAGTATCTTTCTTATTCTACATGAATGAGAATTTTATGGTTGGAGAAAAAGAAAAGTCAAAACAGTCTGTACATTAATTTTGAATTAAGATTGCTACTTAGTGTCACAAATCTTCCTTGGATGTAGTAATACTGCTATTCAATTCAGCTTTTTTAAACTAGTATTCATTTTGTTTTGGTTCCCTCTGCAAAGTGTCTGCTAACATGTTATGACCTTTTCATTTTGAAATTTCAAACAATGTTTTCACAAGACTGCAAGTGACATTTCTGCCAAATACTTCATATAAAATGAAATTTTCCCTTCTACTGAATGTTCAGAATGTTATAAGTACCACTACAGCCATCTTTGAATGTATTCATAACAACTGCAGTAAACAATTATACCAAACTAAATTTTTCAGGAAAATTCATGAAGATGAAGTTCAACACAAGCTACCCAAAACACAATTGTACAAGACAGCCGTGTGATATATACTCACATTCCTAATCAAAGTAGTGGAAAATGCCAGCCACAGTTTTAACTTTAAGAAAAAATAATAATAAGGCCTAAAAGTTAGGTAAACACTTAAGACTTCAAGATGACAGCTGAATTTGTTTCCTGTTGACTTATGTATTCACTTCATTTTAATGAGCATTATAGCTGTTCTTTCCATCTGCATACAAGGTGGAAGTGTCTTACTTAATTCAGTGGTTCCAGACAAACTTTCTAGTTGCTCATTCTAAAGAGTTCTTGTCACACAGTCCTATATTACTGGACAATTATTCTTAAAGATGTCATGAAAAACAGTAGTTTTTTTATTTTTTAATTATTTTATTTTATTTTATTTTAAATTTTTACATTTCAGAGACTAATGCTTTCCACTGGCAATGGATTTTACTGAGGTCCTATAATGGCAGTTCATGCTCTTTTCTAATGATGTGGGGTCTTTGTATGCAGAGGCTTACCATTAGGTGATTAAATTTATCTGGATGGAAGATTATTCAGGATTTTATCAGAAGTTCTACAACAGCTACAAAAAATGAGTTATATCTTTGATCTAAATATTGCCCCTCTTGTTGGTAACAGAAGATGAAATATACATTTATCCAATGAATATTGCTTAATATGTGTTACATTTGCGATGTACTGTGCCTGGGCTGCGCTTGGAAGATACAAAATATATGTGCAAAGATAGCATGAGAGAATGCACCGATTCATGATGAGGAGTGAGGAGGACTAAAAGAATGCTAAATTGCAAGACATCTAGATAACAGGGGCCCCTCGGACCCTGGGAACTGGATCAAACCAACCTTACGGTTTGGACTGAGACCAAGGGCTCAGAGAGCATGCGTAAGAAGAAAAGGTAAAAAAGTTCAACTCTGATGAAGACATCTTACTTCATCCCGACGACCACCCGGACGACCACTAGAGAGCGATATGCAAGCGCAGAGGGACTGATAAGATAATTAGCATATGAAGCGGGGCTAGGCGGAGTTAGGAAATGAATATACGTAGATATGTTGTAAAACTTAATGCATATGTAATATTTTAGGAGATAGAAGAGAACATGAGTGAACAAATCGGAATGTAGATTTGGGCAGGCATGCCCCTAACTTCCGGCACCTAATAAAGCACCTTCATGTAATCACTTTGTGGATTATGTGTCTTCATGAATGCTAACATTCTCATCTGAAAGGTCTAGTGGAACTAACATTAGTGGAAGTATTCTGTGAGTAACAGAATACAAAATTAATTCCTAAATTAAATTGTTATTAACCTCTAATATGATGTACGCATATGATATATGGTGTGTGTGTGGGTTCTATCTATTGTAAAGTATGTTAATATTTTAGAAGTTTTTTAATTTAACAGCTTGTTCCTTACAAAACTCACTGTCTAAGCCCTTTGATATACTGAAGAAATGTATACAAAATGATAGGAAGCAGAATTTTGAGTTTTGTGGGAAATTCTTTAGGTTTACACATTTATATTTTGTGTTCCCCTTCAGAACAGAAGAAATTCAAACAAATCATAAAATTAACAAACAAATAAGTAAAAAATATTGAAAGATATTGTAAACAAGAAACTAATCAAACAAACAAGCAAAACAAAACAAAACCAACCAAGTTAAAATAATCAACTGGAATATATATTTTTTGGGCTCTCAGAAAGATCATTCAAGAAAAATCCATCTGTATTGTCTGATCTGGCTTTCTAAAATCAGCAACTATAATGTTACTAGGAGATCATTTCACAATATAATTTTTGGTCAACTATTTCTACCAAGAATGACTACTTGTTCAAACTAATTTGTACAGAGGGAACATTTCAAAGTTCACAGAATTTCTATTTATAAAAAAAGTGATCTGAAACATTTTTATAATGTTGAAGAAATTAATTTTTAATATTTTCAGAATAGAATGGTCTGATTTATAGTTTCATAATGGCTTTTCATTTTAAAATCCATTACATCATGTGTAAAAATACATTTTTATTTTGATATAACTGTTCTTGCCTCAGCAAAAGTGTTTCACTTTAATTCTGGTATGTAAGACACCAAAATACAGATTTAAGACACCCAAAAACATTTGATATATTTGCTGCTCTGTTGTAGCTTTTTTATTTATATGTTTGTTTTTAAGCATTGCCCATGATATCAACTATATAACCATGGCAAATGTACAAATATCAGAAAATGAATCCCATTGAGTTCTGGAGATATCAGTCGGAAGGAAGGTTTCTGTTCTTTTTCAAATAGAGGGGAACTAAAATTAAGGTAACCCCCTATAAGTACCTGAATCTGTCATTTGCTAAATTTAAAACATGACAGTGTCATATAACAGTGAACTAAAATTCACACCTCATCTAAAACTTGATCTTTATACTGTAAGGAATTAGTATGATAACTACACTGATAGAACTTTCACAGAAATAAACAGAAAACTACATATATCAGAACCAGTCTGGATAAGTGGAATTATGGCTAAAAATCAAAATCATATACACTTTTCACTAAAGGAAATGGCTCTCATTTTTTAATGCATTGATTCCGTTTAAGATCTGATAAGTAATTCAAATCCATGTGAAAATACTAGAGAAAGTCCCATCTAAAATAAGGATATACTTTAATAAAATACACAAGAAAAGGTGTAAAAAAAAAATCAAATCTTTCAGACTGTAATAGCCATTTAGGATAATAATAAACTTATGATCTTTATGATGCAATGTAGCATAAAATAGTGTGAAGAAATGATTTTATGTTAAAACTTTCCATAGAACACAGAAATAAGTATGGCTTAAATTAAAAAAAAAAAGAAAAAGAAAAAAAAAAAAGACATCAGACATCAACAGATAGGAATATAAAGAGAACACAAGACAAATTGTAATGTTTTAGTGGGCAGGGCATCTATTTTTAGCACATTCTTATGTCAAAGGACTTGGAAGGGGCAAATTTACTCCAAAGATACAAACCAGATCTGCATTATGCAACTGTACAGTATGCTTCTCCAGCAGCCATAAGGCTGATTAACTCCATTCATTCAGATAGTTTGTGACATAAACTATAGTTTCTCGGCAGCATTCCTCTCTCTCATCACAAAATGACATTTATTTCTTTATCACAGAATCACAGAATCACAGAATCGTCTAGGTTGGAAGAGACCTCCAAGATCACCGAGTCCAACCTCTGCGGTAACACTAACAAGTCCTCCACTAAACCAAATCACTAAGGGCTACATCTAAACGTCTTTTAAAGACCTCCAGGGATGGCAACTCAACCACCTCCCTGGGCAGCCCATTCCAATGCCTAACAACCCTTTCGGTAAAGAAGTTCTTCCTAACATCCAACCTAAACCTCCCCTGGCGCAACTTTAGCCCATTCCCCCTCGTCCTGTCACCAGGCACGTGGGAGAATAGACCAACCCCCACCTCTCTACAGCCTCCTTTAAGGTACCTATAGAGAGCGATGAGGTCTCCCCTGAGCCTCCTCTTCTCGAGGCTAAACTACCCCAGCTCCCTCAGCCGCTCCTCGTAAGACTTGTTCTCCAGACCCCTCACCAGCTTCGTTGCCCTTCTCTGGACTCTCTTGAGCACCTCCATGTCCTTCTTGTAGCGAGGGGCCCAAAACTGAACACAGTACTCGAGGTGCGGCCTCACCAGAGCCGAGTACAGGGGGACAATCACCTCCCTAGACCTGCTGGCCACACTGCTTCTTATGCAAGCCAGGATGCTGTTGGCCTTCTTGGCCACCTGAGCACACTGCTGGCTCATATTCAGCTGCCTATCAACCAGTATTCCCAGGTCCTTCTCCGCCAGGCAGCTTTCCAGCCACTCATCTCCCAGCCTGTAGCGCTGCTTGGGGTTGTTACGCCCCAGGTGCAGGACCCGGCACTTGGCCTTGTTGAACCTCTCCTAACAGTCTCCTCTCCTCTCCTCTCCTCTCCTCTCCTCTCCTCTCCTCTCCTCTCCTCTCCTCTCCTCTCCTCTCCTCTCCTCTCCTCCCCTCCCCTCCCCTCCCCTCCCCTCCCCTCCCCTCCCCTCCCCTCCCCTCCCCTCCCCTCCCCTCCCCTCCCCTCCCCTCCCCTCCCCTCCCCTCCCCTCCCCTCCCCTCCCCTCCCCTCCCCTCCCCTCCCCTCCCCTCCCCTCCCCTCCCCGAGTCTCCTCTCCTTTCCTCGAGTCTCCTCTCCTCGACTCTGCTCGAGTCTCCTCTCCTCTCTCCTCGAGTCTCCTCTCCTCGAGTCTCCTCTCCTCTCCTCGAGTCTCCCTCTCCCCTCCTCTCCCTCTCCCTCTCCCTCTCCCTCTCCCTCTCCCTCTCCCTCTCCCTCTCCCTCTCCCTCTCCCTCTCCCTCTCCCTCTCCCTCTCCCTCTCGTGTGGGACAGTGTCACAAGTTGATCTGTATGGGGTGTGGAACATCACAGAGTTTAGGAATCAACATTGCTGTGTCACAGAGTTAACCTAATGCTTCAGCAAAGCTTTAACCTGTTGAAAGAAATAAATAAAGAAAGAAAGGAGAAAAAGAATATTCACATGTTTTCAGAAAGAACTTTGTAAAATTGAACTATTTGCATGGAGGGCTTGTATGAATTACCAGCCCCACCAAATTCTGGGGGGACTGGAGCACCTCTCCTATGTAGAAAGGCTGAGAGAGATGGGGATGTTCTCCTTACAGAAGAGAAGGTTCTGGGGTGACCTCATTGTGACCTTTCAGTACTTGCAGGGGACTTATAAAAAAGATGGGGAGTAACTCTTTGCTCAGTTGGATAATGACAGGATGAGGGAGAATGCTTTTAAACCAAAAGAGAGGAGATTTAGACTAGAGGTTATGAGGAAATTCTTCACTCAGAGTGTGGTGAGGCCCTGGCACAGGTTGCCCAGAGAGTTTGTGGATGCCCCATCCCTGGAGTTGTTCAAGACCAGGCTGGATGGGGCTTTGGATACCCTGGTCTAGTGGAAGGTGTCCCTGCCCGTGGCAGGGGGGCTGGAACTGGATGGTCTTTAAGGTCCCTTCCAACCTGAGCTATTCTATGGTTCTATAATACTATGATTCTATGATTCTAATGGGAACTTTCTCAGGGGGAGAAATTTTGTCTTGGGTAAAAATCAGGCCCGTTTTCTATCATAGGTGGTAAGAAACCACCATGTAGGGAACCCATGTGTGCTGTCCATTTTGCTCTTCTTCCTAAGACAGACAATAGATGATGGTTCTTGTTTTCCTTTTTTTTTTTTTTAAATTTAATCAGAAATGTTATTTCTCACATGAATTTCTATTTTCTCAGGTGATAAGTTGTCCCTTAGTTTCTTATTTTGTTTTTATCAATGGTATTTTAAGGGTGTCTGTGGTATGAGGTATTCAGCCACATTTCAAGGATGTCCCTGGTTCCCAGGCCAAGTTCCTAGGCTTCTGAGTTTTCAGGATGGTGGGTATTTTCTCCTGTTTGTACTCAGCAGTCATTTTATGTCAGAACTTTCCTCATTACAGCTAGGTTACCTTTGTAACTGCTCCCATCAACTTGTTAAGGTGGATTAGATCAACACTGCAGTTTCCATAGATGTGTTTCCTACTAAACCTTTCTAAAGAAATCGAACCTATGCAAACCGTATGCTTACAGTGGCAACCCATTACTTATCCATGATAAACAAATGGCTCCAGAAAATTACTTATCAAAGTTATATTGCTGACAGGTTTATTATAGATAGATTCATTGTTAGAGATCAGACTTTGGCATTTTTTCTGATAGGCAAACATTTAGGCTGAGTTTTTTTTTTCATGGCTCTTTTTTTTCAGATAGCTACTATGTATCACAGAAAGCCAATCATCTGTTATGTTCAGTATTTGGACTTTATATTTCCCAAAATGTAATTTATTTTCCAAACCTAAAACTTCTCACTGGACTGAAACAGCAAAACCATTGCTTCAGGCTAAAATATACTTTTTAACTCTTCTCAGTAGAACAAGAATACAAATGATGTATCAGAAATGCATGCGAAGTCCAGCAGATGCTGTAACATCATTTAAAAATAAAATGTTGCCAAAACTATTAACATTTCTTTATGCAGAAAATATTAAAGTAAATATATATTTGAATACTTAGAGAAAATTACTGCATTGGTACTTTCTGTTAAATATATAGAGGCACTTGTATTTGAAAAATTGTTTAATTTTGTAACATTTCTATTGATTTTTCCAGCTTCTAGCCAGCATTGTTTCTTTTCAAATGTTCATTGTGTCATTTCAACATCTGTATGATAACTGGTTTTATAGCCATAGGGCCAGCTTCCAAAGTGCCCTGAATTCATGGATTATACAATTTAGGAGTGTACTTTGGAGGAAAACTGACTTAAATAGTCAACAGGGGAGAGAATCAGTCACCAAAGTGTGAGCAGCCAATAAGATTTATATGAGCTGTTGCTGGTTAGCTGGGCTTATTTCATGCTAAAATGCCTTGTGAATACACAGCATTTTCTTTCATGATGTCTGACATTTTGACCTGTGTTATAAAAAAACAATTTGGGAGCAGGTTTGCTGGAATGTAAGAATAAGAGCCCTTGAAGAAAAACCTGTGTTGAATTGCCAGGCTGAAAAAACAGTTCTATATCTCGCAGTCTCTTCTCTGCTGTCTATTGGCTGTCTACACTAATAAATGTACAGGTGTGCTTGTGTACCTCTACTGCAGCAGCAACATCTTGACAACTTGTTCTATTCCCATTTATCATAATCAAGTGTCATGCTTTGCAATTGCCCAAGGCAAGTTCACATAGTTGAACTCAAAACATGATTATTCAGCAGATGTGTCTCTTGTTCTATGTGGCTCATGCTGAGGTCTTAGATTTTAATGAATCACAGAGATTAAAAAGAGTCCAGTCCCATCTGGAGAGAACTCACTCTAATGCACAAGCATCTGTGAGGGCAAATGAAGGGAAAGGGGACACTTAGCACTGATCCAGCACCACAACATAGAACAGAGGTTGAGATGAGTTACACCAGTGCTAGGAAAAGTAAAACTGACAACCTACCATAGTCTCAGGTGCTGAATAACATTTTGGGCAGAGTTATCATTACCAAACCATATCCTGTAAAAGTTATACAATTCCTTCAGAACATTTCACATATGCTGAAAACCTACAGCACCTTTCAAGAGTAGACATGCTTTAAACCTTCACCAGTTATTCTTATTAGACCAAATGTATAAATAAAAGGTTCTGTTGTGCATTGTTTCTATGCAAGTGATACCATATGACAGAAAACAAACTGTCATAAATGGATACTAAATACATTTTTTTATTAAATATAAGTGAATATTGTACATGCACATTATATATATTTTGGATGAACAGCGCATGAATGTGTTTTCAAAAAGAGATCATGGTAAAGACAAGTTAAGAACTTTAAGGAGGATATTTTATCTTCCTTGCAATTTTATTGTCCTTAAAATGTTAATTTCTCAGGTGAATTCTCAGATACTTCTACAGGGTGGATTTTTGATCAAAGAAGATCAGATTTCCAGCTAAGACACTGAATTCAGTTTTGTAAGTCAAATGCAAAAAAATACTGAATACTTTTCCTCAACAGGAATTTGAAATTCTAATTGTTGAGACAAAAAAATTATTGTTATTTTCTAATTTTTGGTCATAAGGTAAAAAGAAGAAACAAAACCAAATGTTTATCAGCTACATACAAAATTTTATTTGGTCATTTAGTCAAATGAAAGCATTCAATGGGAACATATTTACTTTGCAAAAAGTCTCTGTGGAAATCTTGGAAAAACTTAGTGATCACTAATCAGTCTAGCTCTCAGGAGCTATGATACTTTCAGAGTGCTGAGCTTTATGGAAGTTCTTGCAGCAAAGAAAAATACTTGAAAGTCTTGGGCACCAGGATTTCACTGAGCTACTAAGCTCAGTGAAATATAATGTAATGTAATATGATGTGTAATAAGAAGTAGACGTAACTTGTCACACCTGCATGGACCTCAACAATTCTGATTAAAAAAGTTTGGAGGATTTTTTTTTTTTCCTATGTGAAAATCTGGAAAACTCTTCCCAAAGGAAATTTATTTTGTATGATTTTTTTCTTTTCTTTGCTATTGAAATGGTGACATTTTGAATAGGCTAAGGGTTTAGAAAGAGTCCATGTCTGGACTTTGGTTAATATATGTTCAAGGTATCTTTTGTTTCTGACAAAGAAATAGAATAAGAGAAGCTTCTGTTACGAATATGAGGTATTCCTAAAATACCTTGGAGTCTTACAACAAACAAACAAAAAAACACCTTAGTTTATTAACTCAGAGATCCATTAGCAATAATGTTTCTGGCTTTCATAAATAAATAAATAAATAAATAAATTGTCTAGCTTACTTAAGGGAAAATGGAAAGCAAAAGCAATACCTGTTTAATAAATAAATAAACAAATTAAAAGGAAAGAAAAGTGAGACAAATATTCCATCTGTAAAACATTATGCAAGATGAAACATTAATGGATGGCTGGTGAATAAGGATAATTAGTCTCCACTATAACATTTCTTCAAATTGTGGAGTTAGTTTTCCTTGCAGATTCATAGACTATCTATAACAAAATGTCATGTCCCTTTCCTCATTAAAAAAAAAAGGAAAAAAGGAAAAAAAAAAAAGTTGTTGTTTGCTATGCAAGAAGAGAAACACATTTTCTCACATTTCTTTCACCTGCAATTCGTTCGTGGTGTCTGATGCTCACAGACTCAATCTGGTATTTAATAATATTCATATAAGTTGTATTATCCCCCATGCTGACTAGGTGAATGTCTCTTTTATTCGTAAAGGTGACAATAGAGATTTTCAGTCTCTTAAACCTGGAAGTCCTCATTATGCTGTTTGAAGTCAAAATTCTTGTGTTTATTACTGAAATTTATCTCAAAAAGGAGGTCAGACAAAAGAGTAGAAAAGCAGCATCAGGAAAAGTTTAGATTTCATGTTAAATGATACATCTTACAGATATAGTTATCAATATTTGCAAAGTACTTTGGGTTCCTCAACAATCTTCCCTTAAAGATTTGGAACTGTTGCTAGAGAATACTGATGTTGTCTATCATATAAATGGCTGACTACTTCCTTTAAAAGGTACTCTGAAATATAGATACGGGAGAATTTATATTTGTTCTATAGCTAGGAATCTTCTTTTTGTTGTTGTTTTGTTTTGTTTTGTTTTGTTTCCCGTCAAGAAATTGTATTTTTTACTCTTATTTCTTTTAAATTGTGTAATACCTTACTCTTCACACCTTGTCTGAGTCTTCACCTTTTTTTCCTTGTGCTTTTGATTTCTTTTCATTCATTTCAGAGAAACACATCCAAATTTAGTTTGGGAGAGACCTTTGGAAGCCAAAGAACTCACAGCTTTCAAGTCAGTTCCAGATGCAGAGATAGACAAGGTTGCTTTGTGACTACTTCTGCTCCATAGTGGGGATTCCATAACCCATCTGAGTAGGTCATTCCAGTATTTGATCATCCTCATGGTAAAGATTAATTTATTTATATTGGAACAGAATTTCTCTTGATACAGTTAATTTTCCTCTAAATCTTTTGCTGCAAATCTCTGAGAAGATTTTAACTTCTTGTTATCTGTTAGCAACAATTATGCATTCAAAGAATATAATTTGTCTGCTTTTATCTTATGCTTTCTCAGACTGAGGAGTACGGTCAGCTTTCCTGGTACATCATGGGCTCCGGCCTGCCACAACCCTCTCTCGCCCCCCACCCCCCCCCAACTGCAAATGCCCTTTCAGTTATAAGGACTCAGCGTGTGAAACTGTTAAAAGCCCTGCTAAAACCCATATGTACTTTTCCAGATCTATCCATAGCACTGTGTCTTCCAAGGCTGTTTTGTTCTTTGTTTTGATATTTCTGCCTGACATACTGCAATGCCAGCTTTTTTTCCCACAGATAAAACTCTACCTATTCATTTCCTAGAAACTGCATGGAAAGTTTCATTGTAATGTTTGCACATACCTTGAATTCCTTGATGCATGTTTTACATGTTCCCTATATTTCTTATTGTATGCTTTGTTTTCTTCTTGTTGTTTGTTTCTTTTGTTTCTTTTGTTTTGTTTTGTTTTCTTAGTAGTGGTCTGTGATCTGGTGCTTTTCTACCAGTCCCCTATTGCTGAGATTCAGTTTTTGCTATTTGGGAAGAAAATCCATGCACTGCAAAAACAGATATACAGACAACAGACATTAGGATAGTCAGGAATTTTTTATCTCAGTCTTTCAGAGATGCTGACCGTCTTTCTCTTTGCATAGCTCTTACTTGTCTGGAGCTATGTGCTTGGCCAACTGCACATCATCTTTTTTTTTTGAATCCTAAAATTTCAGTCAATTCTTTCATTAAAGGACCCATAAAATGGGAACTTTATTCCGAATCAACTTCTTTTGGTCTACCATAATATTTAGTTGTTCCAGAAAATTGTTATTAACAAGCTGGCCTGTGCTCCTGTGTGCACAGGATCCACATAGACCCAGGATCTATTTCTATTAGTTATCTTAAAGACACAGAGAACATATTCTAAATACCTTGCTTATTACCAAAGACTATAATGTCCTGCAAAAACAGTTTCTACTGACTGTGTGGAAGTATCTAGGTACATTTTAGTCAATTTTGCAGCAATACAATACTGCACGCAAGTGGATTAGCTCCTGACAGGACTGAATCATATGCTAGGTTACCACTTCTGTTATTCCAGAACACTTCTTTGATTTTTGCGGGGCTTTCCTATCCATTCCTCATGTATTACCAACACATTTTTTTTCCTCCCTCTCTCTCTCTCATATCCAAAGACAGTAAATATTATTAGTTTATCATTCTGAACTCACCTTTTACTTCCTTGTTTTAGTAGTCAATGATAGCTTAGAAAACCCATCCTAAACTAAGAAAATAGCTGCCAGTTTCTTTAACTCTTCCATTAGTAGTACTCTTCTACTGATTCAAATTTAAACTTTTTGAGCAAGATGGGCGTGGTGGTTTTACTCTGCTGCTTAACAGAACTCCACCACAACCACTCTTTCACTTCAACTCCTCGAAGGAAAAAGGGAGAAAATAAGGTGAAAAGGGCTCAAGGGTTGACATAAGGACAGGGAGATCACTCACCAATGACCATCATGGGCAAAACAGACTCAGCATAGGGAGATTAACGTAAATTATTGCCTATCACTAGCAGACTAGAACAGTTGAGAAACTGAAAGCAAACACCTTCCTCCCATCCACTCTCATCTACACCTCCTCCTCATGAGCAGCACAAGGAAATGGGGAACAGGGGCTGCGGTCAGTCCCTGACACTTCATCTCTGTCGCTCCTTCATGGTCACTCTCAGCCCCTGCCCCACATGGGGTCTCTCCCACGGGATGCCGTCCTTCATAAAATGATCCTGCGGGGGCTGCCCACAGGCAGCAGCTCTTCAGGAACTGCTCCAGATATGGGTCCGTAACATGGGGTCCATCCTCCAGAAGCAAACTGCTCCAGCACGGGTCCCCCACTGGCGGCAGCTCCCCCCAGACCCTCTGCTCCTGCGTGGGCTCCTCTCCACGGGCTGCAGCTCCGGCCCGGGGCCTGCTCCTGCGGGGGCTCTCCATGGGCCGCAGCCTCCTCCAGGCCACATCCACCTGCTCCACCGGGGGCTCCTCCACGGGCTGCAGCGTGGAGATCTGCTCCGTGTGGGACCCATGGGCTGCAGGGGGACAGCCTGCTCCACCAGGGGCCTCTCCACAGGCCACAGGGGAACTGCTGCTCCATGCCTGGAGAACCTCCTGCCCGCAGGGCTGTTTATTTCACATTTTCTCTCCCAGCTGCTGTTGCCCAGCAGTTTTTTTTTTTTTTTTTTTTTTTCCCTTTCTTAAATCTGCTGTCCCAGAGGCCCATCCAGTGTCGCTCAACAGCTTGGCTCTGGCCACCAGCAGGTCCCTTTCGGAGCCAGCTGGAGCTGGCTCTGATCTGACATGGGGCAGCTGCTGGGCTCTGCACATAGAGGCCACCCACACAGCCCCCTGCTACTAAACCCTTGCCAAGAAAACACAGTGCAATAGCATATTACCACCTAAGTGACTGTAACCGTGGGAGAAGAAAGATGGGCCCATATTTCTACAGGGAAGAAAGGCAACATCCTTTCTCCATTAGGAATAATTTTGTCAGCAAGAGAAGGAAAATGAACCTTGTTTTCTACTCAGTGCTGGTAAGGCCACATCTGGAGTGCTGTGCCCAGTGTCGGGTTCCCCAGTAGAAGAAAGGTATGGACAAACTGGAGTGATTCCAGTGAGTGGCCACAATGATTAAGGGACTGGAGTATCTTTCATATGATCAGAGGTTGAGTGAGCTTGGACTGTTCAGTCCCCGGAAGACAAGAAAGCTTAATGGGATGCTATCCATGTGTCTAAACATCTGATGGAAGGTGGTAAATAGGAAGGAGCAAGGCTCTTTTTGATGGTGATTAGTGAGAAGACAATGGGCAATGGGCATAAACTGAAACGTAGGAGGTCCCATTTGAAAAAAAGAAAGCTTTTTTTTTTTTTTTTTTTTTTTTTTTTCCTGGTGAGGACAGTCAGACTCTGGAACAGCTTACACAAGAAGGTTTAGAAGTCTCCATCTGTGGAGGTATTCAAAACCTGACTGAATACAATCCTGAACAAAACTCTTCACATGACTTTTCTTGAGATGATCCTGCTTGAGCAGTGAAGTTGGACTAGATCTGAAAGATGACACCCTGAGTTTTTTTCCATTGCCAGAGGAACACTAAATATTGTCTACTTTTTTTACATTTTGTCTGCTAAATTCATATGTCTTACCTGACTACATGACAGTAGTTTGTTGTTGTTCTTTAACCTTAGCATTCCAGAACCTTAGCATTCAGTTCTTAGTAGGTTTTAGTACTCAGATTATATTTTCTGAATTGTTTCCCCTCACTAATCTGTTAAACCCTTGTGCTTGTTTTGGCTGAGATACAGATAATTTTCTTCATAGTAGACTGTATGGTGCTATGTTTTGGATTTGTGAAGAAAACAGTGTTAATAACACACCAATATGTAAGATATTGTTGAGCAGTGCTTGCACAGTCTCAGGGTCTTCTCTATTTCTCATGCTGCCATGCCACCAACTAGGCTGGAGGTGTACGTGATGCTGGGAGAGAACACAACCAGGACAGCTGACTCAAACTGATCTAAGAGATATCCCATAACATATGGCTTCGTAGTAATCAATAAAAGACAAGGGAGAAGTTTGCCACAGCTGTTGTTGGTGATGAATAGTTGCAATGGCCACAAAATAGATTACAGGAAGTTCCGCATCAACATGCGAAAACTTCTTCATGGTAAGGGTGATGGAGCACTGGAACAGGCTGCCCAGGGAGGTTGTGGAGTCTCCTTCTCTGGAGATATTCAAGGCCTGTCTGGACGCCTACCTGGGCAACCTGCTCTAGGGAACCTGCTTTGGCAGGGGGGTTGGACCTGATGATCTCTTGAGGTCCCTTCCAACTCCTACAGTTCTGTGATTCTGTGATTTTGTACCACTTGTTTTCTTTTTCTTTTTCTTTTTTTTTCTCTTTTTTTTCTTTTCTTTGTATTTGTTTCCTTTTTGACTTATTAACCCAACCCACAAGTTTTCTCACTTTTGCCTTTCCTATTCTCTTCCCCAGCCTGCTAAGGAGAAGTGAGCATGCAGCTGTGTGTTACTTAGCTGTCCTTAAATCACAACAACATGGTAATCTATTAAACAAAAGTGAGAACCGTCGCCTATCACAGAAGACTTGGCAGGATCACCACTTCCAATGTCCTCAAGAGAAATTAGGATGAGTTCAGGTTATCTACATGTATATATATAACACATCATACTAGCTGGGAGGCTAGCTCCTGTCCAGGAGAGGTGGGTTTTAGTATATAAAATCAAGTATTCAAAGAAATTCCAGAGTGAAAGAGATGCATACAATGAATTTTAGTAACTGACATGGTTAAGCAATTCTGGAAAGCAGAACACCTGACTTAATCCAGATCATATGTGACTCTTTGTCATCTCATTTTAAATGCAAATAGATTTCAGCTGCAGTAAGCCACCGCTTTGTAAGGATTGCCATATTTTATCCATATCTTCACATTGAGTTCCAGCATGTTTTTTCCCCCCAGGAGAAATGATGAAAACACAAACATTTTTGACAAGTCACGATGTTGAGTGCATTTTCAGAATTGCAACTTGTCAGTTTCTCAAAAAAAAAAAAAAAAAAAGTTCACTTCTGCATTACTGGTTTATAATTAAGGAATGTCATCAATAGAGTTTGTTTTTGTGGATTATCTATGTATGTTATTGCTTTTCTTAAGAACTAACTAAAAATATTTTTTTCACTTTTTTTAAATAAACAAAACAGCTTTTTATTATTATTTTAAGTGAGGATGAATGCAAGGAAGAAACTGTTGGAGGTGGTTAAAGAAGGGTGAGTTTTGAACTTTATTGGTAAGATATATATATACATATACAATATACCGATGTGGTTCTACCAATATTTTTCTGGTGCAAACAGAGTGATACCATGTTTCCTAAATCCCTTTCTATCTAATTAAAAATAATAGTCTAATTTGCCTGAATTGTGCGTCATCTTTTCAGATGGTAGGGAGGCAAATAAAATCCCTGGTACGAGAAATGAGGAAATACATTTTTTTGTTTGTTTTTCTTACATTACAAAGATAACAAAACATCCAGCTAACAAGTTATTGAAACTGTAATAAAAAGTTTGCACTCAAAATGTGAATATGTACAAACAT
This sequence comes from Anser brachyrhynchus, assembly GCF_964034855.1. NCBI lineage: Eukaryota > Metazoa > Chordata > Aves > Anseriformes > Anatidae > Anser > Anser brachyrhynchus. The sequence continues at coordinate 137,474,838 of NC_137694.1, forward strand.
TTGATATTCTGGAGGGCAGGACTTCTATTTATAGGGGCCAGAACAGACTAGAGAAATGGACTGGCAGGAACCTCATGAGTCTGAACCTGGGATGGGATAATCCCATACAATAATATAAACTGGGGGGCCAACTGTATAGGCAGCAGCTCAGAAAAAATAAAAAAATAAAAGAAAATAAAAGGCCCAGTGATCCTAGTGGATAAGTAGGCTTTATGTTAACAAATATGGTGACTAGTATCCTGGGATGCATTAGCATGAGACTAGCCAGAAGTCCAGTGGTGTGATCCTCCCCCACAATAGATCACATCCAGAGTACCATGTTCTGCTTTGGGTTCCCCAGTACAAAAAGCTATTGACATATTGGAGACAGTCTAGCAGAGAACCCTCAGAATAGTCAGGGCCTATGGCATATGTTGTATGAAGACAGGCTGAGACAACTTTGTTTAGCACAGAAAAGACTTTGGTGAGAATTTATTGCTGTCTGCAACTACATGATCAGAGAATACAGTAAAGATGCACAGCAGAAGGGACACAGTGGATACAACTTGAATGAAACTGATTAGATACCATGGAAAATGTAATAATTCTGTAACAGTTTACTAACAAAGATCATGGGATATATACATCCTTGGAATTGTTCATGATTGAGTTGTACGTGGACCTGAGCAACATTAATTGATTAGACCTGCTTTGAGCACAGGTTTGGACTAGGTCACTGTATTGGTTTTATATGTGGCTAAGTTCTGGTGGCAGGGTGGAGGGTAGGACTGCAGAGGTGGCCTCTGTGAGAGACCAGGATCTGCCCCCATATCAGGCAGTCAGTTCCAAATGGCTTAAAAAAGGACCTGCTGCTGGCCAAAAGCAGCAGTGATGCTGGTGGCACCTCTGTGATAACATATTTAAGAAAAGTTTAAAAATTATATTCAGAAGCTGGGAGAGAGATGAGTGACAAAATATGAGAGAAATGGCCCCACAGATGCCAAGGCGAGTGAAGGACAGGGAGGAGGTGATCCAAACATAGCATTAGATTTCTCTGCAGCCTGTGGAGAAACTTGTTCCCTTGCAGCCCATGGTGTACCACTCCAGAGCAGTTGTCCCCACTATAGCCCACGGAGGATCCTTCTCTGGAGCAGGTGCCTTTATCCTGAAGGAAGCTGAAGGCTGTGGAGAGCCCACAAAGGAGCAGATTCCTGGCAGGGACTGTGGCCCACAGAAAGGAGCAGGTGGGGGAAAAAAAAAAAAAAAAAAAAGTATAGCTTGAAAACATTGCAGCGTTTTTCTTTTAGTTCCTGAAAATCTGAACACTCTACAGAAAATAAGTTATTTTAGATTCCTTGTTGTTTAAGCATGTGATACCCAAATATTATGCTAAGATAACCATATAAAACATGTCACGAAGTGTGTTTATATACCCTTTTAAAGATAGTATATATAGGCAAAATGTAGACTTATGTCTCACTTAAAGATGCAGAGAAATGTATAGTATATACATTTTAAGGTCACATGCAAATTACAGTTTTGTTGTATATGCTTTTAAAAGTTACATCCAAATTATTGTTTCACTACGTTTCATTAAAAGGCCAGTAAGTATATATTTTCCTTGTAAAATTAATAATTGTTTTGGAATACAGAGTACTGTGTCATGGAATAGAAAATATACTCTTTGTTGGGGATGTTTTTTTAACTTCAAGACTAAATTTAGAATCATAGAGTCATTGAGGTTGGAAAAGACTCCAAGATCATCTGGTCCAACCATCCCCCTACCACCAATGTCACCCACTAAATCATGTCCCTAAGCACCATGTCCAACCTTTCCTTGAACACCCCCGGGGACGGTGACGCCACCACTCCCCTGAGCAACCCTTTACAATGCCTGACTACTCTTTCTGAGAAGAAATGTCTCCTAATTTCCAACCTAAACCTCCCCTGATGCAACTTCAGGCCATTCCCTGTAGTCCTATCACTACTTACCAGCAAGAAGATGCCAAACCCCAGCTCCCCAGAACTTCCTTTCAGGTCTGCACTGATCGTCGTCTTCTCCAGACTAAACAACCCCAGTGCCCTCAGACGCTCCTCACAGGACTTGTGTTCCAGGCCCTTCACCAGCTTTGTAGCCCTTCTCTGGATGCGTTCCAGGGCCTTGATGTCTTTCTTATACTGAGGGGCCCAAAACTGAACACAGTACTTGAGGTGCAGCCTTTAAAATAATGAAAATACATTTAGTGTAAATAGACTAATTAAAAAAAAAAAAAGTGAGAGAGAATGCCATATCAATATTCCTTAATATTGCAAAAGGAAAGTTTCATTTTTACGAGTATTTTCAAAAGACTGAATTCAGGACCACAGGTGAGATTGATTTGATAAGAAAATAGCATATATTTGATGTTTAAGTGAAAGTCCTCTGCAGAAGGTGAGGTCATCCAAGAAACAATTGCACAACAGGTGGCCCAGGTGGCCAATTACAGAATTAAATGTCAAATCATGAATAACTGTGCAAAACTACTAACAAAATGAGCACTTTTTGATCAAGCCATGTGGTAGTATAAATCAGGATCTCTATAACTTCATCACAAACAAATCTAAAATGATTAGTTCATTTTTTTTTTCTAGGAAATGATATAAGTAGGCATAGAAGTGCCTGAACATTAATTGGTAGTATGGACTTGAAAATAAGGATTATAATGAAAGTGCAATATAAACTTTACTATAGATACATACAAAATTTCTTTAATGCAGTAGATACTGAAAAGATAGAATTTGGTTTTAGAAAAGACTTGATTTTACATTTCATTAAAAGATATTTTCTTAAAAGATATACTGTGAACAAAAGTATTGTTTCTTTCTAATTTAATCTCATTTATATGCCAACTCTCTTTTGAAGTGGATTAGCAGCAGTTGCAAGACTTTACATTAGCAATGAGTCCATTGTTTGCACAAAAGAACATCTGAAATAACTTCTGCTGAAAGAGATTTGGATTAAGGAATGTCTTTGTCTTGGTCAAAGCTACAATTCCTTTCTCAAACCTGAAGCCTTCTTCTATCTTTCACAAGAAATTTCAGCATACAGAGTCTCTGAACCATGAGAAGCACTAAAAGAGTAGAAGATAAACAAACAAACAGAACACACACACACAAAGAACCAGTGATATATTTCTTACTAGGAAGAGCAATATCAACAGTTGATTGGGAAAGCTGAGTGTCTTATTTGAGTACTCTATATATTTCTGCCTCCTGAAAAACAAAATGTAGCATGGTTTACTTAGTGGGAAAATCTATCCCTGAGAACATCTCCACATACTCTTAAAAAGATAGAAAATGGTGGAGGCTTGTTGAATATTCCACAACTTTGTATAAAATCAGCCTGCAAGGTAAAACACTGTTTATCTTTCAAAGCAGACTTTACAACCTGCTCACATATATTTTCAAGAAATAAATCAGGAAAATAAATAACTGTGTTGTTAGCCATTTCTTGACACTATAGGTACAATTCATCCAGTTTGCTTTGTTACACATGGATATTCTTATAAAAACAAACAAACAAACAAACACAAACAAACCAGGGATATGTTGGTTTTCTCCAACTGTTTTTACCTGGTAGCTGATGCTAATTGCCTTTGAGGACAAGATCTAGTCCTACCACTGTCAGAAAATCTTCGATGCACGTAAAAGGATTTTATAAACTTAGAGCTTACTCTTGAATGTGTTTTTTCTATGTGGAGATGAATTGGTGAAGCTGCAGGGAACCAGCACTATAACAAACCATTCTCCCTATTATGTACTGTTTTTCTTCAACAGACTCACACACCAGTGGTTTATTCCTTCTTAGAAATTCCATTTCTGTCAGGAGAATATGAATTGCTGTCATTACGTGTCTAGAAAAACAATGATGGTACTCCTTATTGATGATGGATAGGATAACAAAAATTAAGAGACCCTAAAGCATATACCCATATTGGTCTAACGTGGTAATGGTTTGGTAGCATGGGGGGCTGCAGGGTTGGCCTCTGTGAGAAAACTACAGAAGCTGCCCCGTGTTAGATCAGAGCCAGCTCCAGCTGACTCCAAAGAGACCCACCATTGGCTGGAGACAAGCCGGTGAGAGGCACTGGTTCTGCTTCAGTGAAAGCATGTTTAAGAAAGCAGCAAAAATAGTGCTGCACAACAGCAGCTGGGAAAGAAGAGTGAGAAAATGTGAGAGAACCAGCCCTGCAGCCCCCAAGGTCAGTGCAGCAGGAGGGCAGGAGGTGCTCCAGGCAGGCAGCAGCAGCTCCCCTGCGGCCTGTGGAGAGGCCCCTGGTGGAGCAGGCTGTCCCCCTGCAGCCCACGGGTCCCACACGGAGCAGATCTCCACGCTGCAGCCCGTGGAGGAGCCCCCGGTGGAGCAGGTGGATGTGGCCTGGAGGAGGCTGCGGCCCATGGAGAGCTCCCGCAGGAGCAGGCCCCGGGCCGGAGCTGCAGCCCGTGGAGAGGAGCCCACGCAGGAGCAGGGGGCCTGGGGGGAGCTGCCGCCCGTGGGGGACCCGTGCTGGAGTGGTGTGCTCCTGACACAGTGGTACGAACCCATATCTGGAGCAGTTCTTGAAGAGCTGCTGCCTATGGAAAGCCCCCGTAGGATCAGTTTGGGAAGGATGGCATTCGGTGGGAGTGGAGCAGGGGCAGAGAGTGACTTTGCAGGAGCAGCAGAGATGAAGCGTTAAGGACTGACCACAGCCCCCATTCCCTGTTCTCCTGCATTCAGGGGGAGGAATTAGAAGAGGGTGGATAGGGGAAAAGTGTGTTTAGTTTGCTTTTAGTTTCCACCTGTTCTAGTCTGCTAATTGTAATAAATTGTATTAATCTCCCTGTGCTGAATCTGTTTTGCCCCTGAGGATAATTGGCGAGTGATCCCTGTTGTTATCTCAACCCTTGAGCCTTCTTTCACCGTATTTTCTCCCCTGGTTCCTTTGAGGAAGGGGAGTGAGAGAGCAATATGGTGAAGCTTAGCTGTCTATCAATGTGAAGCTACCACAATACCCCAGCAAAGCACAAACCAAAATGAATGAAAATACAGGTATAAAATACAGACATAGTTGGTGCTGATAAGTTAGTTACATAGTCTTTTCAGAATTGCAAAAATGTCATGTTGCCTGAACCATCTCTCTGCTCTCCCTTAGGGTAATCTCATTGTTTGAAAGTTAGTCAACTTTGCTCTTGATTTAACTGAGCATTTCAGCCTAATTTATCCCAGCCTGAATGGATTATGAAATTCAAGCCGTGCTGGTATGATTTTTCTGGTAGTCACTACTCTTGTCTATGAGAAAATGCCTCCTGTTTTTATCAGGTATATTCAAAACCAGTATTCTTTTTCTTACATCACTTAAACCTTCACATATGCTTCCACTTATGTAAATTACATTCACATGAGTTCAGAGAAGGGGTGTATTTTATTTATTTTTTATTTGTAGTGCATTTGTACAATACCTCTGTGTTTCAATAACCTATTGTGCTGTTCACAAGATAAATATGAAATTGAAATTTTCCTGTTGCCCAAAACTTACAGTTTAAGCACATGATAAGCAATAACAGATAAAGAAATGCAAACAAAATAACAATGATATTATCATATATGTGTGACACATGCATGAAAATCTAACCATGAGTTGTTACAGAAAACCTGCAAGAGCTGAATTTAATAGATGTCTTGGAGATTTCTTTGAACATGTTTAGAACAGGCAGTACAGACTCACTAATAAACATGCTATTTTAGAACTATTGCAGAAGCTATCCTGCCAAGAATAAGTAGAGAGATTCATCACTGTAAGATGACCTGTCAACATGCTTAAATCCTATGTATTTATATATAGATAGAGTGGATGTTTTGCATGCTGAGGCTAATCCTAGGGAAAAAAAAAAAAAGAAAAAGGGCATTGATAAACAAGTTCCTGTTGAATTTGAATATACCATGTCTTTCTACAGTGCAATTGCAGCATCTGAGAATACAAATCTAAACCACTGAAAGCTGGAAAAAGGAAGAAACAACAATCCTACCCCACCCATGGTGAATAGTTTGTTTGTTTGTTTGTTTGTTTTTTAACATCATAGCACATACATTTCTTCTTTGGCAGTGATAGTCAGAAATTTCCCCTTCCAATCTGACAGAAGAAAATATGAATGGTAAAGGGTCTAAAAATCAAATGACATGCATGAAAATTATTTCAGGAATACCTTTCTCTATTTGGGAATTACAGATAAGAATTTCAGGGTTTTTTGTCTATTTCTGATGTGTGTCTAAGATCCTGGTCCTAAATTTTAAAGCTGTTGATGGATACAACTCCTGCTGTTGTTGCCTGCAATAAATGCTGAGCTTTAAAACTGAAATTAATAAATGGGTATAGCATTCCTTGAACAAATTGCTGTCACTGAAGTTAGGCACTCAGGGTAGGAATCTCAAAAAAAAATGTGACAGCAGTGACCATACACCTTATTTCCTCCTTTCCAAATATCTCAAAGAAAAGAGCATTCACCTTCCAAAAGGAGAAGCAGTTCTAGAAACTTGGACCAGTCAGAAAGTCATGGAGTTTCATACCATATTATTGGTTTTAAAATGGAATTAAAATGTTATCATTTATTCATCCTCTGAATCAAGTATGTTCATTTTTCTGGCCATGAAATACCTACAGTAGGAAGTCAGACAATATTCTTCTCCAGAATATCCTAGCAGAGGAGCTAGGCAGGCAGTACAGATGTCACTCCAGATTTCTTTACTAAGGACTGAGAAACATTACCATCTCATTTCCAAGCCAAATGTTATTGCTAATAGTCTATGGTTGCTACTCAGGGTACTTGATTACTGTGAGCAGAATTGATCATAATTAGAATTACAAGTGAATTCCTGGGGTTTTGTTTGCAAGATCCTTCCCAGAGGCTTGCTTTCTCTGCAGAAGAATTTAGATGTTATCCACCCAAGCTACCTTCTCAGTGAAGCTCCAGAAAGCACAGATATCTATCATCCCAAAAGTAATAGTGCAATAACAGAACAAAAAGTTAAGGGTTTATAAACTGAACATGAGACACCATGTGTCAAAACATTCTCTGGCTTAACTTTATGCAAATTCAAGATGGATGCTGATGACTACAGATAAATCTACTCTTCCTCTCTAGTTGATAAAAGTTACAAATATTCTAACGGTAACAATCTCTAAAATATTTTCCTGCTTCATCTGAGTTTTAAAAGAAATAAACTATTTAAAGTGATAAGAAATTAATTTTTATCTTTAGATTAAAAGCTATTCTTCACTAGCGCAACATGTTTTTGTTCGTCTTAAGATTTTATTTTTTTTAACAATCATTATATTATAAATCCAAGAGTATTTTCACAAATTTCCTCTAAAGTTTTTGTTTCAGTTTGATCTTAAGAGCTGTATAACTTCATTAAATAATTTAGAAAGTAGCTATAAATAACACGGTTACTTAAAATCTGAAAAGACAAACTGTTCCTCAATTTTCAATTACAATTATGCTCAGCTACACATTAAGCATACAGTGTAGATTAAAAAAGTAGTAATAATTTCACAAGGACATATATAACTACCATTTTTGTTTTTTGCTAGCTTTGAAGTTACTGGAACAGTTTCTGAAGTATATTCCTATTTTATACAAATAAGACTAGAAATATCTGGTTTATAAAAATTAAGTGATGCTCTTTGTTATAGACTATGTGCCAGCTACGTGCATTATAGACTATGTGTCAACTGAACAATATCTAGCTACCTATAAATAGCAATATTTACTAGCACAAGTTACCCTAGTAACCAAGTTATAGTATTTAATCTGGACAATTTGACAAACTCATAAATACCAGGGTCAGGTGATAAAGAAATTTTCATGCAACCTAGGGATCTTTGGGCTAGTGCAATACCCCTAAAAGCTTTCTTGATGCTTATTTATTGATATTGTCAGAACATAGTTCCTAATGTCTAAAAAGTATTCCTAGCTTAACATCTTCCTAACATATTTAATACCTATAGCTTTAAGTATTGGAACAGATGGCATCACTGGGAACAGTTTATATGTATTTAGAAGAAGAATAGCATGCTTCAGGTGGTGGAATGTACTGACAAGCTGTTCTTTATTTCATTCCAGCCGTTCATTAATCATGGAATATATAACCTTATAGTTCTAAAAAAAATATGTATATTTTAAATAGCATTAAAGCTATTTTTTTTATAAAGGGTTGTGAATAAGCAACTTGAGAATGAGTTTTCCTAACCTATACAATCTCAGTTTCACTGATGTTAGAGGCAAGTTTTCTTGTGTGAAGAAATAAGCACAGAGCACAGAGCCACATTTCCTTCTCTGGAGTTGGACTTACTGTAAATAACAGTTTAACCTATCATCTTCTGAAGAAGAAAATGTGTCCTCTTTACCATTCTAAATCACTTAAAAATAAGCCTTGATTTTGGAAATAGGCAAACTTCTTATTTAGCAATCAAATATGTTGACAGCATTTTTTTTCTGATTGTTCAAATGCTGGGACATTTTGAATGTCAACAAAGTGTTCAGCTCTCGCTGAGTAAATGCCTTCTTTGTATACAGGTAGCAGAGATTGTGCATTTGATTTATTAAGGTATATACTTTAAGAAATTTTTATTTACACCCTTTGATGTCCTTATGTCTCCCCATTATTTGTTCAGGTGTATAAATAGCAATGTAAAATGTAAACATCTACAGTTAAATGTACAATTGCTCCTCTCATACTCCAAGGCAATGAGGAGTAATGGGAGAAAAACTTAAGGAATGAAAATAATTGGTGAAATAAAGCATATGAGGGATTTTGCATTAGCCTTCACTGAACACATAAGTAATTGTGCTAACTCATTTTATTTTATTTTATTTTATTTTATTTTATTTTATTTTATTTTATTTTATTTTATTTTATTTTATTTTATTTTATTTTATTTTATTTTATTTTATTTTATTTTATTATTTTATTTTATTTATTTTATTATTTTATTTTAATATGGAAATGTTCTGATATTATTTCCAAATTTTATCACTTTCCTAATCTGTTATTGCTTGCATTATCTACCTTTAAAAATATATTTATTTTTGTGAATAATTTTTGTTTTCCATGTTATGTGTACACTTTATTGTGTGCTAAATACATTTGTGAATTTAAAAAATCTTGGCTTCAGAAAAAACGTGTGGTGATATCATAGAATCATAATCATAGAGTCATAGTATGGCTTTTATTGGAATGGACCTTAAAGACAAGCTAGTTCCAACCCCTCTGACATGGGCAGGGATGTCACCCAACTAGATCAGGTTGCCCAAGGCCCCATCAACCTGGTCTTGAACAATTCCAGGGATGGGGCTTCCACAGCTTCTCTGGGCAACCTGTTCCAGTGCCTCACCACCCTCTGAGTTAAGAATTTCTTCTTAATGACTAATCTAAATCTACCCTATTTTAGTTTAAAACTGTTACCCCTTGTCTTATCTCTACACTCCCAGATAAAGAGTTCCTCTCCAGCTTTCTTGTAGGCCCCCTTTAGGTACTGGAAGATTACTCTGAGTTGTCGTCTGCAAACTTGCTGAGGGTTCACTCAATCTCACTGTTCATGTCGCTGACAAAGATGTTAAACCGCGCCGGTTCCAAGATGGACCCCAGTATAGAAAAGTTCATTTCTTTCCTAATCTGGTAGGACCACATGTACCACGTCCTATCAATTTATTACCATAGTTACTTCCTTCAGGGTTGTGGTTAATAATCCACAGGTAAGCACCAAAAAGCTGAGTGTGGTGAGTCTTGCCACACTACCTTATCAGTGTGGAAGTTCGTATAATTCCACCACCACCACCACCTTTGTTTTTGTTTGTTTGTTTGTTTGTTTGTTTTTTCCCCAAACTCGGGAAATGTTAATGGCGTACTTTGAACCAAATTATGATAATTATGAGATTTCACCAATTCCTTTATCATGAGTGTTGGGAAGAATGAGTTAAAAATGGAACATTGGCGAGGAGGATGGGATCAGAATGGAAGACTGGTGAGAAGGATTGTAAATACACTCAAGTGACCTTGAAGCTGTGAATGCATAAAATCTGGGGAGCAGCAATGTAGAAAAACATATTAATTATGCCTCCTGCTGTTTGTGCTTTGTGTGTTTGGCAAATAGCACATTGTGCATAGATAAGATAGGTGTTTGGTGGACTTGGAGGCACCTTATCAGATGCACTTGAGCTCTTGGTCTGGGTACAGAAAAGATTAAAGAAGCACAGTGAGGATCACAGCATGGTGGTAAAAACTGTGCCTGCATGAACTCTTGATAAAAACAGGTGAAACCAGCAGGCTGGTGATCTCCTATCATGGACCCTGTTTATGTTTATCCCTGCTTGTGTGACTCCACTCAGGTGCGTCTCTTGCTTTGGGGATCCCCCGGTTGGCGAGATAATGAGAATAAATATTCTCTTTGCATTTTAGACACAAGTCTGTGATTGTTGCTGCTTCTTGCCTGTACTGACTTATTCAGTGAGCCTGTAGAATTCTTGAAGGCAATAGTAAGACATTGCATGACAGAATTTCCTAATGGAAGACCTGTTTACTGAAGTACAAAATAGTTGCAACTGAGTCAAAAATCCTTCAAGGGAATCCTTAAAGAACTAAATTTATTACACATATCTAAATAACTCTGTCACACAGATAGTCCCAGTGGAGCCAATGTCCCCAAGTCCAAATTTAAAGAATTTGGATAAAAGTGAACACTCCTTACACTAAGATCTGTCTTAAATCTGCAAGTGTTTTTATGCCACGGAATGAATCAGAAGCCAATTATTGACAGGAGTTTGTTTTTGTTTATTAGTACCGTAACCTAGAACTGAACAAGTAGACTGAACAAACCATTTGGAACACAATAGAAATTACATATTTTTTCTGGAAACTATGTACTGTGTAACAGATGCTTGCTTGAATATAACGTGATTGTTACCTTCGGAGCATAATTTTAAGATTAATTCTATTCATTTGCTTCAGCAACTCAGATATTAGTCACCTTCCCATTGTCTGGTCTATATTATAATTCTTCACTACAGTAAAAAAGAACAATTTGTTTGATAGAATCCTTGTAAGAGAACAACATCTGCATCTCTTATTCAGCAAAGAAAAAGTACTGAGAAAAGTAATTGCTGCACCCTGGGAAGTAGTAGTTCTTTAATGGCTCAATTCCAACTTCTCTAGAGACCAATAGAATGTCAAAAACTTTATTGTCAAATTCAGTTTCCTTATCGCTTCCTAAAATCCTAGGAAAATGTCAGGTAAATTCAACACAATTAGAGATATCATTGACTGAAAGGCTATGCTGTTCTACCTCAAGAAGTTATTAAAAGAATATTTTAGAGGCAGTTTGCTCAAAGCCTGTGGAAAATTGATAGCTTGTAATTCACATTTAAAGTGGGAAAAAAATAGAAAGAAATTACTCTTGTGAGTGAGAACCTGGAGGTTAGTGCTTGCAGCATACAACATGGTGTGGATTCCATATCACAAGCAGGTTACTTTCATCTCAGATCCATATTTAGGTAAATTATTTGCGGCTAACACACCAAATAAGTGATGGAGTAGAGTCTCTCAATTAAACCACTTAAATATGACATTCAAATAGTTAAGAAAAAAAATAAGAAAAGAGGGAAAGTATTTTCCAATGCAAACTCTGTTTTATACACTGACAATTTATCCTTTTTAATTATTACATTGGCCTTACAAATATGAGATATGTGCTTGCATATTCTTCCTAATAAATTTTGTGATTTAGTCTGATCAACAATATGCTTTGCCATTACAACAAAAATTACTTATTTATTTATTTTTATTTAACCTGAGATTTCGATGTGCTAGTCTTTCCACTCAATAGAGGATTTCAAATAGAATATCTCAATTCCATTCAATAGAACTAGTTTTGGCATGTTTTATGATACTTGAAGTCTATTTTGACCCATATTTTGGGTCTGCTAAATGAGATATGTTTACCTAGCAATAAGATGCTATAGCACTGAAGCAATGTTCAGAGATCTTTTATATATATATATCTACATATATAGAGATATATATATATACTGTTTTCTTCTTGTGAATGGTCCCGCTTAACTCTGGTGGACGGTGCACATAGGTTAAGTAAAAGGAGTTGATTAATAAGTAGAGGTAAATACTAGTTTTCTATTCCAATAGTTTTATTCCTATTCCAATGGTACTAGCATATTAGAAGCATATTACAGATATCACTGCATAAATTATATTGCCTACAGGTAAGAATGCCTTATTAACTTGGCTAAAGACCATAGATTGAAATATTAATTTATAACATAAAAATACACTGGACAGAATTTTAAGTATGGTGTAAAACTGTATATTTTTATATACTTTCTCCATCTTGTCTCTTTCTTATCTACTGACAAGATGATCCTGATCTGCTAAATGGACCTGTGTTGGCTTTATTCAGTCCATTCTAGCATTTCCGCATCCCTAGCTGCAATACGCTTACAGTTCTTCCATGTACAGTTGAAAAAGAAAAGAAAAGAAAAGAAAAGAAAAGAAAAGAAAAGAAAAGAAAAGAAAAGAAAAGAAAAGAAAAGAAAAGAAAAGAAAAGAAAAGAAAAGAAAAGAAAAGAAAAGAAAAGAAAAGAAAAGAAAAGAAAAGAAAAGAAAAGAAAAGAAAAGAAAAATGAAAAGAAAAAGAAAGAAAAAGAAAAAGAAGAAGAAGAAGAAGAACAAGAAAAAGAAAAAGAACAAGAACAAGAACAAAAGAAGAAAAATTAAAAAAAAAAATACATTCCTTCTTGGGACTGTGACACCTCTTCTTATCCGGTTATTAAGGAAATGGCCTTTGTTTCTTACTTTGAATTTTGGAAGTGGAGAGTTGTTTGACAATCTCTATGTTCTGCTCAACATAAGGAAGACATTGGAAATTTTTACATGTAAACCATTCATTTAACTATTTCATGCAAGTGACGCGTCATATATTCCACATAAAATTTTGCCAAATAATAGGACTTTCAAAAATATCCAATATAACAAAAAAGCTTGTGATTAACCTGTATTTAAATCTAAGTGGATAATTGTTGATTATCCTGAGCTACACACACACACAAAAAAAACACCCTAATAAATAGCAAATACTGTGGGTTTAGCTGATATACCCCAAGTCGTGGTAACAAACATAGTTTCCATCTCATTTTGTTGCCATAGAAATTATATATATTTTTGGCAGATTGACCACACGATTTTCTGGTGCTGTGATGCCTTTTTTTTTCCTTCCCTACTCCCCAATGTTAAGCCTAATAAGAACAGCTAGGGTATGTCTTAAAAGTATTTCTTGCTTATTTGTTAAGAGTAAGTTAGTAAGATCTAATAGGGAGTTTAGATTTTTTTATAGATAATTTAAAAGAAAGAAGTGTTAAAAGGGAGATTATTAAGATGGCTATGTGGTGGATTCACAAGGAATGTTTCAGAGTTTAAGCATTGTTTCAAAGAGCAACAAAATATTAAGGCAAAAAGAAACCATTTTACCACATGAGACTAATACTCAAAGCAAAAGACATGAGTCTTTTTTGATAATCAAGAGCTGGGCTATTGACTAAACACAAGGGGACAGAAGCACCTCTCCTATGAAAACAGCTTGAGAGAGTTGGAATTGTTCAGCCTGGAGAAGAGAAGGCTCTGGGGAGACCTTATAACAGCCTTCCAGTACCTAAAGGGGGCCTACAAGAACACTGCAGAGGGACTTTTTATTAGTTGTAAATATGTAGTGATAGTGCAAGGGATATCACATCTTTAGGTCTTTAAAGTGGAAAAGGATAGATTTAGATTAGGTATAAAGAAGAATTTTTTTTTGCTCAGATGGTAGTAATGCACTGGCACAGGTTGCCCAGAGAAGCTGTGGATGCCCAATCCCTGGACGTGTTTAAGGCCAGGTTGAACGGGGTTTTTGGCAACCTGGTGTAGTGGGAGGTGTCCCTGCCAATGGCAGGGGGGTTGGAACTAGGTGATCTTTAAGGTCCCTTCCAACGCAAACCATTCTGTTTCATATGATTCCATGAAAAAGTGTAAAAGAAGGAACAGCACCTCCAATTTCTGTGAAGGACAGACTTAGACACCTTGGCAGTACATACCACCAAATACATACCACCACTAACACAATTCTGACACAACATAACATATGACTGCTTGGTCATCTAAATGTTAGACATTGTATAGTTGACTTTATTTACTTTTCTGGCTACATTAGTGTTTGTAGATATTAGCCACCTTACACTGCTCCTAAATTTGTCCAATGTGTTTGCTAAATATTAATGCCTACATTGCAGACTTCCAGAAAACCTCATCACTGGACAGAACTAACAAAATTTAAGAACCGTAAATAATTCACTTGTACACAACAAATTTACCACTTATATTGCTATGACTTTATGACATGAAATACTTTTTTTTTTTTTTTTTTGAGTTTAGGTGATGGCATCTTCTTGCTGAGGAGATTACAGGCCATTGAAGTATACATAACTTCAGTGAAGGGACCTCATTTCTTGTTGACTATAGTCAGTGAGGCTATTTTCTTTCCTCAGAATACAAATCATTGGGCTCATGCAGCACTACAAATCAATTTCTTTTATTTAGATTACAGTGCTCTTATGTGCTCAATTGTGTGTAAACAGACTTCTTACTCAGAATGTCTTGCAACTTATTTAGAAATACAAAGAAACATTCAACAATACATTTATGTACACTTTATTTATTTATTTATAAATCTGCTATTATTAAAAAAGATAAAACTGCCAGAGATATAGAATCTTTCTGTGTGAGTTTTCAGAAATTTGAAATGTTGATTAGATACAAATCAGGATTAAAGAAAGATTTAAGAATTTAAGAGTTACTGCCAAATACTTCAAATTTGTCTATTTTTCCCCTATAGAATATTTAAGCAGCATTGGAACAAACTATTTTGACATGTTAACTTCGAAAATGTAGATGTAATGACTGCAATCCCACGAAACACTTTAAAAATATGGAATCAGTATTATACCACAAAAGATATGAAAAAGTTTCAATCAGCTTTGCTTTGCTTACTAGTTACAAGATATGAATAGATACATTTTTAGTAATAACACTGATAGTGGGAAGTGTGTGCCAGCAAGAGCTGGGTCTGTTAACAGGGCCAGGAGATATGGGAAGAGGAGAGCAAAAGACGTAGCATCAAGGGAGATGAAAATGAAATTGAGCTTCTTCAAGGCCCTGAAAAGAGGAGAGCTGGAACCTTCAACTACACAGGAGGGGCAGGTAAAGACTGCTCGCAGAGTGGCAAATGATGGACCACAGATTCCTATGGTGGCAAAGGCTGAGAGCTCAGAATTTCTGGCACCAACAGGACAGGTCCTTCTCTACCTGCAGACCTGCAACTACAGAATAATCATAGTGCCCTTCTGGCAGACAAAGAACAGAAAACGGTGTCTGCGGAGGCACATGACCTGGCTGTGCTTGAGCCCCATGGCAGTAACAGGAAGAAGAAGAGAACGGTAGCAGTGTGTAACTGCCCACTGTGGGGCTCAGAGGCCCTCATTTACTGACTTGTCCTGCTTTCAGGAGGTTTGATGCTTTCTGGGTACTCAGATCAGGGATGTTTTTTATCCATATTTCAGACTATTGCTTCTAATACTTTTTCATGAAGGCAATAATGATTCAATAACAGAAGGTCTTGAGCATATCAAGTAGGTGAGAGGCAAAACCATGGTGGGTGCCAGGCTGGTGTTTCCTTGCGCCTATCTGTGAAAGGCTTGAGAATGTGTGGAGTGGTCAGCACCTATTTGCATAGCTGGTGTTGTCAGGGATTTAGCTTTTTGACAGCAGGACCTTCTATAAGGATCTCCCAGGGAGATACATGATCCATGATAATGGTGAAGGGCTGGCCAGCCTGGTGAAGAGGGTATTAACCCAGGAATGAGACGGGAGAGGGAGAGGACAAGCCACAGTCAAGTGAGAAAGTAGTGGACAGGTATGGAAAGCAAAGGATGACAGTAAGAGACATCTCAGGAAAGATAAAACAAGGTGTCCTGGTTTCAGTTAGGACAGAGTTAACTTTCCTCCTAGTAGCTGGTAGGGTGCTATGTTTTGGATTAGGATGAGAAAAGCACTGATAACATGCTGATGTTTTAATTGTTGCAGAGCAGTGTTTACACCAGGCCAAGGACTTTTCGGCTTCTCGCTCTGTCCTGCCAGCGAGCAGGCTGGGGGTGCAGCAGGAGCTGGGAGGGGACAGATCCAGGACAGCTGACCCAAACTGGCCAAAGGGCTATTCCATACCATCTGACGTCATGCAATATATATAGAGGTGGCTGGCCGGGGTGGGGGGGCCGGCTGCTCGGGGATAGGCTGGGCATCGGTCAGCGGGTGGTGAGCAATTGCATTGTGCATCACTTGTTTCATACACATTATTATTATTAATACTATTATCATTATTACTATTATTATTTTGTTATTATTATTTTCCTGTCTTAATAAACTGTCTTTATCTCAACTCACAGGCTTCACTTTCCGTTTCTCTCCCCCATCCCAGAGAGGGAGGGGGGAGGGTGAGCGAACGGCTGTGTGGTGTTTAGCTGCTGGCAGGGTTAAACCACAACACAAGGTGAAAGAAGGCCCTCCTCAAGTGCATGCACAGAAATAGTCACAGCCTGGGAAACAAGCAGGAGAAAATGGAGCTCTCATGCAGTTACAAAATACAACATTACAGAAAACAAATGAAATATGATGAGCTGTGTGAGATGAAAATGCACAAGCTGATCAGGAGAGACCAGCAGAGAAGATAAGGTGGGCACAGGGCTTGCTGTGTGTGTGAAAGAGCAGCTCAAGTGCAGGGATCTCTTTGATGGGATGGATAATAGACCAGTGGAGAGCCTGTTAGTTAGGGTCAAGGGAAAAGGCTTTAAAGGGAGCATCATGGTGTGCATCTGTTACAGATCAGGGTGAGAAAGAGGACAAGCAACTGAAAGAAGTGTCTGGGTCGTAGATGGCAACTTTCATGCTAGAAGAGCAGCACAGCAGGACACAAGGAATCATAAAAATTTCTGGAGGGTGTAAGGAATAAGTTACTGAAACAGTTATCAGATAGGCCAACTAGGTACCAAGGATGACACACAGCTGGATCTGCTTTTTATTGACAAGGAAGAAATATTTGGGGATATGGTAATCATCAGCAGCCTTGGTGGTAGTAAACTTCAAATGGTGGTCATCCTTAGGACAGTGAGGAAGGACAGTAGCAGACCCTGGATTTTAGGAGAGCAGATTTCAGCTTACTCAGGGACCTGAATCTGTCAATATATCTGCATATATATATACTGCATATATATATACTTCTGCATATATATATATGCAGAATCTGCATATATATATACTTCTGAAAAAGTGTACTAAGATATGTTCTCTTTGAGAACACCTAAATCTACTAAAAATGCAGTGGAAAAAAGTGATCATAATTTCCTTTTATATTCAGTGAGCAGATTATTTTAAACAGAAACTCAAGTACCATCTGTGTTTAATTTTGAATGTACAGCCACACAGTGACTTTTATGAAAAGATTCTAGTCATTGTCTTAGGAAAAGTTCTGAGATAGCTGCTCTTCAGTTTCTTTTTTTCTGAGGGCAATTTGCTCTGTGACAAGACTGGTTAAATTTTCTTTGAGTTAAGGCTAAAATCTGAATCTTCCTGGGCAATGTCCTACTTGCCTAGATTATATATCAAATCCTATTCAGAACAAAAGCAAATATGAAAATATTAAATTACTCTCCCCCCAACATATCTTTTCTCAGAGAGAATAACTTTTATTAATTATGTTCATAGACAGAAGGCCACAATCAAAAACTAGTGAAGCTTTTTTTTTTTTTTTTTTTCTTTTTTCCATTGCTCAATTTCTGATAAGTGTAAATGAAAAACCTTGGATAGAGATAATCTTATGTATGGATGAATGGTCAATTATCATTTTATGGGATAGATTATAGAAAACTGCATATCAGTATGTTGTGCATAGAGATAAATCCATCTTTTAGCGACTTTTTATGAAAATTTTGAACTTTAGTTGTAAAATCTCCATTTTGCATGAATAGCAGGAAACCAAGCCATTATAAAAATCAATCTGACATGCAATTTCGTGATAAATTGGTTTTGTACTGTGAATTTTAGAACTCTTTCTCTTAGAAAATTAAAAAAATCAAAAACAAAAACAAAAAGCAAACCCTAAGCACAATCTACTAGAGTTCTGGAAGAACAACCAAAAGAGTGGGTTTTTTTTTTTCGTTTTTTTTTTTTTTCTTTCCCCTTCTCTCATTGTATTATTTTAATTTTAAATACAGTCTAATAAAAGGGGGAGGACACAAACCAGCAAAATGCTGATCTTATTCATTTTGCTCTACCTGTCAAGTCTGCTTACATTTTGCGTGAACAATTTTAAAATCTCATTGTTCTCTGCCTTGCAAGTGCTTAGAAGTTTCAGTCACCCTCAGAATTATGTTATGTAAATGTAAATGATCCAGATAGTCAGTGAAGCATGACAAACATTCAATAGATTAACTTTGCTAGTATTCTCACATGGACAAAGGAACATTAACTGATATGAATTTAAATAGGACATCAGACTTTGTGGTTTTAGCACCTGAATCTCAACGTGCTTTACCACAAATATGTTTCAATGGCATATCACAAGAAATTTAATATATAACAGTACTTGTTTCATCTCTTTTCAAGTATTTGAAATGAATATTTTCTTGTTAAGTATGAGGTGACATAGATTAAAAAAATGAGGACAGTAATTGGAAGCTCATCGTAAATTTGATTGGTAGAGCTATCTGAGTCAACCCTAGCTCCCTGTGGTCACAGACACTGTAAAAAGGATCTTTAGTCCAGAAAGCCTCATACTGTGATCCACAGAACATTTTCCACTCATTACCACAAAATGAAGTTTTACTATGCTGGAACTATAGCTGCTGCAAAGAAGAAAGCAAGACATCAAAAACACCACTAATATCTTAATCCTCTGTTATAGCCAGTTAAAATATTTCACGTCTGTTGTGGTTTAACCCGGCCGGCAGCTAAACACCACACAGCCGTTTGCTTACCCTCCCACCTCCCTCTCTGGGATGGGGGAGAGAAACGGGAAAGTGAAGCCGGTGAGTTGAGATAAAGACAGTTTATTAAGACAGGAATATAATAATAACAATAATAATAATAATAGTGATAATGATAATAGTATTACTAATAATAATGTGTATGAAACAAGTGATGCACAACGCAATTGCTCACCACCTGCTGACCGATGCCCAGCCTATCCCCGAGCAGCCGGCCCCCCACCCCGGCTAGCCACCCCTAGATATTGTTTAGCATGACGTCAGATGGTATGGAATACCCCTTTGGCCAGTTTGGGTCAGCTGTCCTGGGTCTGTCCCCTCCCAGCTCCTGCTGCACCCCCAGCCTGCTCGCTGGCAGGACAGAGCGAGAAGCCGAAAAGTCCTTGGCCTGGTGTAAACACTGCTCTGCAACAATTAAAACATCAGCATGTTATCCGCGCTCTTCTCATCCTAATCCAAAACATAGCACCCTACCAGCTACTATGAGGAAAAATTAACTCTGTCCTAACTGGAACCAGGACATCATCATATGAAATATATGTTTTATAAATAGAGGGGAAACACACCTGCACAATCTAAATTATATATGTAGCTTCTTGATATCATTCCTTTCTCTTACACAAAAATAGGAAATAATTTTTAACACATTTTTACAAGAATAAAGCTTGTTTTGCATTTTAGTCTCTTGTCTCTATTTACAAAATGCTCCTCTAATATTTGCATCATGTGGGGAAGAAAGCCTTCAAAAGCATACAGAAATAAATTCTCCTTGTCTTGTGAATACTGTTTCTCTCTCTCTTCCCTTCTCCGCCCCCCCCTCCAATAAATAAATAAATAAATAAATAAATAACAATTGTGCATCATGTTATTATAATAGCAGAACACAAATATATTCCACTGACTATCATGGGAACCCAAGCGTATACGTTGAATAGATCTAAAATAGGTGTTTAAAACCAACTTTTATCCCAATAACTAAGAGGTGTTTTTGAGTATGTGATAAATTTTCTCTCCTCCAAAAAAAAAAAAAATCCTTATCAGGAAATATTTAATTAACATAGCTATTTGATTAAAACAGCTGCTAGATATTTGTCTCCTGCTATTGAATTTCTAGAGTTCAGAACCTCATGAGTTTTACTATGAGTGTTATGATATTTTACATGAATTTTAAAAAATATGTATATAAAAAGTAGCCAACACTGCAAGAATGTCATGCTGGAATATATGTTGAAATTGTCTTGTTTAAATGGTGAGCTCAAACATTCAGCAGTTAAGAAATTCAAGGATCAAAGGGCATCTATGCCAAGGAAAACATACAGAGTGAAACATTTAATGGGTACTCTCAGACAGGTATAAGTATTTTTCTTCTCTGATTAGACCACACAACAGCTAAAATTAGACATTAAATAGAACTTCTGGGGGAATGTATATATACATAATAAAGGAATAATTTAAATAGTAACCAGAGAAATCATTTAGTAAGCTAAGACAAACCAATGAACTTATATTACAATACAATACTTCAGAGCTCAAGGCCATGAAAGTCTAAGAGTATGATTTTGTCATTGAATTTAGGTAGCAAGTAAAAATACTCAGGTTGAAAATGGGTGGGAATTCAGATTGGTTAAAGTTAATTAAACATTTTCAGCTGTCTGCAAAGTTTTATGTGATTTTCTGATCCTTATGGATTTGCCTGAAATGGAAGTTTAACTATTCAGCTGGCGCATCAGCACCATTGCAATTATTTAATATGACAAAACTCAAACCATGACAATATTATTTGCATCAAGTTTTTCTGCATAATGTCAGTTAGACCTATATTGAGTATAGCTATCAACCCAATGCAGTGGAGAATTTAGCTATGGAAAGAAATACTACTTTGTTCAGAGAGAAATAAACATTAAAGAATCTCCCAGTTCACAAAGCAATCTTATATGGCATCAGCTGTGAGCATCATTTTACATGCCATTGTGCCAGTACAGTTTTTCTTCAAGTGTTCCTACAGTATAACAAAAAAAATGAAACGTGTGAAACGGTTTTTACTATTTTTCTTGGAGGCCTTCTGAGCCATTCTCGGAGGCCTTCGCAGCCCTTCTCGGAGGCCTCAGGTTAAGTCTGGAGAAGAGGAGACTCAGGGGAGACCCTATTGCTCTCTACAAGAATCTGAAAGGAAGGTGTGGGGAGCTGGGGGTCGGACTCTTCTTGTGGATAACTAGTGATAGGACTAGAGGGAATGGCCTCAAGTTGCACCAAGGGAGGTTTAGGTTGGAAATTAGGAGACATTTCTTCTCAGAAAGAGTAGTCAGACATTGGAACGGGTTGCCCAGGTAAGTGGTAGAGTCACCATCCCTGGGGGTGTTTAAGGAAAGGTTGGACGTGGTACTTATGGACATGGTTTAGTGGGTGATGGTTGGACCAGATGATCTTGAAGGTCTTTTCCAACCTTAATGATTCTATGATTCTAAGCAAAAGTTGGTCTTTTAAGATCCATTTGTAGTAGTAAATTTATTTTGATCAAACCTGTTTTGATAAAAAACAGGTTTGATCAAAATATTTGATCAAAATTTGTTTTTGTTACCAAAACTGCTAATTTTCACCAATTTTTCATCACCCCTGTTATGGTAGTAAATATGAAATAGATGTTCAAGAATCATACCAAAAATAAAATGAGATTACTTAAACAGTAGATTAAGCACAATGGATCTGATAAAAGTGAAACACAAGTAGCTAGCGAATATATATAACCTAAATATGGAAAGAGGTGTATGTAAGAAAACTGAAGCAAAATCATCAGTGCCGAGGTAAGGCACTTTTACTTAAACAATTTTCTTATTCCGTGTGAGTAGTAACAATTTCAGAGGTTGCTTAGAAATTGCTTTTAAAAATTTGTCTAGAGAATAAATCGGTTGCCTCACTATTGTCCCTAGCAATATATTATTCATTATTCATCTCCAATTTTATTTAATCATAATGAATATTATTCCTTCAACCTTTTATATTTATTCTGACATTCTGGAATTCAGTTGCCAAAATCTTTTTTCAGGAGTCTCAGTTATCATATACCTATTCATATGCAAAAACTATGCTGGGTTTGATGTTTCTTGATTGCTTTTTATCAACCTGCTCAATCAGGAAATGCTATTGCTTAGAACAGCATTTTACACAGAGAGTAGAAAAATCAGTGTCAGGTTTCCAGCTGAAAAACAAAATTGTGAGTCAGTGATCAGAGGACCTGTGAAAAAATAGCATCTATTTAGCCTAAGTACAAGAAGTCAGATGGGCTGAAGGACTGAGAGGTGAGAAAGGAAAGAAGACCTGTTAACTGATTTCAAATAGACAAAGATTGCTGTAGCTAAGATCACAATCTTTTCCACAAGTCTACAAGGAATTGTCTAATAGTTTAAAGCTGAAGCAAGTTTACATTAGGAACACTTTCTAATACTAACAGTGATGTACAATGGAAAAAAATGCCCTAGATGACTGTGCAATCTTTGTTCCCATACTTTAAGAACAAATTAGAAGTATCTATCAAGATACTTAAAGTGTAGGTGATTCTGCTCTGGACCAGAAGGATCAACTAGAAGGCCACCTGAGAACTTTCAGTCTTACAGTTTCACGACTTCAAGAGGCAAGGCACGGATATCATCTGAATGTTAGAACTTGGTCTTGCATAACTTCATTAAACAGTATTAGAGTCTGATTTTTTTTTTTATGAGAATATTTGTCTACAATATTTCATAAAAGTTTATTTTGATAGTCCTTTTAAATTTGTGTGGCAATTTTGACAACATATATTTATATATTTAATGTTAAGATTTCAGTGCTGCTACTAGCATTGTGTTGTTTTGATATATTCAACTTGCTTTAAAAAGATTAGTATATTTTAGGTATTTATATATATATATATATATATATTTCCATGTTTACTGGAATTTTCATATATGTTTCCCTGCCAATTTGTAAATTTTTCTCATTTAAGAATGTTTTGTATAGGGAAAAAATAAAATCAAATAAAATACTGTCATCTATTTCCATTGCTTTATTTCTACTTTGAAGAGACATGAATATAGCATCTACTTCTCTGATATCTGGACAATTTATTTTACAGAAACAAGCCAAGGCACATACCTCTCTGGAGTTTCTCTTTTTCCAGCCAATAAATATTTCATTATTTAAATTTTAAAAGTGCTTCAATGGAAGTTGTATAAAAATCTTATTGACAAGTACAAAGCTGTTTCAAAGAAAAACAGCTGTTTACTTGTTATTCTGAGGTAAATATGTAACCTATTTACAGAAAATGTCCCAAGTGAATGCTCAATAAAGAAAATGAGAACTTATATCAGTGAATAACATATGCTGCCTCGACTTTACTATATCCTCATGCTGTTACATATACATTTATATATACTTGTTATTTATATATATAAAAATCATTTTTTATATGAGGCATAAATAAATAAATAATTCCATATACGCAACATTTATCGGGGTTGCATAACAGGGGATTTAATAAAATTTCCTGAGTCAGTGAAATCACGTCCCCAATGTGTTTTTAAGGAAATGATTAAGGCGATGTAATAATAATAATAATAATAATAATAATAATAATAATAATAATAATAATAGTAATAAATAACAACAACAAAACAACTGACTTTTTCCCACCATGTCTAGAAGACTCTTTCCAGAACTATCATTTCAAAGAAAGGAAAACATGTAAGCTTCCACCCAATTTTGTTTCATTTATTTACACTCATGTTTTTCTTCCAACATTGTCATATTAAATCAAATAGCTTTTTGTTACTTCATCTTGGTTTAAATAGCTCTTTTATCTCCCTCATGGATACTACCATCTCTCTATCTCCTCCCTTACTGAATTTAAACAGCAATTGCATGCAGTGCTAACTTTCTTTCCAGATACCCTTTGACATTCCAGTTACCAGTTGCCATAATGGCATTCTATCTAGCTGTTTTAGTCTGAATTCATGTTTCTCATTGTTAAACAGAATTATAAATTTTACTTCAGGTAAGATCTCACCTATCTGATATTCCTCATTTCTCAACTTTCTTGATACAGCCCTTGCTTTTTCACAGCTTCAGCATACATTAATAATACAATTCCTCCTCATTCTAAAGAAAGAATTTTTGTTACCAGCACTGAACTTCTAGCAGAAATTCATATCTGTTACAAAGTATATCATTCTCAGCATAAATATAAAAGATGAAGGAATAATATTAATTATTATTGAGAATACATTCTGCATGTCCTGAAGTTTTTTGCATGAAAAAAGGTACTTCCCAGTGCTACATTTTTCTGGGAAACTGGTAGAGAGAGAGAGAAAAGCCAGACAAACTGGATCCAATTTCACCTGTATTTCCATTGGACTGTTCTGTCACTGACTATCTCAGAGCCACAACTGGTTTTTGTTCATAGGGAACTTTACTCTAAAAGGAGAGGAGGACTAACATAGGCCAAGATCTAGGAAGGAAAGGTGTATCGCAAAACAATGTTCTTTTCTAATAACCTTACTCTTTGTTCTTTTTGCTTTAGTTTTGCTGAGTCATTAGCAATATATTTCATTCACACTGAATGATTTACATTTTATCTCCCCTTCTTTCCAATTTTATCTTTCATCTTCTTCTCTATTTTTTTTTTCTGGTTTGTATCTTGAAGATCATTACATTCCTAGTAAAAGCTAAATTCTTCAGTTCATCCATCATGACTTCTCAAATCTCCTAATTCTCTGTTACAGCTCTTTCATTTTAGTTCCTTTTTTTTGTTGTTGTTGTTTGTTCATTTGTTCCTCTCATTTTTTCCTTACAAAGAAGGACCTTCAGTTATATAACTAGAATGACAAAAATATTTCTTATTTATCCTGCCCCGGTTTTTATTAATTTAATTACAACAGGAAGGTTTTTAGGATGTTTGAGTTTCATTTTTCTACAGAAAATGAACCCTTCTACAGAAGGGTTAGAAAG
Organism: Anser brachyrhynchus; assembly: GCF_964034855.1. NCBI lineage: Eukaryota > Metazoa > Chordata > Aves > Anseriformes > Anatidae > Anser > Anser brachyrhynchus. Next base: position 137,499,948 of record NC_137694.1, read on the forward strand.
TTATTTTTAGAAATTCTTTGTGTTAAAAATCAATGCTAAGTTGGTTTGCAATAATCTTTAGGTGGCAACATTTCTGGAATTTACACATTAATTTCAAAGGAGGATATTTGCAGGTTGCAAACATATATTTATAGAAATCCATACATTATAGATTTAACATTTTAACAATAGATTGCAGACTAAAACTTCAAATGTAAAATTATTACTCATATTCAATTTGTATAATACAGTAAGTTTTATACATCACATGTATATTTTAATATATTTTTGCTATACTGTTGCATTATATGCAAGAAATTCCCAATAATTTCTTATAAAAAGAATAGTCACAGACTCACACAAAGATGGTTCAGAAATACATGGATTTTCATTTTAGAATTATATTTAAAAAGTTTTTAATTGATTTGCAATAATGAGGGATATTCAATATTGTTTCAACTTCCCCATGCTTTGAGGTCCACAGCAATATGGAAGATATTGGGAACAAATCTACTAGAATTACTCCAAGTTAATTAACAAATAATTAGATTTTAAAATGCCAAAAGAAAAGACATAAATGCCAAATCATTTTCAACCATCTTATCCTAATGTAATTAGAAAACTAATAATGTCAGTTTGAGATTAAGGATCCTACACGATCCTCATGAGGATTTTCCTCATGAGGGGGAGTGGAGGGGAATGCGCCAGTCTATTCTTCTGAGTCACCAGTGATAGGACCAGCGGGAATGGTGTCAAGCTGAGACAGGGGAGGTTTAGGCTAGACATCAGGAAGAGGTATTTCTATGAGAGGGTTGTCGCACCCTTGAACAGGCTCCCCAGTGAAGTAGTAACTGCACCAAGCCTGTTGGAGTTTAAGAAGCATTTGAACTGTGCACTTAGTCACGTGGTCTGAATTTTTGGGTAGACCTGTGTGGTGCCAGGAGTTGGACTCAATTATCCTTATGGGTCCCTTCCAACTCGGGATTTTCTGTGATTCCATGATTCTACAGACAAAATTATCCAACATCCAATATCTTTCTTACTTTTTGTTTGGCACAGTGCTCCATCTTCCTCTCCCTTACTCTTACTTCTCTGAGATAATTTCAATTATTCCAAAGTAATCTCAAAAACTTTAAATCTGAATAAAATGTTTATCTTATTTTTATTTTTTATTTTTTAACAAAATACTTTCAAATATTTAGTGAGCAGAACAGAGATCTGAAATTCAAACAGGATAAACAAGACATCTTTAAAATATTCTGGTATTGAGAGTATTTCTTACCATGCACAATCAGCCTGATAAGTAAAATTTTCATTTTCTCAGAATGGAGGAAAACGTCAATAAAATTAGAGGAACATCTATATTTCTTGCTAGAGAAATGTGAAAAGCCAACAACGACAACAAAAAACACAATACTACCAGAAGAAACAATGGGTTTGGCAGGTGTATACTCAACATTACTCATTTGATGTGTGTCTGCCCTATAAGAATAGCATGTTTTATGTCTATCAGTCATCGCTGGAGATACGTTGCAGCTAAGAGCTTCTTTGTACCATCATTTCTTAAATAAACTTGTCCCTTAAATTAGTGGCAAGATCTGATTAAAAATTGATTACAACTTAAGGGTCCCCAGGGACACTTGGTAGTGAGATAGTCAACATTGGTAGATACGTTTTTATTAAAAATAAATGAACACTTCTAGAACACAATCTGCTAGGAAAAACAAACAAACAAAAACCTTACTGCTTTTAACTCACAAGAAAAAGCATCATCTGTACTGAGCCACAGTAATCTCTATCAGGTATAAGAAATGGAAGAGCTGACAGTCTAAGCAGACAATTCACCACTTCATTTTTGTCCCTTCCTTCTTTTAAAAAAGGGGAAGGGAAAGAGGGAAGGGAAGGGAAGGGAAGGGAAGGGAAGGGAAGGGAAGGGAAGGGAAGGGAAGGGAAGGGAAGGGAAGGGAAGGGAAGGGAAGGGAAGGGAAGGGAAGGGAAGGGAAGGGAAGGGAAGGGAAGGGAAGGGAAGGGAAGGGAAGGGAAGGGAAGGGAAGGGAAGGGAAGGGAAGGGAATCAGATTATTATTTAAAACAACTCTGCTTCTATACAACCAACACCCAAATAATATACTGAATGACATTACCAATCAAAAATATTTGCTCACCAAAAAACAAACAATATTGTTAGCAAACAATAAAAGGAAAATTTCTCTCTATCACTGACACACTCAAGGTATTAGAAAACTTGGAATCATAGAATCATAGAATATCCCAAGTTGGAAGGGACCCATAAGGATCATCAAGTCCAACTCCTGGCACTGCACAGGTCTGCCCAAAAGTTTAGACCATGTGACTAAGTGTACAGTCCAATCTCTTCTTAAATTCAGACAGCCTTGGTGCAGTGACTACTTCACTGGGAAGCCTGTTCCAGTGTGCAACCACCCTCTGGGTGAAGAACCTCTTCCTGATGTCCAGCCTAAACTTCCCCTGCCTCAGCTTAACACCGTTCCTGCAGGTCCTGTCACTGGTGATAATGGAGAATAGGTCACCTGCTTCTACACTTCCCTTCGCGAGGAAGTTGTAGACTGCGATTAGGTCCCCCCTCAGCCTCCTCTTCTCCAGGCTGAACAGGCAAAGTGCCCTCAGCCGCTCCTCATATGTCTTCCCCTCTAGGCCTTCTTCATCTGGACATACTGAGTTTTAGATCAAAGAATAATTACAGGAATTTAACAGGCTATTAGTAAGAATAATGATGACTTTTTCAATTGTTTACTCATATCAAGGGATGTCTTTCTTTCTTTCTTTCTTTCTTTCTTTCTTTCTTTCTTTCTTTCTTTCTTTCTTTCTTTCTTTCTTTCTTTCCTTCTTTCCTTCTTTCCTTCTTTCCTTCTTTCCTTCTTTCCTTCTTTCTTTCTTTCTTTCTTTCTTTCTTTCTTTCTTTCTTTCTTTCTTTCTTTCTTTCTTTCTTTCTTTCTTTCTTTCTTTCTTTCTTTCTTTCTTTCTTTCTCTCCTGTTCCACTGTTCTTTTCATCCTCAATGAAAAGGAACTGGAAACTTTTGTTGTTTTATATTGGCTCATACGTACTTCCTATAAACTTCATCTTTGAAGGTGTCTTCCCCAGAGTTCTTCCAATTTGTTTATTTCAGTGCATTGCACTTTGCTCATTGGCTTCTTCAATTAATTCAAATTTTATTTCCGAAAATTGAAAATGCTATAATTCTTCTATTATATTCTTTATGGTGATGTATGGCAGCCAACACTTCCAAGCTTCTTTTTAAATTTAAGTCCTCTTCTTTTGTCGTTGCAAACCAATGGCCCTCTGTTTTCTTTTAGTTATGTTTTTCAACTGCTCGGATTATTTTATATTAATTTTCTTTCACTGAAGTCCCTGGTATGATATGTAATCAGTTTTTGTAATGATGTTTCCTTTGTTTTCCTAAGCCTTCCATTCTGGTTTGGAAACCAAAGAAGTTATTAAAACAATGGAACTGAGAAAATTATTTTAATTTTATAATGTCACTGATGAGGAGATGAAAACTGCATGCATTGTTTCTTGGTGTTACTGATAAGAGACAAAAAACATATGAGGTCACTACAATTCAAATGTTGCTGTCTGAGTCTATTTGTATATTTATTTTGTGACAAAAATACAACTCTTTCCCCACACATGCTGACTTGAAGACTACGTGATAATTTAACTACAAAAGCTGGAAAGAAAGGAAAAAAAAAAAAAAAGAAAGAAAATGGAATTTCCAAATTTCAGGTTTTGGTCTTGCTATTTGGAATAGATTTTAAATTCTCCATTGATGATGAATTAACTCACAGTTCACTGTTTGACAAAATCTTCCCTCTGTCAGCCAAATTTGATTTTGAGTAAGACTAGTAAGTAGAGCTCTGCAGCAGTCAAGTTTCTAGGGATCCATTTTTAGTGCAAAAGGCAGCTGGAAGAGATTGTTAGAGCATGGATAAAAAAGGCACAGAAAATAGCTGGCACCTGATATTTTAAATAATTCTACCATCCAGCTGGCATTTCACTTTTGACCTAAAGTGCTATGCATTCTCTCCCTGCAGAGATGTTCAGCTAGAATCTACTGGTTCCCTGGTGATGAAAAAAAGGGTAATTAAAATCACATTTCGTGTACTCTTTCTGACAGTGCCTAGCATTGCTTGCTTTTATCTTACAAGACTTCTACAGGGGTGACAAGCACTCTGATAGATTATTCCAGGTCCAGTCTGCTGCAGATGTGTACAGCCTACAGTAAGAGCCTCCAGAGCTGCAAGTGTCAGGGCTAGACCTACCACAGCAGGAGTTCCTAAGACAGTGAGATCAGTTGAATATCTTGATGCCACTGAGATTTTGGTCTTTTGAAACAGTGAGAACAGTGCTGTTCTATGGGGCAGATTCGTATATAGTCCTTTGCACTAGCTCTGGTATGCAGCTGACCCCTTTTTAGCCCAGAGGATAAAAATTTAACTAGAAAGAGAGGGAAAGAGATGGAGAGAGAAAGTCAGGAAAGAAGGGACAGAGGAAGGGAAGGAGGAAAAGACAAAAAGATGAAAAGAAGGAAGGAAAACAGGCAAACTGAAGGGGGAAAGGACTGCTTTTCTAACAGTACAGTTAGCTGAGCTGACTCACTGAGGATTAGAAGAACATGATATATGGTACAGAAACAAAATGAGTTGGGAAGAGTACGAGTGCAGTAGTGTCAGGGTGTGCTCACATGCACACACTCCCCACTCCAGTACTGATGGATGCATTGGTACTATATCTGTGACCCTAACCAAACCTCATGGCCCACTTTTATAATAAATTAGTGCATGATGGATTTTTACTTCTTTTTAACATGGTAAATTGTTCTGAATTTCCTCACAGAAACAAGACTTTATTTTTCTCTTACAGCACTCTGCAAGATGACAGACAGAAATGTTGTGTTTATGTTATTATTCCAAACCTTAATAATGCTACTCTGCCCAACCTGTCTTCAAAGAACCTTAGAGTGTCCATGGTCTCACGTTCATACTAAGTATGCTGGGAGTATAGACATACACTCTAGTAAGGGAGATTTAAATCTTTCTACTGTGGTCATGTATGGAACCAAACTTTACTTAGAAAATGAATGGATCCGGGATAACGATGAAGTTGATAATAAAGTTCCCCAATTTTGGGGAATGTCAGGGGAAGAAATTAAAATAGGATGCCAGATGATCAACAGGTCTACCCATGAGAGGTCATCTCAGATTTCTGTGAACAACACTACATCAAAGACTACAGCAAAACTTACAAAATCTTGTGCCTCTGAAAGATTGTACTACAATCAGTTTTTGTTGTCTGCCTCTGGGCTTGCCATAGTTCGGGACTATAATTTACATTAAAAAAAGATATTACTAAGCTTAATACAACAACAACTAGGAATAACACCCCAACTAAGAATAAAATATCTATCCCCACAAATTTTTGAAATTGAACCACGTGTGACCAATTGTAATCAAACCTTGAGTACTGTGTTCAGTCTTGGGCTCCTCACTACAAGAAAGACATTGAGGCCCTGGAGCGTGTCCAGAGAAAGGCTATGAAGCTGGTGAAGGCTCTGGAACACAAGTCCTGTGATGAGTGGCTGAGGGAACTGGGGTTGTTTAGTCAGAAGAGGAGGCTCAGGGAAGACCTTATTGCTCTCTACAACTACCTGAAAAGAAGTTGTGGAGAGCTGGGTGTCAGTCTCTTCTATTGGTGGTAGGGGGATGGTTAGACCAGATGATCTTGGAGGTCTTTTCCAACCTTAATGATTCTATGATTCTATAAATATACAGGCCTACAAGTGCTTTTTATTCAAGATCACTCTTAAATGAGTAAAACTATCAATGCAAACTAATATCTCTGCAATCAAAACAATCTGTTCACCATCCCTAAGTATGTTCTATGTAGGATGGTTACACAGGTGAACCCTCACCTCTCCAGAATGAACAAGGAGAGCTGCCACTGGTATTATAAGGACAAGATTAGGAGTCTTAAATAGTATAGATGCTGAAATACTCATAAATAAACTAAGCACAACAAGTGATTTAAACAAATTAGAGCATCCACTGAAGTCTTCTCTATTAGCATTGGGAGCTAATCAATTGGTCTTATCAGATATATCACCTCAATGGGAAAGAATTAATAAAAGAGACCACAAACTGATTGTAGATGCACTTGGTATAGCCTAAGGTAATGTTTCTCTAGGTATTAATTGTATCCTAGCAATAGATGAAATCTATGGTAGCAACAATTGTAAGAGAAATTGAAGGGGGCACCTTGTCCACTGAAATTCAAAAGGTAATTTGGCATAATGCAACTAAATTTGAAAGGAAATTCCAATCCTTGTGGCATTTAGTCAATTTTACTGATAATCCCACCACCAAGAAGGCCTCAGTTTTTATCTTAATGACATGTAATGCTTCAGTGTATACCATATACTTAGTTATTGCACTAGGATTAAATCACAATGGAACTATATCCATTGCAACAAAGAGTGTGGGCTGAATGAAACAGAAACAAATGTCAAACTATTTATGTTAATGCATGCATTGTATGGGAACAAGGATTTATTTATGAGAGCAATACCATCAAAGTCCATGGTATTTGTCTTGATATGGAACAAAATATCTGTTCTTTTCAAATACATCCCAGTGAAACCTCTGAGACTGTACTTGTGTATATTGGAAAAAGGATGTGCTTGTACGAGAACCCTTTGTGGTATTAATTTCATGGATAACATTATTATAGATACAAGCAATCAATACTCAAATACTCAAGTATTTGTGTTTATAACTTTCCTAAAAATATAGGATGCATCTTTAATTATTAAGCTCCTGTTACATCTTATCAATTACTACAATCTATATATTGAATCAAGATTTATTGCCTACCCCCATCAGAATGAATCTTACATTAGTGAAGAAACTACTACACCACAATGACCTGTGCCAACTGCTAGAACACATCTGAAGCAATGGACCCAAAATTCTAATCACAAAACATTCTGTATCATTGTGACACAGAAGATACACACCATGTATTGGAAAGAGTGAAGAAGGATGGAGAACATCATTGGTGGGAAACTCTGCTTGGATGGTCACTGGCAGCGATGGGAATTTTTAATGTCATGCTTCACCCAGTTGTGACATTACTAACTGTAACATCAATGTGCCTGTTGCTTGTAATCATGTTATACAGAAAAGTTTGTTACATGATAAAACAAATAACCCAAATCACCCAAAATATATAAATAACCCAGCACCAACCACCCAAAATATATGAATTAGTATGTAATTGATAGCAGTATTTTATGCTAAAACTGCTTGCCGTTGACAGCAATATCTCCTTTGCCATATTATTATTACTATTAATAATTTTCTGTCTCCAATGGAAAAAATATAATAATAATAAAAAGCCTATGACAGTACAGTATTTAAGAGTGATCTTAAGGAAATAACTTCATGTTCTGGTCTCCACAAAGTCATTACCATGCAAACTGATAATTCTCCAGAAAATCAGCAGTTGGCAAAGATTGTTTATCCAGAATTTAAATAAAATGAGCCCTACATTTGCAGCAAAGTTTACTGCCTGACATAGATTAACTGCTTGAACTGAATTCATAAGTACTACAAATCATTATCGTCACCATAATTATCACTATCATCATCTTCAGAAGAAAATGTATGTTTGTTTGTTCTCTGATGGTCTGTCAGGGATATGAAATGAAGGGGGCTTCTTTTATGTCCTATGATCAACAACTGGGGAAAGAACTTGCATTTCTCATTCCATTTGGTTTTGATGAATCATGGTTCTTTCTTTTTATACACAAGCTCGCATAAGCTTGCTGGGCAGTATTTAGTAATTATTTTCTTTCCAGTCTTGCTGCTTTGCTGACATGCTACCTTGTAAATCAATTTGAAAATGAAAAGGAATAATTTAAGATTGTGATATATGTCCAAGTGTCAGAACGATACACACACACACACACAAATTGAAAAAGTAAAATGTTTATATGTTACTATTTACAGTCATTTTTCATAGGTATAAAAATAAAATATTTTCCTCATTAACTAATTTTACATTGAATTATGAACATATTTTCATTGGAAAAAAATATAAAATATTTAAATCCCATTAGTATTCATTCTACCTGGGTGATGTAGCTCTCTAAAGAAGTAAAAGGAATTTAAGCATTAAATGTTTGCTTTCTGAAGATCAACCCTTCTTTTTCCCTCCCATGACCACAGAATGGAGAACACTTTTGGCCAACACAAGCACTAATTTTCACTTAAAAGAAAGACACAAAACATCAGACCCATACTGTTTTAGGAAATGGGTAAGATGGGTAAAACTAGGTAAAATGACTACCCGTGGACTTGTTTATAGTATTCTAGTTGTGGAGGATATTAAAGTAACTGTCCATTATATATTATAGCTTTTAACAGCTATAATCTCATAGAGTGCTATTCACCAAATGGTTCTGTGCTCCTGTAATAGCATTGGGCAGGGTCCTATGGCTCAGCTCAATTAAAACTACTCTGACATGGCAAGACCATTTTGGCAGATGCTACTATTGCTCTTTTACATAAAAGAGCTCTGGGAACACAATAAGCAATCTCTGCACCATAATTGATGAAATAGAGCTAATGTTCACTGATGCAGTACAGATTTACAAAGCTAATGACAGTTGACTGTGCTTTGACACAGAATCATAGAATGGTTTGGGTTGGAAGGGACCTTAAAAATCATCTAATTCCACCCTCCCTGCCATGGGCAGGAACACATTTCACTAGACATACTATACACAGCTTTCTAGGAATGGGCTCGAATTTTAATACCATGCAGCCTAGATGTCGGTTTTGCTTTTTCACACCTGTAGTGTGTGAGAAACAGATTCCAAGACAAGATGCTTGCCAGAGATTTAAAACAAAGTAAACTTTGTTTTAAAATAACAAAATTTCAGCAAATGAATTCAATATTATTTCTCTTGTTTTCTACTGAGCTTGTGAATTAGTGATTTATTTTTTATTTTCCTTTTTTTTTCCTTTTCAAGCTTTATTCTGAGTTGTTTTTCTACATGTATTTTTCAGAAGATTGGAATTATTATCAGTCTGCGTGATATACTGCTTTTCATAAAACACATACACACAAAAAAGGCCGTCTATACCTGTAATCATGTGTTGATATCACCTCTGTCTGTTTATATTAACTACTTTATATACAAATATATGTCTGTAAGTGTACATATACAATTTATTTATTTATTTGTGATTTTTGTGTTCAGATTATTCCTGATAGTCTCAACTGGATTTTGCTGATACTCATTTTGTCACTCCAAGGTCCAAGTAACCAACCCAGAAACAATGTCCATGTCCAGGCCTGGGGCCTGCTCCTGCAAGGGCTCTCCATAGGCTGCAGACTCCTTCAGGCCACATCCACCTGTTACACTGTGGGCTCTACCATGAAGATCTGCTCCTCTGTGATACACCATTGACTACAGGAGGACAGCCTGCTCCACCATGGACCTCTCCACAGGCCACAGAGTAACTTCTGCTCCAGTTTATGGAGCACCTCCTTCCCCTCCATCTTCACTGACCTTGGTGTCTGCAGGGATGTTTCTCTCACATTTTTTCTCTCCCCTCTCCCAGCTGCTGTTGTGCAGCAGTCTTTTTTTCCCTTCCTTAAATCTGCTCTCCCAGAGGCACAACCAGCATCACTTACTGACTCAGTTCTGGCCAGTGGCGGAGTGGCAGGTCCCTTTTGGAGCTGGCTGGAGCTGGCTCTGATCTGACATGGGGCAGCTGCTGGGTTCTGCTCACAGAGGCCACCACTGCAGAAACGCCGCCACCTCCACCCCCCCCCCCCCCCCCGCCCCCGCTACCAAACCCTTGCCATGTAAACCCAATACAGACACTTAGAGTTGTAGTTATTAGTGTCCAAAGGAATAGTCACCCCCGTCCAACCTGAACCAAACCGAACAAAACCAACCAACTAAAAAAAAAAAAAAACCCACAGAAAATACATCCTACACTAAAACATATCAAGCAAACAGGAGATCTTTTGTCTCTCTTTGAAATAAATCACTGTAATGTTAAAGGCAGGGAATGATTTTTAGTGCTTGATCTTTGCTTTTACAGCCACTGTAAAAGACCCTGAGTATCTACCTACCATCCAGCTCCTGCTGCATCAGAATTGTCTCCTGGAAGTTCTTGGTCATATCTGCTGACGATTTGTGAACATCATGGGTGTATCTGAAACACTACTGGATGATTAGGAAATGTTTAAATTGTACCCTAATTCTAGTTAAAAACATCACAAAATACTACACCCCCCCCCCAAACAAAAGTTCTTCTCTAAGAAAGGGGAAAAATAAATTTCAGTTAAAGGAATAACAAAACTATCTCCTAGATAAGAAGAAATAGGATGAATTTTGAGTGAGGAATCAAGCTTTTCTGGATACTTGAGACATTCAAGATCTAGAAAATTGATGTCATGATCTATCTTAATGTATATCTCATGCATATCTTAATGCAGCAAGTGTTCCATACAGTTTCCTCTTGTAGTTCTGCAGAAGCTCTTATAGGCAAGGTCAAATGTGAAAACTAATGCTTATGTTTAACCTGCTCATAAGATATGCAGAAAACATTGAAACTTTTATTATCACCTTTACAAGGGAAAGATGGTAAATCGGGGATTTAAAATCTAGTAATCTTAATTTAAGCATACCTATTCATTAATTGCTTCACTATTTTGTTGTTTTTGTTATAGTGGTGGTGGGGTTTTGTTTGTTTGCTTGTTTGTGTTAACGTTCATAACTGTGTAGATTATTTTTCATGTTATGGTGTGCTTTTTGTTATAATTTGGCATCAGCTAAATGTATTTTAAGATAAATAGATAAGAGCAAAGCATTTCTTAGATTGCTGTCAAATCTATAAGCCCTGAGAAACAGAAAGAGAGATGGTGTCATAATGTTAGGGGAGGAAGACATTTTTGCTGGTCGTCATTGGTAACTCTATGGCAGGAAGAATGATATTACGGTATTAGAGTACACAGTAAATCTCAGTCAAATGATCATGACAAAATGAAGGCTAAAATTGGAATTGATCATAATTAGTAAATTTGCAAAAGAAATTAAAATTATTTATAGCATATTCTCCTAAAATGCAATTTTTTCTTCTTTTATTTTTATTTATTTATTTATTTATTAATCTCATAAGGAACTAGTTGTTCCATGGATTTGTCATCTCAGTATTCCAAAATCTGTAAGGAAATGACAGCATTTGTTGCCTCCCCAAACAGCTCCCCTAAAACATGCTGAACCAACCTAACACTAAACAACAGTTATCATTACTCACTGCTGTTTGCTCTTATTCTATGAAGTTTCAGAATAGCTTTATATTTTTGCTACTGTATTGGTCCGAAAAAGAAAAAATCAAATTATTAATTAAGTTAAATGTTCTTAAACAACAGTCGTTCTTCTATATGTATCTACAAGTTATTTGACTTCCTTCGTACACTTAATGGATTATAAAAATTGATTTTTTTGGATTATAATCCCACATTTCCAGTAGTCAACATGTTAGTCTTTGTCAAATTGTGTATATAATTTTCATTTCAAATCCATTATGTAAATCATTTTCAATGCATTTGCAACAAACCAATGAATTCTTCCTTGTTTAAAATGAGAAAAATAAATCTATCTGTATACTCTAATATTTGATAATATCATAGTCATCCTTCAATAACTCTAAAATGTAAAGTAAAATTATTATTATATTCTAACACATTTTAAGTTTTATGAAATAAGTTCTTAATTATAAATAAAGCCTGAAATAAATGAAGTAACAAATGCAATTTCTTCAAAATAGCAGTTAATGACAATTTCATTATAATTTAATTTTTCTGTTTTGGAAGTATACCAAGCCTGGTTATGAACCTTTTTAAAACAAAGCAAAACAAATATATATATATATATATATATGCATTATATTAGAAATCAGCTTAGTGTCTTTCAGACAGAACAATTTTTAAATAGACTTATTTTTTGTCTTATATTGTAAGTATTTTTAAGTATTTTTTTCTCTTTGTTGTGAGGTGAGATACTTTTTTTTTTTTTTTTCCCCCCAGTACCCTTTAAAGACAGAACAGGGACTAGGCTTCAGCATGCACTTACAAGTGGTAGAACTCTTAGTCCAGCTCTGCTTTAGTAGTTCATCCTCTGGCTGTGTCCCCCAGGGTAGCAGAACTGTGGATGAACCAGAAAACTTTCACCATGCATTAGGAAAATAAAAGCACATGCACGCCTTTATCAGCATCAAATAAGAGCGCATTTGTGTTCACAGCCAAAATTTAATGCCCCGAAGAGATCATTGTTCCTAAAAATAAATGTAACCTTATATCAACACAATTGAAGTAACTCATCTTGAACTTTTTAGCCTAGAGCTTGCAGAGGATGAAATACTCATGCAAGCACATTGCACTGTGCTTAGAAAAGAAAGTTCTAGCATTGTTCTAGTTGTGTGCATTTTTGGTATTTCTCAAAAATTCAGACTTAATTTCCCCCTTACTGAATGTAATGAATTAGAAGATATTTCAATTTGCAGAAATTTTAAAAGTTTCTGCTAATCTTTATTTAAGAAGACATATATTTCATAACAGATATATATATATATATAATGTTCTTACAAATAGAAAGCCCATAAACAGAACAGTTCTTAAGTATAGTGAACAAGGGAGAAAAAAAGAGTGTGTGCAACCATCTCCCAATGGGGAATGTCATGGTATTTTCAGGGAGCTACTGTTCCCTAACACAGTTTTGATGTGGATAGCAGAATGTACACCATGATGTTCTGACATCAGTTAGTTTGAATGAGATAAGATTGTTCACAGGATTCCTGAAGTTTCTACTCAAGTAAATACAGATATTTTTTTTTTCCCCAAGATAATCTGTTAAATTCTTAACATTACTTATGAAGAGTAAAGAAAAAAAATACATACATTATATGCATTCAAATGCCTTCTTTCTTTCTCTCTTTTTTTCTCTTTCTTTTTTTTCTTTCTTTCTTTCTTCTTTCTTTCTTTCTTTCTTTCTTTCTTTCTTTTTCTTTCTTTCTTTCTTTCTTTCTTTCTCTCTTTCTTTCTTTCTTTCTTTCTTTCTTTCTTTCTTTCTTTCTTTCTTTCTTTCTTTCTTTCTTTCTTTCTTTCTTTCTTTCTTTCTTTCTTTCTTTCTTTCTTTCTTTCTTTCTTTCTTTCTTTCTTTCTTTCTTTCTTTCTTTCTTTCTTTCTCTAAACCACCTAAAATTCATGGTTTCCGTCCAAGAATTCATGCATGATGGTTGTTTCTAGAAGGTTCAGACATTTTTGACATCTGAAACAACTAAATTGTTAGCAAAGTTATATTACCATGAAAGATGCACAAAATATACAGCTATATGAACATTTTAGAAGTGCTTATAAATTTCAGGTTTGTTTGCAGGTGTCTCCATTAAAAAATCGCTTTACTTTTGATTGGCCTGAGTGTGAAAATCTAACCAGTTTGTCATGACATTGTCTAAATTTACCAGTATTCACTCTTTACTTTACAAAATAATATATATATTTAACTGGAGGTAACAAAGCTTTACTGAGAACTGCAACACACTTCTGTATTGTTCTAATTGGCTATATACACTCTTGTATAATTTTTAAGTATCATTCTCATTTGTACCAGGCAGAATGTAACCTTGATGGAGACCTAGTTCCTTATTAAGATTAAAATTGATTTTTGTGTGTGTGTGTGTGTGTTTTCACATCTACATTTCTAGTATTATAATGATCTGCTTAAGGGCAACTTTAAATATTAATATCAAATTACTGTTTAAGAGAAATTCTATAAAAATTCAATGATGGGATGAAATTTTGAACACAGAGGTAAGGTTCTTCAAAAGTACTATTAAATGAGAAGTGCCTCTATTTGAACAAATAATATTCCCAAATTTGACCTAGATTACTCCTCTTCTCTAGTAGCTTCTCAGTGTTTCTTAATAATTTTTTGGTGTATGCAACTCAATTTTCTGTATTTTATCCTAGTGTATTGGCTGTTGTTAGTCCCTGTACTGCACTTAGCATTCAAAACATTTGCAAGCAAGACAGTGTACCACAAGTAGACAATTCCCAGTGAGAGAAATAGAAGCCAAAACAACAAGGGTGCTACTGAAATAGGACATGTGATCAAGAACATTGGGAAAAAAAAAAAAAAAAAAAGACTACAGATCTCTCCCAAGATACTTCTCAATCAAAGCAAATTGATGTTAATTTCTGATGGTAAAATAAAAAATATATACATATTATTAAGATAGTGTTAAATGTAATTTCTAATATTTAATCAATGTAATTCTAATATTTAATCAATGTAATTGTTAATGTTCCAATATAAATTACATAAAACTGTGCTGCTTTGGTGAAAAAGTGATAAAAAGTTCACCTTTTTTCTCTTTTTTCTTTTCATTCTTAATCTCTTTCTATATAAAAGTCCCCCCACCCCCCCCCCCCAAAAAAAATTAATATCATGTTATCTTGATATGTCTAGTGAGCATATTTCAATGAGGAACTGAAGACAATACTCAAGGGAGAGAACAAACAGATGGAAAGAGATCTGACGAGATGTGTAAACAAATAAAGACATGTTTACAATGTTTAATAAACTAGGTACTTTAAGAGACCCAAAAAAGAGTCAGAGTAACCTATAGAGTAATGTGAATCTGTTCTAGAAAAAAAATGGTCAGCTTTGAGCCATGATTACTCCTGGAATAGATATATAATCATTGCCAGATGTAAAGCCTAAGATATTTATAACTGTTATAACCAGCATCATCCTGATTTTTCCTAAATAGGGTTAAAAGAGGTTTCTTTTCTCTGTTAGCCTCTACTTCCATAAGTACATAATGTCTTTCCCTTAATGAAAGACTAACAGAAAAGTTGTTCTATGACACTTTGAAGCAGCCACTTAAAATGGAGTTGGCATAATCAGAATTTCAAGCTAATTAGCATAAAACAGGAACACAGTGTATCCTGACTCCTTTGCAATCACTTATAAATAGCTATATTTGCATTAAGCAGATATTTTCTCATGTTCTATGACTAATTAGGTCCCCCAACTGTTGAACAGAATGAATATCTGTGGTAGGAAAGAAATGGTGTGTTCGTACACAATAGCGGTTTTGCTTGTTATTATTAAACTTAAAATCTTTTAAAATCTGAAACTCTAGTGATTAGAGCAAAATAATTACATACATGTCCAGACCCATGACTTCTTTAAAGAAACCATTGACGTTTATGCAATTTATCTTAGAAAGGTGTTCTGTGGCTTATAGTAGATTTTACTGTATCAAAATTTATTCAGTTCATGTATCTTTAGCCTCTAAATCAAGACTGAAAATAAATGAATCTGGCAGTTTAATAAAGACTATATCGAACAAATAGAACAGAGTTGTATGTATGTGCATAAAAAATGTCATCTGAGCAAATACTCAAAATGAGAATAATGCAGTACTGAGTTAAAGGAATACACAAACAGAAGTTAGTCACAAAAATAAATAAATAAAGAATGGCATTAGGTAGAAAAGAATGAATTAACCAAAAGAATTAATACCAACAGCAAACAACATTTTGAGTTACTTATTTTCTGAAGGTTTAAACCTTAGGGTGATGCTTCCAACCTTTCTTAAAAATTCTAATTATTGAAACATTAATATTTTTAAATAAGGCTTTGGACAAATGGCATCAGGAATAACAAGTTAAATCTCTAGAAAAGCATGAAACTACAAAATTTTGAAACAATAATAGTAAAGATGAAAAAAACCTGTTTATTTTACAACATTTTTTATTTATTTCAGCATCTTTTTATCCTTGTTAGTTTTCCTATATGCAGCATGCAATTTAATGTTAGAAAGACCATTCTAAGAAGCCAAGTGTTTGCATTCAGAATCTCCTACGGTTAGACTGACACTTCTTACTTAAGACACTAAATTTGTGATCTCAGTGACATGGATGAATAGGGATCTTCTACAAAGAAATTGTAAGGAGCAAGGGAAATACAGCTGTGGAGAGGACAAAAAACTGTGTTCTCCCTTGTTTTCAAAAGCATGCATATTTTATTAAAATACATTTCTTCTGGCAAAACAGGGAAATGTCTGAAATTTCCTGAATTTTCACTGACTCATCTGCTCTTGCAGCAGTATGTCTAGGCACTGTCCCATTCTTAGCTGAATTATTTGCTGTTCTATGAAGCTATGAAGCTTAACATACATTCATATCAGGCTGAAAAACTGAGTAATGGTAATGACAAAAGAAAACAGTAATAAGGCTTAAGACCTTCCCATATACATTAATTTGAAGTCCTGAGAGTCCTTTCTTAGATAGACTAAAGGGTCAGGGCTCTGAACAGACCACTAATTCCTATCTAAATTGCACTATGTTTCAATCATTTCATGACATATTTAGGGAGAGAGAAATCATCTAACACAGGCTTCACTGAAAGTTGTATATGTGAGCATGTGTGTGCACATACATTTATATATGTGCAAACAATGAAAATGTGTTCAAAGTCAAATGTATTATTACATATTAACGTTTTATTCTGTCAGTGTACTTGTAGTTTCATAGAATTGCATAAAGAATTAGGTTGAATTGAATACCTGAAAATTATTTAATCTAGTCTCCCACTCAAAGCAAGGTTAACGTCAAGGTTAGATCCAGCCGCTCAAGACCTCATCCAATCCAGCTTTAAAATATTTAAAGACAGAGATTTCACAGCCTTTCTGAATAATTGGTTCCAATGTTCAACAACTCTTGCTGTGAAGATTTTTTTCCTTATGGATGATTAACATCATTCTTGTTGTAAACTTACTGCGACCTTTGGATGAAATTTCATTATAGACCTCCAAGAAAAGTTTAGATGTCAAGAAACCAGTTTTATTTAATAGAACACAAAGATTATATCCAACCTTAATCTTCTGTTTTTCAGGCTAAACAAACTTCAGAAGTATCTCAGTATCTTGTAAGTCATAAATTCTAGCTTTTAAATGGCTTTGTAAACCTTCACAGAAATCTCTCCAATTTTTCAAAGTGACTTGTGTGAAGGGGGCGATGGTAGAGTAGAGGAAGGAAAGGAGGGAGAAGAAGTGGATGCAGTAGTCTAGTTGTGGCCCCATGTTTGCTGAGTAAGGGGTAATAATTGCTTTCCTTGATTTATCGCTTTTGGTCTTGTTCATGCAGTATGCAGTCCTCCTTCTCCACAAGGGCACACTGCTGACTGAAATTAAACTTGTTCACCAAGACTACAGGTACATATATCAAAAGTGATAAAATTGACACTTAGGAACTCTTACATTTCCACAGACAGAAAAGAAGTCCCAACTATTGGGTTGCATTAAAGACAAAAATATTGCTAGCTTAGGCAAAGCTTGAAGAACTTGCCAAGGTACAATTTACACAAAATACAGAAATCCAAAACCTGTTATTTACTGCAACTCACTTGGTCCTTAGATGCACAGAAACTGTTCTTCAATGGAAATGTATGATGAAGTTATGAAAAAGCTGTTGGTTGCCCTTGGTCAGCAGGCAGTTGCCAATCTAATTGCTCTCTCATTCCTGCTCCTCAAAAGGGCAGGTGGAGAAAATAAGATGAAGAATCTCATGAGTCAAGATAAATACAGGAAGACCACTCACCAGTTACTGTCACAGGCAAAATAGTCTCAACCTGGAGAAAACTCATTTAATTTATTACCAATTAAATTAGATTTGGTAGTGACGAACAAAGACAAAAATAAATAAATAAATAAAACAACATTTCCACACACACACACCCTTTCTCAGTATCAAATTCACCTTCTTTTCTAACTCTTTCCTCTACCTCTCTCCCTATTCCCCAGCAGTGCAGGGAGAATGGGGAATGGGAGTTGCAGTCAGTCCATAGCAGTTCCTTTCTGACACTCCTTCCTCTTCACACCGTTCTTCTGCTCCAGAATGGTATCTCCACAGGCCACAGTTATTTCAGAAAATACCCACCTGCTCCACCGTGGAGTCCTTCATGGGCTGCAGTGTAGATATCTGCTTTGGCATGTTCCAGCCATGTTCCAGCTTCAGGAGCACCTCCTCCCCTTCCTTCTTCACTGACCTCAGTGTCTGTAAGGTTTTCTTTCACACATATTTCCTCACTTCTATTTCTGCTGTGCAGTGTTTTGAAATACCTGTTCCCAGAGGTACCACCATTTTGGCTGCTGGGCCCAGACATATCCTGTGGTGGGGTCACTGGAGCTGGCTCAAAGTGGTTGTGTCTGGCATGGGGCAGCCCCAGCATCTCCTCCCAGAGGAGCCCTGCAGTCCCCCATTGCCAGCACCTAGGCACATGCACCCAGTAGAGCAAGAAAAAAAATGTAAAAAAGTTAGCAGGATAACATACTTTCTCTGTAGGAAAACACAAACCAATATTGTTTTTTATTAGTGCTGCTTGCCTGTAACGCTTGAGCTCAGTCTTTTAGCCTTTACTTGGGCTGCAATGGAAACTGCAGCAAAATTTGGAAAAGCTTTTGTATATTCTCCCCTCCCATTTCATACATCTGTTTTATCCCATTCTGACCTTTTGGTAAACTGCCTCACAGTGACTAAGTCAAGGACAAACAATCTATGCAACACTGGGCACACACAAAAGATCCTCTAGTTGATAGGAAAGCATAACTGTGTTAGTATAATGTTAGATGTCAGATTCATCACTTCACAGATGACAACATAAAAGCTTCAAAAATACCATGACATTCCTGTTGTTTCTTTGCTTAGAAAGCAAGAAATAAAACAGTATTTGTATTTCCTTACTACTGGATAGAAGACTTCAAAGTGGAGCTTAGTGGAGCTTAGCCTGACATTTCTGTAATTTCACTGGAGGAGTAAATGAAACTGTTAAAAATTATAGAAGAAACACTGACATTGAATAATTGATATATTGAATATATATATATGGAAAGTTCTTGTTGTCCAGAATGTAATTACAACTTAAATATTTTTGAAATCTAGAAATCATTTTATATTAGGTCTTTATTAGTATATTGGCAAGATACACACATGGTGTTCAGGTCAAAACTTTAATTTTGATTTTTTTTACATTTTAAAAGTCACTTCTCTGAGTCCTATCTTTACTGGCAAAGCGCTTTAAAACACAAATAAGCACAGGAGATCCAACTTTTCTCAGTTCTTTGTGCAATTCATGTAGTCTAGCACAATATTAATCTGATTCACAAACTCTTTTTGTTAGGTTACTTCTTTCACTAATTCTGCTAATTCTGACCTGTGAAAACAGTTCTTAGCCACTCTAGTGTTCACTGACCAATTTATAACCTCTGAAGTCACTGCTCAATCACTAAAAGCCACACCTGAAGAGTTTTAAATTATGTATTATTGGAAAGTTGAAAGTTAGTGATACTTTGCTTATCTATGCGTATGCAAAACACTGATAATTACTGATTTCTTAGAAAAGCTTTTATAGTTGCCCATTCTGCCCTGTTGCTCCTCAGCTTCTTCAGCTTGCTGGCTTGACTGGCTTCAGCTCTCTGACTTTTTGAGCTCAGGATTTCACTGGCAGAGCAGCAGATCATAGAATCATAGAATCATTTTAGTTGGAAAAGACCTCTAGGATCATCTAGTCCACCTGTTAAATGTTACTGGACCTGGTGCTTATCAATGCAGATCAACTCATTAAAGAGGTCAAGATTGGAGGCAGTCTGGGCTGCAGTGACCACACCCTGGTTGAGTTTGTTGTCTTGAGGAGTATGGGCCTGGCAAAGAGTAAAGTCAGGACCCTGACTTTGGGTTTTATAGGGATTTTTTTTGGCCAGAAAAGAAAGACCAAGGAGAGCATACCCCCTCTGATAAACAAGAAGGGAGAACTGGTAACAACAGACATGGAGAAGGCTGAGACACTCAACAACTTCTTTGCCCTAGTCTTTACTGCCATTCAGGCTTCCCACATTTCTCATTTCCCTGAACATGAAAATGAGGGCTGGGGGGAGCAAAATCCCTCCCACCGTAAACAAAGAGAACGTTCCGGACCACCTGGTAAAACCAAACAGGTACAAGTCTAAGTCTACGGGGCCCAATGACCTGCATCCAAGTGTCCTGGCTTATGGAGTTGCCAAGCCTCTCTCCATTATATTTGAGAAGTCCAGGCAATTAGGCAAAGTCCCTGGTGACTGGAAAAAGGGAAATATCACTCCCATTTTTAAAAAGGGTAGAAAGGAGGATCCAGGGAACTACAGACTGGTGAGCCTCACCTCTGTGCCTGGCAAGATCATGGAAAAGATCCTCCTGGAAGCAATGCCAAGGCACGTGCAGGACAAAGAGGTGATCCAAGACAGCCAGCATGGCTTCACCAAAGGATGAGGTGGATGAGGAATTGGCTTGAAGGCCACACTCAGAGAGTGGTGGTCAATGGCTCTATGCCTACATGGAGGCTGGTGATGTGTGGTGTCCCTCAGGGGTCTGTCTTGAGACAGAGCCCGGACATATCTGTTGATACAACAGAAGTAAGGGAAGCCATCCAAAGGGATGTGGACAAGCTTGAGAAGTGAGTCCCTGTGAACCTAAAGAGGTTCAACAAGTCAAAATGCAAGGTACTGCACGTGGGCCAGGGCAATCTCAGACATGAATATAGACTGGGAGAAGAAATAATTGAGAGCAGCTCTGCAGAGAAGGACTTGGGGGTTCTGGTAGATGAAAAGCTTGACATGAGACAGTAGCACACACTTCCAACCCAGAAGGCCAACTGCATCCTGGCATATGTCAACAGAAAATTGGCCAGGAGGTTGAGGGTTGTGACTGATCCCCTCTACTTTGCCCTTGTGAGGTTCCACTTGGAGTTCTGCATCCAGATTTGGGGCTCACAGCACAACAAGGATGTGAATCCGTTAGGGTGGATCCAGAGGAGGGATGTGAAGATGATCAGAGATATGGAGCACCTCTCCTATGAAGAGAGACTGAGAGAGATGGGGATGTTCAGCCTGAAGAGAAGGATCTGGGGTGACATAATGGCAGCTTTCTAATACTTAAAATGGGCTTACAAAAAAGACGGAGAACAACTTTTTGTTCAAGCAGATAATGATAGGACAAGCAGAGATGTTTTTAAACATAAAGAGGGGAGATTTGGAACACAGGTTAGGAGGAAATTCTTCAGTCAGGGTGGTGAGGCACTGGAACAGATTGCCTAGAGAAGTAGTGGATGCGCCATCCCTGGAGGTGTTCGAGACCAGGTTGGAAGAGACCCTGGGCAACCTGATCTAGTGGGTAGCATCTTTACCCACAGCAGGGGGTTTGGAACTGGATGATCTTTGAGGTCCCTTCTGTTGCAAGCTGTTCTATGATTTTATGTTCCTGTGAATAACCTAACACTGCCAAGTCCACCATGTCACTAAGCTCTACATCTACATGTTTTTCTACACAACATATGAAGACTCAACTACTTCCCTGGGCAGCCTGTTCCAATACTTCACAACCCTTTCAGTGAGGAAATTTCTCATAATATCTGACCTTAACCTTTCCTGGTGCAACTTAAGGCCATTTCATCTTGTTCTATCACTTGGTGCTTAGGAGAAAGGAATGACCCCCACCTCGCTATAACCTCCTTTAAGGTAACTAAAGAACATGATAAGGTCTCCCCTGAGCCTCCTTTTCTCCAGCTTAAACAACCCCAGCTCCTTCAGCCACTCTTCCTAAGACTTGCTCTCCAGACACTTCACCAGCTTCATTGCCCTTCTTTGGACACTCCTGAACCTCAATGTCTTTCTTTTAATGAGGAACCCAAAACTGATCACAGTATTCCAGATTCAGCCTCACAAGAGCCAAGTATAGGGGTAAAATCACCTCCCTAGTCCTGCTGGCCACTTTATTTCTGATACAAGCCAGGATACTGTTGGCCTTCTTGGCTACCTCAGCACATCGCTGGCTCATATTCAGCTGACTATCAACCAATACCCTCAGGTCCCTTTCCGCTTGGCAGCTTCTGAGCCACTCTTCCCCCTGGTAGCACTGCATGGGGTAGTTGTGCCCCAGTGCAGGACCCGGCAATTAGTGTTGTTGAACTTCATACAGTTGGTCTCGGCTCATCTGTCCAGCCTATCCAGATCCCTCTGCAGAGCCCTCCTACCCTCCAGCAGATCAACACTTGCATCTAACTTGGTGTTGTCAGGAAACTTTTGGAGGGTGCACTCAATCCTTTTTTCCTGATCATTGATGAAGATATGGAAGAGGACTGGCCCCAGTACTGAGCCCTGGGGGATTCTGTTAGTGATCCACTTCCACCTGGATTTAATTTCATGGGCTCTTTGGGCTTGGCCACCCAGACAGCTTTTAACCCAATGAAGCGTACACCCATCCAAGCCCTGAGCAGCCAGTTTCTCCAGGTGAATGCTGTGGGAAACAGTGTGAAAAGCCTTACCGAAGCCTAGCTAGACCACATCCACAGCCTTTCCCTCATCTACTGAGCATGTCACCTTGTCATAGAAGAAGATTGAGTTCATCAAGCAAGATCTACCTTTCATAAACCCTTGCCAACTGGGCCTGATCACCTGGTTGCCCTGTAGGTGCCGTGTGGTGGCACTCAAGATAATCTGCTCCATGAGCTTCCCTGACACTGAAGTCAGACTGACAGGCCTGTACTTTCCTGGATCCTCCTTGCAGCCTTTCTTGCAGATGGGCATCACATTTGCAAGCCACCAGACAACTGGGACCTCCCCTGATAGCCAAGATTGCTCATAAATGATGGAAACAAACACACTGAAACACACCTACCTGAGCAACCTGCTCTAGGGAACCTGCTTTGGCAGGGAGGTTGGACCTGATGATCTCTTGAGGTCCCTTCCAACCCCTACAATTCTGTGATTCTGTGATTCTGTGAAAGTGGCTTGGTGAACACTTCTGCCACCTCCATCAATACCCTTGGGTGGATCCCACCTGTCACCATAGACTTGCATACATCTAAGTTGTTTAGCATTCGCTAAACATTTCCTCATAGATTATGAGGGCTTCATTCTGTTCACCACCCCTATCTACCATCTCAGGGGAATAGGTACACAGAAAACAACTGTACTTTCTGCTAAAGACTGAGTCCAGGAATCACAGAATCATAAAATAGACTGAGTTGAAAAGGACCTTAAAGATCATCTAGTTTCAACACCCCTGCTCTGGGCAGGGTTGCCAACCACTAGAGCAGGCTGCCCAGAGCCACAACCAGCCTGGCCTTGAATGCCTTCAGGGATGGGACATCCACAACCTCTCTGGGCAACCTGTTCCAGTGCCTCACCACCCTCTGAGTGAAAAACTTTCTCCTAATTTCTAACCTAAATCTCCCTTGTCTTAGTTTAAAACCATTCTCCCCCTGTCCTATCCCTATCAACACAAGTAAACAGGCATTCCCCCTCCTGTTTATATGCTCCCTTCAAGTACTGGTAGGCCGCATTGAGGTCTCCCCGGGGTCTTCTCTCCTCCAAGCTAAACAAGCCCAGTTCCCTCAACCTTTCTTCATAGGAGAGGTGCTCCAGCCCTCTGATCATCTTAGTGGCCCTCCTCTGGACCCGTTCTAAGAGCTCCACATCCTTTTTGTTCTGGGGGCCCCAGGCTGGCACACAGTATTCCAGATGAGGTCTCACAAGAGCAGGGTAGAGGGGGACAATCACCTCCCTCTCCCTGCTGGCCATCCCTTTTTTAATGCAGCCCAATGCATTAAGTATCTCAGCCTTTTCCTCATCTCTTGTCACTATGTTTTCCCACATCCAATAAAGGATGGAGATTCTCTCTAGTCCTCCTTTTCTTTTTTATGTGTTTACAAAAACATTTTTTATTGTCTTTAACAGCAATAGCCAGATTGAGCTCAAATTGGGCTTTGGCCCTTCTGGTGTTCTCCCTGCACAGCTTCATGACATCTTTGTAGACCTCCTGAGTTGACTACCCCT
This sequence comes from Anser brachyrhynchus, assembly GCF_964034855.1. NCBI lineage: Eukaryota > Metazoa > Chordata > Aves > Anseriformes > Anatidae > Anser > Anser brachyrhynchus. The sequence goes on from NC_137694.1 coordinate 137,523,915, forward strand.
TCTTCCAAATGTCATAAACCTTTTTCCTCCTGAGCTCTAGACACGGCTCTCTGTTCAGCCAGGCCAGTCTTCTGCCATGCTGGCTTGTCTCTTGGCACGTGGGGATGACCTGCTCCTGTGCCCTTAGGATTTCTTTCTTGAAGAGTGTCCAGCCTTCCTGGACTCCTTTGCCCTTCAGAAGTATCTCCCAAGGGACTCTGCCAACCAGTTTCCTAAATAGGCCAAAGTCTGCCCTCCAGAATTCCAGGGTGGCAGTTCTGTTAACAAGATGGAAGGCTGGAAGTGCAGTCCACACTGTGTTTTTTGTAACAACACACTGAGTGTTTGTTTCCAGCATATGGAATGGCTTTGCCAAGTCTGTAATTTCTTTGTCTCCAAACAGAAGTCTGAGCTACAAATGTACACAGAAAGTACGTTTCAGCTCAGCTAGCCATCTAAAAGTTAAATGGCTACTCAAGGCTAGCAGTGTAGTCTCCACATATACACAGTTACTCAAGAGGAATAGGCAACTCCCAGAAGGTAATTCATCCCCTCTTGGTTGTGTGTCTGAGACTGCAGGGATGTATTGCCTGTGGCAGTACCTATTTCTCTCAATTGACTAAAACAGGAGGGGAAAGAGCCTAGACGAATAGCTTTGACTAGATGCTCATTTTTCAGGCAACTAGAGTTAGGTGAGATGAATTTCACCCATAGTGCCCATCTTTCTTATGCCAATAGGTCAGTGTTCCTCTTTCAATTGCATATGCAGAAATAAAAATATGCCTTTGACCATGCAGAAATGCAAAACACCCAGCTTCACATGACACTAATACCCACAATGGCTTTTAGCAGCTTGTCAAAATGTAATTCCCAGCCTCCAAGGCACTGAAACATTATCTCTGTTGCGAACCCTGGTAATTGCCCAGACATGTACACTTGGCTTACTACACCTCTTAAAAAATTAACATAGAATAAGAGTTTCAGATATGCTTCTATCTTTTCAACGAATAACTGAACAGCATTAATGACTACATAAATAAATAAACAAACAAACAAACAAACAAATATCTACTAGATAAAGCAGTCTAAGGACAGCTTTTTGATTCCAAGATTGAAAAGGGGGACAAGAAAACAGAAAAGATGAACATTTTGGGAAAGAGAATGCCTGCTTATCAGTGAGGCAAAAATAATTTTTAAATATTATACAAGTTTTCTTACATTTTTTAAATGAAATCCAATTTAACTTGGCTTTTGTACAATGTGCTGTCACACTATACTCATAGGTAAGTAGAGTGTAAATACTGCCAAGAAAAAAAAAAAGTGTTGGACTATATCAAAGCTTATTTCAAGCTTTAACCCAACAGTGTCTGCAGCTTGGTGTATTTTCCCTCAAAAAAAAAATACATTTCTTTTAGTTAATCAGCATTTCTCAAGTATGAAACAAGGTTCTTCTACCTTCCTTTCCAGTGGAATAACAAGAATAACTTTAGAATTAGTCTGTACAAGGAACTTGTTTCAATACAGCAAGCTAATCTCTAATTTAGAAAGAGACTCTGCACATATGTGAAAGCAAGCCAAGGACTAGTAGTATTCCTGGTGCTATATGTTTCTCAGAGAAAAAACAAACAAACAAACAAACAAAAAACTGCTTGTGTAATATAAAGTAAAGAACTCCTTGCAAAGCTTTTAAAGATCTACAGGATTGTCTGAGGCTACCTTAGAGATAAAGTATGAATATTTATGCAAACAAGTTATGAAAATATATGTTATGAAAAACATATTATGAAAACAAGTGATCGGCCAATATGCTTTGTAAAAACACCAAGAAATACTTGCATCCACCCTTAGGATAGCTGTGAAATATGTCGGTATGTGGGGATACTTATGGAGATGGTCAATATTACCACAGTACAGAAAAACAAAGAAACCACAACAACGTTAAATCCTTTGAACAAAATAGTATGGAAAGAAGTGAAATAGTGTTTATGCCAACAGTGTGTTAAGGTTTTAATGAAGCTCATCTTCAAATATATTGTTCTCACTGCACCTTAGTGTATCATGTCTTATGGTGTTTGTAATGCAAATAAAAGGTAGTAATGTGTCATGGAGTGACACATTTAAGATAACTTAAAAAGATTTATCTCTTAGTTTCCATGGTATGAGCTTAGATTACTTGTTATGAGTTTAGATTAACATACGAGGTATGTTTTGCCTCAGCAAAAAGAAATTATGCCTAATTGATATCCATCAAAAACATCTAATCACACAAAGTAACTACAATAGGTCAAATGATCCCAGTCTTACATCTAATGCGTATAAGACAAATGCTACAAATTAAGCCAGGCACAATCATTTTTCCTGATGTTTCTCTGATGCTTACAGTACGCTACAAAGACAACAGCCATAAACTATATCTCAAGTTTCATTTAAAACTCTTTGTGCACACTGACAACAATTTTGACAGTAAAACATACTTTATGTCTGTATACTCTGCTAAAGGCAAAAGAATATGTCATGTTTATGAAAAGACAATACGCATTTATAAGGCTTGGGAGACCTCTGTTGGACATCCTTATCTTCTACACCAAAAGCTATAGGAGTCCTTGCTGCTATAGGGCACCCAAGTTAAGAAAGCTTGTTTTCTTTCACATAGCTGAGGAATGCATCTGGTGGAAATCCAGCTGTGCAGGTTGTGGTGCAGAAGAATGACTGTATACACATGCCAGGGCACAAGGCAGTTATGGGAATAATGTTAGGACACATACTCTAGAGGATACAGTGATTTCCTTCAATCAAATGACAGACAGCATTTAGGGGTTGGGGAAAAAGAGAAGGGCCTCATATATATATATAATGTATATGTATATATATGTGTATATATTTATGTATATAAATACATACTACTCATAGAGCATTGCAGTTCATTAGCTGAAAACCTGAAAGTAGTGACAGATGCCCTAAGATCTTCCCCAGATTCAAGGCAGGTTTTCTTTCTGGACATAATTTGACAGCAGATGTTTAGTAGGCAAGGAAAATCTAACCTGTTTCCTATGGAATTCTTTCCCATAATTATCCCATGTTATCCCATAATTGCATGTTAATCTCTCTGTAGCATCTGGTAGTAGTAAACCAGGCACACAAATACTCTCCTCAAAACACAAAAAGTAGAGCATAAGCAATCAATTCCAGATACCACAGAAGATATCAACAAACCAATTCTACAAAACTCACAACTCACCACATTTTTCACTTCACTCCTCTCACTCACTTTCACAGATCTTTGTTACTAAGGGTAAATTACTCAAACTTTGTACAAGGTGTTCTTTATCCTTTTTGCTGACATGACATAGAGAAGCTGTGTAACTGTAAGTGTTTTGCAGAACATGGAAAGGTCCCTGGGAGATGTCTAGTCCACTTCCCTGCCAGAAGCAGGGGCAACTTTGAGGTCAGATAGTTATCCATAAGTTTGTGCCTAGCAGACCTGACCAATAAGCACGCAGAGTCAGAATCCACAGGAAGGTCTTTTACTTAAATAATTAATTATATGATGCTGCAGAATTAAGTGCTTGGCAATCTTTTGCAAAGCAAGCAGACCTCTGACATGAAGCACCATTATCTATACACAGCTAACTTGTAAAACTATCTCTCTAGCTACCTATGATTAGTTGTTTTAGCTCACCTAATTTATCTCTATTGAACATGCATGTTACTGATACCAGCAGGGAGGAACACCCAATCCCATATTTCCATTCATTTGCATTTTGATGGGTATTTTTTTTTTTCAATATGCTAATCAAACTTAATGAGAAAAAGGTTGGAATCTTCCTTTCAGCTTCTTTCAGTTTTTTTCCTTCTCGTTTTCTGTCTTTCATCCCTTATCTCCCTTTCTTTTGCTAGCTGAAGGTTACCAGTCTCCCTGTTTTTTTCAAGGTCTCCCTGTTTTCTCCAGCTTAAGAATCTAAGAGAAGGCTGCTCAAAGGTTGGTCGAGTTTGGGTTTTCAGCTTGGCCTGAAACCCTCCACAGAGATGGCACACTGTCCTGTGGCAGCCTGCCTTATGGCAATCTGCTGTACTACTGACTATCCTCAACTAGGAAATACAGATATATATATTTTTTTTTGTACTAGTCTATAAAATATGGATAATAATTTGAGAAGATTTGTAAAAAAATGAATAACTTTTCAACATTTATATGTTTATTAACATTTTTAGGTAAACATATGGGTAATAGGACTGGGACAAAAACAGAAGTGATATCAGGATCTAAGGTGTTTTGAGTTCCAGTTACAAAACAGAAAAATAAACATCTGAAATGAAGGAAATAATTTTTAAAAAAATGTCATTTGCACATACTGTCTGTTTATACAGCAGCTGACTATATTTCTGTTATTCTGTTTCGAAACAAAGGCGAAGAAAGTAGTAATATTCCTAACTTCTGCCAGAAGCTGATATCTGCTAGGTGCCCTACTCCCTCTATTGCCTTAAGTTCTCTCTCAGAATAATTGGTAAAGTGAAATGAATAGAAAAATATGTATGAAATTAAAAACCCAACTTTAATTTTGAAAACCAATGGAGTGTTTACACTTTTCAGAATATTATTTGAAGATGATTAGCCAGCTAAAATTAGATCCAGAGTCTAAAATATCTTTATTTACAAATATGTATAGGTTTATAATGAATCATAACAGCTATTTAACTTATGCAAATATGGATTAATTTCAAACAATCTAATACTTATTCATGTGGAGATTTTATACCGTCCTTTATGTTTATCTATAAACATTGAGTTGAGATATTAATTTATCATGATTAGTATAATTCCCCTTACATTATCAGTCAAACAAATATACCAAGTGTTATTTTTTTCAATATGATGCTATGTTTTTGCAAATGTAGTTATAATAAAAAAAAACTTTAATTATCAGCTTCTGTTTTCACACTGTTAAATTTCATTACATGCATATTATTGAACTGATCTAAATTAATATGCTTGAATTCAGACTTTTGCTTCATTTTGGTTTTAATTTTGAGGTCTTTATAATTGATACTGAAACATAATTACAGAAGAGGAAAATGTGAATATAGGAATCATTTTTTTTTTTTCCCCAAAGTGGTTTTCCCTAATGCTTACATGTAATTAAAAGTTACTCTAAACCAAATATTATTTGTGCTTTTATTTGCAAAAGTCACACACACACAAAAAATCTTTACAAAACCAAATTTCTTTAAAATTTCTTGTTTCTTTTTCTTTTAGGACAAGATGAAATGGCCTCAAGTTGTGCCAGGGGAGGTTCTGGTTAGATATTAGGAGAAAAATTCTTCACTGAAAGGGTTGTGAGGCTCTGGTGCAGGCTGCCCAGGGAAGTAGTTGGGTTCCCAGTGTGGGAACTTTTGTAACAGCTGAAAGCTTGTGCAGAGAACTGGTTCAACTTGATGGCTGTAGCTTCCTTCATTCATGGAAGGTTCCTTTTACACACTGGTCATTGATACTACAGTTTAGGTGTTTTGTTGTTGATATTGGTTTTATTTATTTTATTTTATTTTATTTTATTTTGTTTTATTTTATTTTATTTTATTTCATTATTTTATTTTATTTCATTTCATTTCATTTCATTTCATTTCATTATTTTATTTTATTTTATTTTATTTTATTTTATTTTATTTTATTTTATTTTATTTTATTTTATTTCCCTTTCTTTATTTCTTGTTTCTATTGTGTTTTATTGCTTGTTAAAATACCTTTCATAATTTTGTTCTACTCAACTTTCTGGTTATTTGTGGTTATTCTTTATCTTGTCAGTTTCCTAATTCCTTCCTTATAAAGGAAATTTTGTAGGATGTCTCCTAATAGGTAGTATACATTAAATATGATCTTTTACTCCTTTCTAAAACAAACAAACAAACAAACCCTTCCCCCAAACAAAAATTGTCTTGCCTTTTATAATATACTTGTTTTGAAGTTGTGATACTGGGTGATTTATTTATTTATTTGTTTGTTTGTTTGCTTGTTTGCTTTTAGGTCAGCTTTTCCTGTAAATTTGGATTCAGTATTACAGAATGCAGTCATCACTTTTGAACCACGTCCCAGGCTTTCCTCAGGAAAAAAGAAAAAAACTATATCTATACATCTTGATCTAGATATAGATGTAGAAATATTTAGTTTTTCTTTTATATATGTTTCCTGAATAATTGCTCCAGAAGGAACCATGATTAAAAATCATTGTTTTCATTATTATGTTATCCCAGACTAATTGTACTTCAGATGGTACATTAATACCATACTTTAAAAAAAAAAAAAAAAAAAGAGATAATCCATATTTCAGCTTCAGTATAAATTATATCACTTCTTGATAACTTACATCAGAAATTTTTATCATATTGCACTTCTTCACTAGTTTACCTACTTTTCCTTTCCTGTAAAATATGTGCCATGACATATGTGTGTTTATGGGCTATACCATGAATTGTCTTCCTATGAACTGCTTTCCTTCCACTGGATTTCTGAAATCTCTATTGTGTCTGAATCTTAGTTAAAAACAAAGCATTCACTACTCTAGTACCTCAGCTGGTTATCACTTGTGTAAAACATATATGATTTTTCGACATTTTTTTCCTTGCATCTAATTTTAACATGGTTAAAGCAGGATTTGAGCTATTGAATATGCTCTCTTCTGTTTCTGACCACAATTTTGTCTTTTCAGAAGTCATTCCTTGTGTTTTTTTTTTGAGAACTCAGGATGTCTATATCTTTGTCTTTACTGAATGATTCCTTCAAACTTGGGTGCATTTCTGTATTATTCTGCCTCTCTTCTATTATTATTATTATTATTATTATTATTATTATTATTATTTCCAAAATATTTAACCGTAAACACTCTGAGGGCCATAGGGCTCAAAGGGGGCTTCCAACTATCTTATCACGTCAGGTTTTCAACCTTCCACTAGCCTTCGGAAGACAATGCAAATGTGAATCATCTATAATTAACTGATATACTGTACTATAGTAGAACCATGTAATTTATAGGGAGCAGAAATATTTCTTCTTCTCATCCTAATGACTGAGAGCTCAGTCCTAGAAATTTTATGTGTGTATGTATTTATTTATTTATTTTTCTCTACCTCTTATAAAAGGAGACTAGGTTGACCATTTCAGAGGCAGATATTTGCAGTGCATATTTGAACCTAAACTTAGGTGAGACACTAAATGCAGGTGGAACACTTTCCTCATATGTGAAATTCAGCTTATTTATGGAAAATATGTTGGTTTTGATCATGTTTGAAATCCTATGTTGAGTTGAATGTACAATTAATCTAATGTCCACCTTATTTTATCCTTCTTAATTTCTGAATTTAAAATAAAATAAAAAAATCAATGAAATATAATGTTGTGGGTTTTGTTTATTTCTTTTTGTTTTCTAATATGGAAGGGAAAGTGCAGAAAAGATTACCTCTATCTGTGCAAGCTATCCTGCAATTCCCTAATCTGCTTACACTTATGTGACTTCATATTGACAACATGAGTCACCCTGAGTAGACAGCTCTTTTAAATCATTTAGTGTGGAAACCATCTTAAGACCCCAAATTATAAAACTTGTGGTGTTGTGTGTGATTCAGTTCTTGAATACCTTAATTTATTTCAATATTTTTCGTAAACATTTCTACTGTATACTTTAATTAGCACATTTCTCAGTTCAGTGTGGTTGTCTCTGGTACATTCTTCTGAATACACATTATGCATAGAATCACAGAATCATAGAATCAAAAAATGGTTTGCGTTGGAAGAGACATTAAAGATCACTTAGTTCCAACCCCCATGCCATGGGCAGGAACACCAGGTTCCTCAACTAGACCAGGTTTCTCCAAGTCTGTCCTTGAACACCTACAAACAATTCCAGGGATGGGGCATCCACAACTTCTCTGGACAATTTTTAAGTATTTTGTATTTTAAGAAAATTTATATTCACAGTACTCTTACTGGTGAATTTATTTTTATCTTCAACTTTTTTTTTCTTTCTTTATATTTATGTGGATATTTTATAAATATCCATCATGATTTCACAGCAAGCAAAAATGGAAAGAGGGAAATTATTATGAATAATGTCTTCCAACCTGACATATATTTTTGGTTTTAGTGAGTTATTCCCAGTAAAATCTTTCACATTAGAGCTAGAGATATTATTATATAATATATTTCTTGGTGTTTGTGTGTGTATTTGGAGGGAGGGATCATTTCAGTGAACCCATTTGTTTCTTAACAACTTTGTTCTGATTTCTAAGAATCCTGTCATCATCAGGAGATGAATAATAGTATTCATGAATATTCTACCATTTCAGCAGATAAAACCAATAAGAAACTAATGTGTCAACTGGTATAAAAATATGTATATATATTTTTAAAGTATTGAAAAGGTAACTAATGGAATTGGAACTCACACAATAGTGACAAATGTTAAATTTTAGAAATAGGGAGGTTTGTTTGTTTCATTATTAAGACTAAATGAAAAGACAGAAAATTAGGCCATGAACCTGCTAAGACTTGCATTTCCAACTCTGTGGCATTAATTCCATTCTCTTAAATATGTTTATTTTGAACAAAAATGTTAAATGTGTATAAGCTTTGGCATGATGAAAGATTAGAAACTTACTTCCTTGATCCACTAAGTCCCATTTTTTTCTCCTGAAATCATTCAAAAATGGCTTGTAAATGTTAGGAATACACAATTAATCCCTCAAAACTCTTCAAAACTATTTTTTTTCCTGTAAAGTCCATGTGATTTAGAGAACAAATAAGGAAAGAAGAAATTAACAGTTTCAGAAGATATACTGAGCAGAAGGCAAACAGCAAAATGATTAAGTGAAGGCAATAACAGTTATGAGCCTCACTGGCATAATAATATAACAGCACTTGCCTCTTCCTTTCTTCGTGTGCTAGATTTTTTTGAATATGTGTAAATTTCCTTCCACTGCAACAATTTCTTCCAATATGTGAGCAGCAATTATTAATAATAATTATTAATTATTCTGGACTTGAGTGTTTCTGGGGAAACAGAATTTGAGGGGAATAGAATTTGATGGGAAGTGTTTTGAAGGAGTTATCTAACTTAAAGAACAGCAACTTTTTTTGGTTGGAAAGTAGTACACAGCAACCTTTGTTTAGTCAATGGAAAGAAGTACTTATTTTTCCTGATATGTGTTCAAGAGCTTAGGTTAATTTCTTTCTTAATATAGCTGCTTCTGTTCAGTGTCAATCATTGGGTGGGATAAATTTGCACCAAAAAGAGGAAAAAAAGACCACCATAGTGTTGCTGAAGGAAAACAAAACAAAACAAAACAAAGCAAAACAAAACAAGCCTGATGGCCACTGGATGAATGCAGCTGCTTCTTAATCTGTAGGTGCTTCTCCTTTCTTTCTCAAAGTTTGTTTTTTGTTTGTTTGTTTATTTTCCCAATGCTCAGAATAATAACTTGGACTATATATGCGCATGCATAAGTGTTTGGCTGGATGAAAGGCAATGTGCATAAAATAACATCATAATATTGTAGGAAAATCACTTTTAACTTGAAATGGTATTAATTGATGCACAGGTATATGACCTTTTCTTCACTGTGATCAGCCCTGAATGCACAGGAACACTGCTATCCTTTGTGTATGTGCTCTCATTCAGAGAGGATTTTAGTGCCTTTAGAAGCTCCTGAAATTGTAAGCAGAAACCAGGAAATTGCTCAATGATCTGTTTTAGAGAGAGGATTTACAGAGCATGAGATAATTCTGGCAGAAAGGCAGCCAGTGGTTATCAAAAGCTTTTCTTCTCTTTTGTTGCAGTTACTTTCTATTCAATGTGAGGATAGAAAACACCTTTAATATAAATTAATAGGTACAGTCTACCTATAAAAAGTCTATTAACTCTCAGGACATCTCTATTAGATCAGTGTTACACCTTGGTATTAGGGTGTATCTTAAAAGACCCGTAGCAAATGAATAGTGAAAGTCATCTAGTGTCTACAATACATGGCAGGAATCTTTTACTGACTGAATATCTCTCTATGATGCTTGAAAATTAAAGGATGTGAGCTGAGTCTATTGCAAGCTATTGCCAGTTATCGCCAAGATTCATAATTTCATTGTGAGTCTTGTTGTACTATATTTTTAATTAAAGTAACAGTTTCTGTAAATGAGCAATTATCTGAGAATGTCAAGCAGAAGCGTGTATATATACTTATATATATAAAGGCATATAGATGCACATAAATAATACTTCAGCTTTTAACACTGCAAGGAAAGGCCTGAAAATGTAACCTAGTTTCAACCTTACAGTTTCAGTATCCCCCCACTCAAAATAAAAAATAAAAAATAAAAAATATAAAAAATAAAAAATAAAAAATAAATCATTCATCATTCTTGTAAGGACAGCTACATTCTGTCAGGAGACACCACACAGATTACAGAAGTATAGAGACAGGGTCTGCCACCCCATCTTGGAAAATGGAGACCAGGAGAGCAATGGCAGTGGAATTACCTGGGCTGTACAGGGCGTTTGGTGATGCTTATGTTTGAATGAGTCTCTGGCCCACTCCTACTGGTGTTGAACTCAGCTACCCAGTTCTTCAAGTGTTTGGCACAGGAACAAGTGAGAATTATGTGAGGTTATGGCTTTAACTTTCAGCGTCCTGACACCCACAACTCTTTGTTTACCATATCTAATACCATACTGTTCATAATAAACGCTATGTGCCTATATGAAATAAAAAAATTGGGACAACTGAAGAAAATTTAATTCATCAGTAATTTTATAAGCAGTACTAGACAGCATTATCTCTGCCTTAAAAACTATTTCAGATCTTTTGTGTGCTTGTACATAACAATGATCTGTCCTACCTATATAATGGCTGTACAGCTACAACTTTGATTCTGATCAATGCAGATAAATCACAAAGAGAAAAATGCATAATTTACACAATTTGTATCAGCAAAATGAAGAAATGAAACATTTAATATGATCGGTTTGAAAAGCTCTATCTACGCCTTCCACATTTTCAGTATTTCTCTTCATAGGCTGCCTTTATTCTCACTTACATAATTTTAAAACAATTTGGATGTCGGAGTGATTTGTTTGTATTTCAGTAGTGAAGCTGCTTTTGTACACTGCAAAGACTTAAATACTGAATTATCATTAAGGCCCAACCTAACAATTACATTTTATAATTTGACTGCAGCAACAACCATTTTCTCCTGTTATAGTAGTAATTAAGGAGGCATCTGTCAGTGATATCACAAATACAATTCTAGGGTAAGCTTAAAATAGGAAGTCCATTCTGCATAAAAATATATAACTAGAAAAAAATTTAAACAAGTGTTTTCATCTTCATTATTTTCCATGGACTTTACGAATTTCCTTTTTCTTTTTTTATTTTTTTTATAAATATTTATTTATTTATTTATTTTTGTGAATGTCACTTTTTGAAAATCTTTTTCTTTAACTATAGAAAATGTAAATAAAAAAGTAAAAAATTTCTTCTTCATATCTAATCTAAATCTACCCTCTTTTAGTTTAAAACCATTACTCTGTGTCCTATCACTACAGCCCCTGATAAAGAGTCCTTCCCCAGCTTTCCTGTAGTCCTCCTTTAGGTACTGGAAGTCTGCCATAAGGTCTCCCCAGAACCTTCTCTTCTCCAGGCTGAAAAACCTCAACTACCTCAACCTGTTTTCATAGGACTGGTGCTCCAGCCCCTTGATCATCTTCATGGTGCTTCTCTGGACTCATGCCCTTCTTGTACAGGGGGCCCCAAATCAGAACGCAGCACTCCTGGTGGGGTCTCACAAGAGCAGTGAGAGAGAGAATCCCCTCCCTCGACTTGCTGGCCATGCTTCTTTTGATGCAGCCCAGCATACGGGTGGTTTTCTGGGCTGCAAATTCACATTGCCAGTTCATGTCATGCTTCCTGTCAACTATCACTCCCAGGTTCTTCTCCTCAGAGCTGCTTTCAATCCATTCTCTGCCTAGCCTGTATTTATGCAGTTTGTGATTGTCCCTGTCCCAGATTCAGGACCTTGCACTTGGCCTTGTTGAACCTCAGGAGGTTTGCACAGGTCCACATCTCAAACCTTTAAAGGTCCCTCTGTATGGCATCCCTTCCCTCCAGTATGTTGACCACACTACACATCTTGGTGTTATTGGCAAACTTGCTGAGGGTGCACTCAATCCTACTGTCCATGTCACTGACAAAGGTGTTAAACAGCACCAGTCAAAATACTGACCCCTGGGAAACACTGGTTTCCTAGACATCGAGCCATAGACCACTACTCTTTGAGTGTGACCATCCAGCCAAATCTTTACCCACCAAGTGGTCCATCCACCAAATCTCTCCAATTTAGAGACAAAGATGTCATGCAGGACAGTATCAAATGCTTTGCACAAGTCCAAGTAGATGATGTCACTTTCTCTTCCCCTATCTACCAATGCTGTAACCCTGTCATAGAAGGCCATCAGGTTTGTCAAGCATGATCTGCTCTTAGTGAAGTCTTGTTGGCTATCACTAATCATGTCCTTATTTTCCTTGTGCTTTAGCATAGTTTCTAGGAGGATCTGCCCCATGATCTTGTTGGGCACAGAGGTGAGACCAGGTTCCAAGTTCCCTTGGTCTTCCTTTTTTCCCTTTTTAAAAATGGGGGTTATGTTTTCCCTCTTCCAGTCAGTTGGAAGTTCACTGGACTGCCACGACTTCTCAACTACGATGGTGTAGTGGGTTTATGTGGCAAGGTTTTGGTAACAGGGGGCCATAGGGGTTGCTTGTATGAGAAGAATATAGAAGCTGCCCCATGTTAGGTAAGGGCCCTGCTGCTGACCAGAGCCGAGTCAATAAGTGATGTTGTTTGCACCTCTGTGAGAGCATATTTAAGAAAGGGAAAAAACAAACAAAGAAACAAACAAACACTGCGCCACACAGCAGCTGTGAGAGTGAGAGGAGTGAGAAATAGCTTTGCAGGTGCCAAGGTCAGTGAAGAAGGAGGGGGAGAGGTGCTCCAGGCACTGGAGCAGAAGTCCCCTGCGGCCTGTGGTGAGGACCATGGTGAAGCAGGCTGTCCCACTGCAGCCCATGGAGTACCATGGTGGAGCAGGGTTCCACGTTGCAGCCCGTGGAGGAGAACACAGTGGAGAAGGTGGACCTGCACTGAAGGAGGCTGTGGCTTGTGGAGGACCCCCACTGGAGCAGATTCCAGGCCGGACCTGTAGCCCATGGAGAGGAGACCACGTAGGAGCAGGTGACCTGGCAGGAGCTGCTGCCCATGGGGGACCCAGGTTGGAGCAGTTTGCTCCTGAGGGATGGACCCCATGGTACGGACCCATATCTGGAGCAGTTCTTGAAGAGCTGCTGCCTGTGGGAAGCCGACACAGGATCAGTTTGGGAAGGACTGCATCCCGTGGGGGGGACCCCCACACACAGGGGGACAGCACAGGGGGAGAGAGTGACTGAGAAGGAGTGGTGGAGACAAAGTGCTATAGACTGACCACAACCCCCATTCCCCTGTACCACTCGTGGGGAGGAGGTGGAAGAGGGAGGATGGGGGGAAGGCATTTTTGGTTTCTTTCCTTCGTTTCTCACTTCTCTAGCTTGTTAGTAATAGGCAATAAATCTTACTATCTCCCTATGCTGAGTCTGTTTTGCCCATTACAATAATTGCTGAGCGATCTCCCTGTCCTTATCTCAACCCTTGAGGCCTTTGCATCATATTTTCTCTCCCTTATCCTTTGAGGTGGGGGAGTGAGAGAGCAGTTGTGGTGGAGCCTGGCCGCACACCTGAGTAAAACCACTACAGATGGTCAGTGGCTTACAAACTTCGTCTGCCAGTTCTCCCAGGACCTGAAGATGTAACTTTTCAGATCCCATGGACTTGTGCACAGGTTCCTTAGCTGGTCTCAAACCTGATCTACACTGGGCAGTTCATCATTCTCCCAGTCTCTGCCTTTGGCTTGTGGGGCTTGGGCTATATGGCTATAAGATAAAATCAAGTGTCTAAATATTTATATATAAAGAAAAAATGTTGACACATTTTTTGACACTCTTATTATTGACTCATTTAGTCTCACGTTCACACTCATATTCATGTTTTTATTATTTATTTATAAGGTAATGTGTAGTATGCTAATGGGAAATAACATCATTATTGTCAAGCAAAAATGTTATTATTGAGAAAACACACTGATCTTTTATTAATAGCCACTTACTTCAAAATATAATGGTTTGATCAGTAAGAAAAACAGTTCATCTTATTCCACAAGAAAATTCAGTTCAACACAGAAAAAGTCCTCAAGGTACCGATGATAAACAAAACATTATAGAAAAATTAAAGCTGTATGGCACTTGTTGAATGGTATCTTGAACGACCTTTTTTCAGCCATCAGCAGTAATTGTAATGGGTTTAATATTTTAATGGTAATTGTAGAAGTAACTATACTAAGAGGGAAATAAATTTTTCTTTTAATATCTTTTTGTCATATAATACAATAATGCTCTTCTGTTGACTGTGCTTAAATTTCAAGAAGGAAAATATGTTAATGTTACAGAAAATTTCCTCCCTAAGTTTCCATTTACCTTTCCCACCCCCCACCCTCACCTCAGATATGTGTTGGTTTTCAACACATTGAAAGCCAAATAGTTCTCAAAAGGTTAGGTAGTAATATCGAGATGGTGAGTAGTGCATTGCATAAGTGAAGTATATATATCAGAAACAGCAGGTGAGCTTTAGGAAAATAATACTACCATAAGTCACAATTAAGACTATAGTTTTCATCATAATGAAGTAATTCTTGAATTCCATGCAGATATAAGGAGATTGTTCAAAGGATAAACAAAGACACTTTCAGTTGCAGAATAACTCAGTTATACTTAGACAGAATTTAAGCTATTTTTTCCAATCTTTAGATAAAATAGTCCCCCTGTGTGGTGCACTAACACAGATGTTGCACAGTGCAGCAGTCTGAGGCTGTGTTGGAGACATTATGTGTAGGGCCTGGGACCCCAGCTTGGACCTGGAACATTGACTAATTAAATGAAGCACCTAGTTCTCAGGGCTTCATGGAGTTCTGGAGGGGCAGGAACCATCACTGGTGTGCTTGTGTGTGTGCATGCACGTCTGCATGTTGAAATAGAAATCTTTGAACACTGGGCAGTCAAAACATCCATCCTGCTGCATAGATAAATGTTAGGTTATGTAACACTGAAGGTGTGCTTCTGGTCTTCTTGCTGCCTCACCTGAAGTCTACCTTGGTAAACAGTGCTACATTAAAGACTAACAAACATAGTCAGATACAATCTGTTATGTCCTGCTGTACAACACAAAGCATTTAACAACATCCACAGTGCTCTTATGAATAGTAAATATAGGGTTGAGTTTATATAGCATAATTTAGATGCTTGAAGAAAGTACAACTGCCACTATGTTAGACAGAGTGCTATAAAATCTGAATCTTACTGAAATAGTAATTGGACCATACTGACTTAGTTATTGGTCTTTTGTTTGGAGTGATAGATACACTAATCAAAATGTACTTTCCTGCCTACAAAGCACCTTTCTTCCTTGAACCAGAGACTACTTGTAATGTCTTGAGGTGCAGCTGGCTTAACACATCTGTGCAATTACTTTTTTAATAATAAAGGTGGTAAACATTTTATAGACTGGATGATAAGCACATCAATGAGCTTTTCTAAATAACAATTAGAAATGAAAGACAAGCTTTGGGTTAAAAGCTGAATAGACTTGATATAGCAATTGAAGAATGGATATTATTCAACCAAATGGAAATAAATGGGAAATGCTTTTGTTCAAGTGAAACTGCTAGTATCTGAAGATTTCACAAACTGTGTGCTCAAAGCAGAGCTAGATCACAGCCTATAAGATCATCTGCAATGTTTTGTTGTAGATACTTCAGGACATTTGAAAAACATAAAAGCCATGACTATGCTGCTTATGAAGCAAAACTGAATTAATTACATATGGGTGGGAACCTACATCCTAACATGTTCTAGGAAAGCTTGTGTTCCAAACCATGCTTTCCAAGCATTTTGCATTGTAGATTTCTTCTTCTTTTTCATTCAATTAAGAAAAGATGAAAAATCAAGTGGGTGGCTTAGATTCCTTCTGAAATATATTAATATACTAAAAATGAAGACTAAAGGAACCAAATGCAGTTAGACAGCATGACAGATGAAAGGACAGAGTATCTTCTCAGCTCAGAGTACATTTTTAAGTCTCATTTTTTCATCCTTCTAAATTATCTCCAGGCAACTTGTGAGTTTTTATACCTGCTTTTCAAAAAGTGAATTTTGCATATTTTCAATAATAATAATAACAACAGCAACAACAACAACATAGTACAATAGCAATATTCTTTAAAGAAATACAGGTATTTTCTGGTCTTTCGTCTGATCTTCAAGGCCAGATATATATGTTTATATGTTTGTTTAGAAATAAAGAGGTAAAGCAAAATAAATCTCCATTCAGTGAGCTAAAATAAGCTACTTCTATTTAAATGGTTTTCACTTCTTTGGGACTTATCAGCCAAAGCAAACATGATGCAACAAAATACACTAAACATTCCAAATTACCTCCTGAATCTTGAATAATTTGGTCTTTTGTGGTCATGAAAACACTTAAATATAATGAGTGAGTAAGGTGAGTAGTGTAAGTAAACTAAACACACCTTTGGTGATCTGTAGCAGGAAGAACACTAAACACTTAAACAATGTTTAAATTCCATTCTCAAATCTACCTAGTAGTAAATAGATCATCAGAGAAAACAAAAAATGCTTGGAAATTATTTCCTAGCCAGGCTAAAGTCTAATGACCTTTGTCTGCATTATTGCATTTTAAAAAGCCCTAGTAACAAAGTATGGAACTTTGTTTACTTTAGTAAGTCAATTGCATCAAATACTCATTGCAATCTCAGTATAATTTGCTGACCAGTATGAAATAAATCAGATAAGTAAACCAATTCTTAGGGAAAAGGTAGGAAATCTGTCTATTTTGAAGATTTTGAGGAGGGATTTTTTCTTTTTCCTAAGCATAAAGTCAAAACTCTTGTGTA
Organism: Anser brachyrhynchus; assembly: GCF_964034855.1. Taxonomy (NCBI): domain Eukaryota; kingdom Metazoa; phylum Chordata; class Aves; order Anseriformes; family Anatidae; genus Anser; species Anser brachyrhynchus. Next base: position 137,540,981 of record NC_137694.1, read on the forward strand.
TCTATTTAGATGGTATTGGAAAAAGAATTTTTCACTAAAGTGTATCTATATGAAAAGGTTTTCATCTCTTTCTTCTCCATTTTTTCAAAATGAATGCAGATGAGAAAAACTGTTATTATTCATGAAAAACATTCACGTATGTTCTGAAAATATAATAAATTTATTTATACATGTGTGTATCTTCTAGTTTTGTAAAGGAGACAATCTGTTTTGAAATTTTCCGTATGGTACTGCATTACAAATACTAACTATTGTTTAAAAAAAAAAAAAAAGTAACAAATATCTGTAATCAATCAACACCAGAAAGAATAAAATACATCATCAGTGTGGCTTTTAAGAGTCATTTATTCATATAAAATTCTCACATGTAATCCGAGTTGCACTATTTGCACTATACAGTATTTAACAACCTTTTTTTTTTTTTGTGGAATTAAAATGTGGTGATCATTTATATTAACACTGCAGAGCTTATGTGTGTGTAATTATTATGAGAGTCTGCCATGGTTTTGTCTGGGATAGTCTTAGCTTTCTTTGTAGAGGCTCATACGATGCTTTTTTTTTTTAAATGAAAATTATGGTGATAGCACACTAATGTTTTTAGTTATTGCACAGCAGTGCTTACACAGAGTCAAGTATTTTTCTGTTTCTTGTGCTGTCCTGCCAGCAAGGGGCCTGGTGTTGCACAAGATTTTGGGAGAGGACACAGCCAGGAGAACTGACCCAGACTTGCCAAAGGTATATCCCATACCGTATGGCATTATGCTCAGCAATTAAAGGCTGAGCAATTAAAAGAAGAAGGAAGAGGGAGATGTTCAGAGTGATGGCGTTTGTCTTACACACAATGAGTCCTGTTCTCTTGGAAATAGCTAAACATCTGCCTCCCAATGGGAGGTGTAAATGAATTCCTTATTTTGCTTTGCTTTTGCATTCAGTTTTTGCTTTACCTAGTAATCTGTCTATCTCAACTCATGATTCCTTGCACTTTTACCTTTCCGATTCTCTCCCCCATTCCACTTGGGGACAGTGAGTGAATGGCTGTGTGGTGCTGAGCTGCCTGCTGGGTTAAAACCACAACAAATCGTTAATATAGTCTTCACTGACACACAAGCATGTTTGCCTAATGATGCAAACTGTCACATCCATCACCTATCAAACTATCAGCTATCTTTCTATATGTTTTGTCCTACAAGAAATATATAATAGGTCACCCTTCTTCCACTACTAATGTATTTTAAATCACACCGTATCTACCAATGGTCTGCGTATTGGCAACTATTGTGAAGCAGCAGACTTGTATCTCTATGTGTGTGCACATTTTTACTGTACTTTTAGCACAAGGGACTGATGACATAGTGTACATTGTCATATCATGCCAGAAGTCATCATATCTGTCTTGTCCCATTGTGGAAAGTAGTTCACATATTTTTATCTACAATTACAAGACGCCTAATATATCCAAAATAGTCTGAAAGGTCAATCACCCTTATTGAAAGGACATCAGTGCCTAAAATGGTAGAATAACCAAGCATTTAAAACAGAGATAAGAAGAAGCTGCAGTATCTATGCCAATATCCTTTCAGCTTTTCTTATGAAAGAGAAAGCATTGAAAAACAAATCACAGCACAGAATGTTTGCACTGCTGGATCAACAAATTAGAAATTTTCATAGGGCAGAGAGGCAAAATCAAGTGTGAGCCTGTTGTATAGATAATTACACTGTGGTAAATGCTCAGAAGGCAAACAACCTCTCAGAGGAATGTCACACAGACACAGTTAACAACAACTCTGATGAAGACCTGCAGCTGAACCACAGAGCTGAAAGCAGACCCTTTTCAGCTCTGCTGTTTCTGATGTACCTAAATGGGCATTCTCATTGTTGTTGAACATACAAAAGCACTACTTATAATGCTCTCAGATGTCTCTGTGGTGACACTGAGCATAAACACAGCTATTGGTGCAAGTCAACACAATATTGCACATCTATAATTTCAAAAATATGCCAAGTTAAAAAAAAAAAGAAAAAAAAGAAGTAAAACACATCTTCATGTACATTAAATCTATTCTTATAAATTTACACTGGAATATGGCATTTGAAAAGCTTAATTGGAAAACCCTTCAGCATTGTGCCATGAAATTCTTCATGTAACCATGTTTCAGGTCCCCTCTGTAGAGTTCTCACTCTAACACACAAAAGGTGAAATTATGCTGTCACTTATTAGTTTTAGACAGGAGTCAATCTTTCATTTGGTAGTGTAATCTGACAGTGCTGACAAAAACATTGGAAAAGGAATGATGTGGCTGTTAAGACGGCCAGAACTAGCAGAAAAGTATATACTTTGCAAACTTTTCTAAATGGCAACCCCATGCCCAAGTGACATACTGTAATCTTGAGTCCCTGGAACCTCTTCTGTTGATTTCACATGACAGTATATCAGCCCCAGAAAGGTTATAGATAGCCTTTTGTTATATGTATGTTCTAAGAATAAAGCTGAGAACATCAGACATATTTCCACCCGGGGCCAAGAAGTATTCCCTCCTTTTTCCTAAAAGAAAACTACTGCAGTAGTCCACTCCTACCATGGTCCTTCATTTGTCATGGAGTCTTATTTTCAGACTTAATCTTATATACAGGTATTCTTCCATAAGGTCATATAGTTTTATCTAGGTACATTTGAGTACACAATCTCTTTGTAAAGGTTACTATGATGCATTCAGGGCAATTAGGTCACTGTATGATCACCATCAGTGCTATACTATGAAAAATAATAAATATACAAAAACTGGTAAATTTCAGTTGATCTAATGAAGGATTAATCAACCCCCCAGTCTTATAAAACAGAAAAGAATGAATAAAACAGAAAAGAAATGTGGACTGCTAAGTGTATAGCTACCATAATTTTATTTGTTCAGTATCTCTGAAAAGTGTTCCTTCAAGGTAACATTATCTTATTAATTTCTTTAATTAATTTCCTATCTTATTAATTTCTGCTAGGTTAGATCAGACAATGGAGAGGTGTAAACTTTATATGTATTAGATATAAGGGAAGATATTTCAAAGTCAGCCTTAAATTTACTAAGGTGATTCCTCTGGGTTTTTTTTGTTGTTTGTTTTTTTTATATCATTTCAGTCCAAAGCAGTGCATAATTCATCCATACAAACATACAAATAACAGTCCATATTAAAAAATAACTACTCTTTTACTTACTATGGCATGCAACCCATGAGCCTCTTTATGTTGTGTTTATTTTAAAAGAGCTATATTCCGTGTGTGGAAATGATTATTTTTTTTTTTTGGAGTATTTTTTTTTACCCTGCTGTGGGGGCTTTACCCTGTCTGGTAGCTAAGTCCCCACCCAGCTACTTGCTCTCTTGCTGACTGATGGGGGAAAGAACTGGAAAGGCAAACTGAGAAGAAAAAACAAGCAATAAAAAGTTGTGGATCAAAATGTCAAAATTAACACATTTAAGTGATGGAGAAATAAAAAGGAAACAAACAAAACAAAACAAAACAAAACAGAGGTGATTGCAAAAGCAAATTGATGCCTAGACAGTCCCCAGGCAGTGCCTACTTTGGAAAAAAACTCCTGCCCTGCTAGTTTTATTGCTGAGCATGATGTTTTATGGTGCAGAACATTTCTTTGGTCAATTCAGGTCAGCTGTCCCAGCTGTGTCCCCTTACAAGTTCTTGCTTACCTCCAGCCTACTTGCTGGGGGCAGCATGAGAAGGCCTTAATGTTGTGCAAGAATGCTCAGTGATGGCTAAAACACTGCATTTTTATATCAAGAACATAGTGTGAAAAAGAAGGATTATTATTATTTTATTATTATTATTTTTATTATAAAGGATAAGACACTATGTTTCTCTGTTACACTCATTTCATTTATTGAGTGATTTATTTATTTATTTATTTTTAAAGAGAAAGATACCAAAAACTTACCAAAAGCTCTCATAGAGAGAGCTTGATGACTAAATATGTTGGCTTAGTCATGTGCCTAGAAATTTCTGGCTATATTTTATGCTGTTTCCTACTCAGAGTCTCTCAGGAGTATTAAATAGGTTCCCTTCACTCTTTCAGGATGGAAAAGGATTTGAAATAGGTAACCTATTACAGTCTTCCCTCAAGTTTCGTGGTGAAAGAGACTACAAAGAATCAATCACCATGGAGTAGCTATCGTATGACATCCTGTTACTACTTCCTCAGTCTGAATGTATTTGCTGTCACAAACACCAACTTCCTTCTAAACAGTCTATGACTTTTGCTGGATTTTAAACTCCTACAGAGATCATTTTGTACTCAGAAAAGTGCGGTGTTACAAAAATATTTTATTTGGAAGGAGATTTATATATAAAAGGTTCTTTTATTGAATAAACAGAGTTTCAGAGTAAATTAAAAAAGGTTTTCTGGCATGTCAAGTGGATTCAAAAATCAAATTTCATACAAAACCCTGTACATTCTCAATTGCAGAGTATACTAGCATCATATAAACAGTCACTATAGTATGTGTGAGCAGCATGTGAAATGTAGGTATTATTTAAGAATATTTTTCAACTATACAACATTTCATAACTTTACTGAAACACCTCTCCTACCCTTTGCAATACTGTTACCTCATAAATAGTGAAAAATGCTTGAACCATCTCATTCTTGACGCAGTGGGATAGATATATTTTATGGCATTTGCTGGAAAGCTTTTGAACTCACTGTGTTTTGTTGCTTTCTATATAGACTAACATTGCTGGTCTTGTCTGATACGCTTTGAAGATCATCTGACAAAATAATAAAACCTCAAATATTCCAGGAAGTTGTCATAACAGAGCATTTGAAAACAGGAAGATGAAAGCAGGTGGCTATTTGGGGTCTGAGTAAATGTTAGGTTAGTATTCATAATATAAAGTTCCTTGATTCTAACAGCACTTTCGAAAACCAGAAAAATTATGACAATTTTAAAGCACCCTTTTATTTTTTGTTTGTGAAAACTAATCTCAACAACAGAAAGCAAGGAGTGTGACAGAGCATGTATATCAAGGTATATATATGCTTTCTAAACTTAACAACAATTTTCTCAATAAAAATGGTCTGAGGTCACATAGCACAACTACACCAAGCTAAGCATTGGGTCATGGATAGCTGAAACCTGGGCTGCAACAGTGTTGGAGACGGGCAGCAGTGTCAGTTGTTTAGGTAGAGTAACTGTGGACCAGCAATTCAGGGCTGCTAATGACTTCACACTTCAAAGACCCATCAGAAACATTTATTTTTTTTTTTTACTAAGTGGATACTGGTTGCTAGTTATGATAGATCTGTATAGTTAGATGTGGGTATATTTGTCTAAAAAATGTCCCTGTGTATTACTGAAGTCATTTAGAAGTTAATAATTTCAATAAACCAGCCAGTGATACTCATCCTGCACCCCTGTAAAAATCAGCCAAAATGTTTTATCACCTTTTGGGTAGCTAACTTCACAAGTAAATCTAGAATCTTAGTTTCCTCATTGAATAATTCATTCATTTGCTACAAGATGTCATTTCAGACAATGTGAAGCTATACATGAGAAACAACTGTAAAACACTGATAAAATAATATATTGGATTGAAAAAAAAAAAAAAAGGAAACATGAACTTTTAAGAGATTAAACACCTGGCATTTAGGTGCAAGATCTTCTAGCAGTGATCTTTAAATGAAGCAAAAGAGAAAAGAAGATAGACCTGGATGCATTAGTTAATCACAGCAAAAACTGCGGGCTATAAAGATGATTTAGATTGTTCTTAGCATCAGTTACAGGAAAGCAAAATAAATGTTCATCCGAATTATTTCCAAAAGAGAGATTATTAATGAAAGGTCTTTAATAATTAAATCTTAGATGGAATGCTTATTGTAAGAAATTCCGATCTCTATATTCAAGAAAAATTTAGTTAAACTGAACTAGTGGAAGAAAAGGCCTGTAAAGAGAGCTTGTTTTGTGAGAGAAGACGTTTAACATAGTAATAGAAGCTTAGAGAAAACATTATTTTCTAAATACCTGAGCATCTATTTAAAATAAAAGAAAATGCTGTCACACTAATAAATATTTAGTGAGGAATATCAAACTAACAAGGAATAACTGTAGATTAATGTGGGAATAAACACAGTTAGAAACAAGCATCAGAAAACTGAAGTTCCAGGCTATGCACAGCTTCTATTAAGTGTTGAGTCATTACAAATTTTTAGTAATTTGATGGAGATATACAGAATTATATAACATGATTATATGACTCAAAAGAAGATTTCTATTGCTTGTCTGTGTAAACTCTTATTATGTACAACCATATGAAACAGCATTTATTGAATTTTTAAAATGAAGTCTTTTGATTTTCAAACCACATTCCCTACAAGGAACCTACAGAAAAACACTGGAATATATTTCCTATTCCCTCTTTAACAAGACAGTGAGGAAAAACCTCTACTAAAATCTTAGTTTAAACTTGTCCTTTCTCAGGCTGAGCAATGAAATCAAAATATTATTAGCTTTCAGTAGTCTTATTTTTCTGTATGTTGAAGATGAGGATAAGTAAAATTCAAACCCTCCAAAAGAGTAACATAGTTATACAAAGAGAAAACCAATCCATCAGTGACCTAGATTTTACGGTTTATTTATTATTTAAGTCATGGAAAATCAGGTGATATTGAAAAAAAATGAGTTCTATACAAGGCTAATTATGAATTGATAGCAAACATGCATACAGTAGCAGGTAAATTACTTTTTTTTTTTTTTTTGTCTTCAACATTTTCACCTGGTTTTCCCATTGTATTCTTAACAGAGTAATCAGTCACTGACTTCAAGCACAACATGTGAATGCAAATTAAAGTGGTCAGGAGGGCAGCATCCAATTTGCTTTTAAAGGCCACACTATGAAGTCTGTTCCTCAGAGCAGGGATTTGTTTCAATAAGAAATTAGTTTGGGGAATAAAAAGACAAAATTAAATGTTCCCTTTAAAAACAGTGTTATTTCTTTTGGTTGTGGTTACTAATATTACTTGATACTAATTTTTTTTTATTTTTTGAGGGGAAATGTGTGGGAAGTGTTTGTTACCTTTATTTCAGAGTGGTTTACAGAATTATTTATCTTATTTTCTGTTCTGTATATTATTGTACTTAATGTAGGTTCTTTGTCTCTGACATGCTAGTTTCATATAGTTTACAGAGTATAAAAGATGTATGATGTCACTAATAGCATGTCTACATGAAAACACTGATACCAAAACCCGTAACAGAATTGTTCGACCTGTTAAGACATAAACATGTGATCTACTATGCCATGGTAAACTGAAGATAAATCTGAAAGGTCATGTAGAGGTTATAAAAATCCATTGATTTGACCTTCTGAGTGTCCTTGTATCTATAATTGACTTATACCATTTTATTCCCCGATAAAAGGTAAGAAAATAACTGCACACTTTATCTCCTTAAGAGAACAGAACTGAACTGGTGTCCAAAAAGGAACTGTAGGCACTGAGATGTTCCATGCGCTGATATTCTAGTTTAGGCGTAGAATTTACAAAAATGAAATAAATTTTCTCTAAGCTTTCCCTACTGATTTTGCTTAAGAAAATGTGGCTTCATAGTAGTCAGCATAACAGAGTTTGTTAAAATAAAATGTAAAGAAAAGGTTGTTTCTGAAATTCTGTGTTCAAAACAAACTTAGGTATTCCAGATTTCTCATTGTTGCCTTGTCTTCACCAAAAAGAGCAGATCTTTATTACAGTGTCGTGGAGCAGGCACACACATATAGTCTATTAAAGGTGAAAGAGAGTATGAAATCCTTTTACCTGCTGTTTGTCTTCTGAGAATTCAAAAGAAAGGTCAGTTTTGCTGACAGCATGCAGTTGAACTGTGATGGTTTAAGCCATCATATGAGGTAGGACTAAACAGAAATTCTTTTCTGATGCTCCAGCATTCTATGTGTGAGCTACTGCTGAAATCGAATTTGTTTAAAGATGCACTGGAACAGTATAGGATCTTTCACACTGTTGCTTATAAACTCTGAGAGTTTACTCAGGCAGTAATTAATAGATGAAGAAAGAAATTACTTCTTAACATCTTCCTGTTGCACTGCTTCACCTTTGCTAAGGAATAATGTGATCGAAGGTGAAAAGTTCTGGTCAAGACAGAACATGAATAAATGTTTTCCAGACCAACAGAAACAAATGATTAATATAGATAAGTCACACGCATGACACCAAGAGTGGCAGAATAGCTGCCCTACCAGACCTGAATCTAGGGTGAGGGAAAAGGGAGAAGACCTTGGTGATAGAAACAAGGTTGTTCTTTCTTCAGAAAGAACACAGGTGGAAACTTAACGCAATCAAATTTGGACTTCAGTAGTAACCATACCCAAACGCAGATAAAGACTTTGAAAGATTTAATTCTAGCATTTGCTTGCAAGTTAACAGAGGTCATATGAACCTGATTGCAGGCTAACTCTGAACATAATGGTAATCTGTTTGAGAATAAGGTTTCATGATAGTTAAACATAGAATAATAAGATAAAAAGTACTATTTTTATGTGCAGATAGGCTTTGAGCTGCAAAACAGACAAGACAGAACAGTTGATATAAGTCCAGTGTATTTATTCAGTGCCCTCACTGGCCACTGGACAATCTGGCTTTCACCCTTATTTGAAGACACCTGCTAGAAGAACGCAGGCCCTGAAATATTCAGAGATTTTTAAATATTAATATTATTTATTTTTCTAATATTTTATATAATAGAAATATTAAATTTTATATATTATTTTATTTATATTATTATATATTTATATATTATTACATTTTACACATTAGAAATATTAAATTGTATATATTTTCTCATATTAAAAAATATTCATTTTGCATTTACCAAGTGAACCACATTCAAGAGACTGAAGCCTCATTGAAATTTGGTACTTGTCTCTGATTTGTTCACAAAATTGTTTGTTTGTTGTGTTCTGTTGTCTTTTTTTTTTTTTCATATAATGATGAAACAGACATCACTGTATAATTTAAACATACAGTAGAAAGCTCTAAATAAATTTGGTACATTTTCCATAAATCTCTTGAGACACACGAGAAGTTAATCTGGTCTTGAAGCTTAATGCATGGAAAAAGGATGCCAAATCTAAATAAGATATATGTCTCAAAGGAAGCAATTAGATAAAGCACAGTGTTCTTGAAATCCTATAGGGGATCCCTATATGCACTCTATCTGAGTCCATGCTGACTGCCAATGACTCTAACACAGAGCTCTCTTTTTTGGGGAAAAATATAAATAATAATAATATAAATAATAATAATAATAAGCTTGCCATTTCATGGTATCTTGCTCCAGCAATGCATTTTACCGAGAATCTTTTTTTTTTTTTCCCCTTGAATGGCATATAACTTTTCATCGTGTTCTTTACTAATTTTTGAATGTTCAGTACTGTACCTTGAATAAAATACACTTTAAAACAGTACAGAAAACCAGAAAACCATACAGTACAGAAAACCAGAAAACACAACAAAGGATCAGGGGCACAGGTTGTGTTTGCCTCTGTCCTTCTGATAGGGGGGATCAATGCTGACAAACACACTCATCACATTAACACGTGGCTTCGGGACTGGTGCAACCGACAGAACTTCGGGTTTTTCGACCACAAGAAGGTCTACGCAACACCGGTCCTGCTGGCACCAGATGGGATGCACCTCTCTCAGAGAAGGGCGAGGATTTTTGCTCAGGAGTTGGCAGGGCTGATAGACAGGGCTTTAAACTAGAGTCGAAGGGGGAAGGGGATAAAACCAGGCACGCTGGTGATGAGCTGAGGGGTGGTGTGCTAGAATCAGAGGGACTGTGTGCTAGTGAGGCCCTTCGGTACGCTACACAAGGTGCTGCATGTAGGGAGGCGCATTTGAAGTGCTTCTACACAAATGCCTGCAGTATGAGGAATAAAATGGACGAGCTAGAAGTCTTGGCCCGGTCCCGCAGCTACGACATCATCGGCATAAGTGAAACTTGGTGGGATGAGTCCTGTGGCTGGTGTGATGCAATAGATGGTTACAGGCTCTTCAGGAGGAACAGGCAGGGTAGGTGAGGTGGTGGGGTGGTGATGTATGTGAAGCATGGGCTGGACTGTGTGGAACTTCAAGTTGGGGATGGCAAAGTTGAGAGCCTCTGGGTAAGGATTAAGGGATGAACAAATAAAGGGGATGTCGTTGTGGGAGTCTATTGCAGACCACCTGGCCAGGACGACAATGCCGATGAATTATTCTTTGCAGAACTAAGAGATGCCTCAAGATCAACTCCCCTTGTCCTTATGGGAGATTTCAACTTGCCAGACGTCAGCTGGGATCACCACACGGCTGACACGAGCAAGTCCAGGAGGTTCATAAAGCACCTAGATGATAACTTCTTGGTGCAGGTGCTAAGGGAGCCAACTAGGAAAGGTGCCCTCCTAGATCTGTTGCTGGAAAACAGAGAGGGTGTTGTGGGAGACGTGCAATTGGTGGCCGTCTCGGTCATAGTGACCGTGAAGTGGTTGAGTTTAGAATTTATGGTGACAGAAGGAAAACTGCCACCAAAACTTTAGCCCTGGATATGGGAAAAGCAGACTTCAGGCTGCTCAGGGAGCTAGTCAGCAAGGTCCCCTGGGAAGCTGCTTTTGAAGGCATAGGCGTCCATCAGTGCTGATCAATCTTTAAGCACTGCCTCCTAAAAGCACAAGATCAGGCGATTCCAAAATATCAGAAGGCAGGCAGGTGGGGCAGAAGGCCGGCCTGGCTGACCAGGGATCTTCTACTGGAGCTTAGGCGGAAAAAGAAAAAGTAGCCGAGAAAGACGGCTACTGGAAGGAGCGTCAGGCGACAAGGAAGGAATACAGGGATGCTCTTCATGTTTGTAGGGAGAAAATTCGCGGGGCCAAAGCCCAACTAGAGTTGAAGCTGGCCATGTCTGTGATAGACAATAAAAAAGGTTTTTTTTTAGATATGTGAACAGAAAAAGGTGAACCAAAGAAAACATAGGTGCACTACTTGACGGGGAAGGTCTCCTCACAGACAATGACATAGGCAAAGCAGAGATGTTTAATGCCTTCTTCACCTCTGTCTTCAACACTGATGATGGGCTTCGGGACCCTGGGTGCCCTGAGAGGGAGGACCATTACGGTGGGAATGACAAACTCCCTACCGACCCTGAACGTGTGCAGGATTTGCTGCTCCACCTGGATCCATACAAGTCCATGGGTCCGGATGGGATCCATCCCAGGGTGCTTAAAGAGCTGGCTGATGTCATCGGGGACCTCTCTCAATTATTTTTCAATGATCTTGGGAATCTGGAGAGGTCCCAGTAGACTGGAAGCTGGCAAATGTTGTGCCAATTTTCAAGAAGGGTAAGAAAGAAGACCCTAGCAATTACAGGCCTGTCAGTCTCACGTCAGTGCCTGGCAAAATTATGGAGAAGACGACCCTTGAAGTTATTGAAGCTCACCTGGGGGACAATGCAGTCATTGGTCCCAGACAACATGGGTTCATGAGGGGTAGGTCCTGCCTAACTAATTTGATTTCCTTTTATGATAAGATCACCCATCTAGTCGATCAACGGAAACCAGCTGATGTGATATTTTTGGACTTCAGCAAGGCTTTTGACATGGTTTCCCACAGAATCCTACTGGGCAAAATGTCCAGCATACAGCTAAACAAAACCATCATACGATGGGTGAGCAATTGGCTGACGGGCAGGGCTCAAAGGGCCACATCTGGCTGGCGGATGGTAACTAGTGGGGTCCCTCAAGGCTCCGTTTTAGGGCCAGTCCTCTTCAACGTTTTTATAAATGATTTGAATGTAGGACTAGAAGGTGTTTTGAGCAAATTTGCCGACGACACTAAACTTAGAGGAGCTGTGGACTCGAATGAGGGTGGAAAGGGCTTGCAGAGAGATCTGGACAGATTGGAGAGCTGGGTGATCACCAACCACATGAAGTTTAACAAAAGCAAGTGCCGGGTCCTGCACCTGGGACGGGGCAACCCTGGCGATACGTACAGACTGGGCGACGAGACGCTGGAGAGCAGCCCCGCAGAGAGGGATCTGGGGGTTGTGCTTGACAGCAAGTTGAATAAGAGCCAGCAGTGTGCCCTGGCAGCCAGAAGGGCCAACCGTATCCTGGGGTGCATCAAGCACGGCATTGCTAGTTGGTTGAGGGAAGTGATTGTCCTGCTCTACTCTGCGCTGGTGCGGCCTCACCTCGAGTACTGTGTGCAGTTCTGAGCACCACAGTACAAAAAGGACGTTAAACTGTTGGAGAGTGTCCAGAGGAGGGCGACGAAGATGGTGAAGGGCCTAGAGGGGAAGACATACGAGGAGCGGCTGAGGTCACTGGGCCTGTTCAGCCTGGAGAAGAGGATGCTGAGGGGGGACCTCATTGCAGTCTACAACTTCCTCGCGAGGGGGAGTGGAGAGGCAGGTGACCTATTCTCCGTTATCACCAGTGACCGGACCCATGGGAACGGTGTGAAGCTGAGGCACGGGAAGTTTAGGCTGGACATCAGGAAGAGGTTCTTCACCCAGAGGGTGGTCGCACACTGGAACAGGCTCCCCAGTGAAGTAGTCACTGCACCAAGGCTGTCTGAATTTAAGAAGCAATTGGACTGTGCACTTAGTCACATGGTCTAAACTTTTGGGCAGACCTGTGCGGTGCCAGGAGTTGGACTTGATTGTCCTTATGGGTCCCTTCCAACTCGGGATATTCTATGATTCTATGATTCTATGATTCAGGAAAGTTAAACAAAGAATTAGGTGAGTAAAAAAAATAAATAAATCATTAATTAGCATAACGCTTGTGAACTTCTTGGTTCTACATCTGGGAGACGAAGTGGCAACGTGGAGCCTGAGAGCAATCAAAAGGGACTTCAAGGAACTGGGGCAGATGATCAAGTCACTCAGGTGCGCAAGTTATCTTTTCCTTCTTTCTCCCCAGTACTGACATCAACAGGAACAGAAGGAACAGCCCATTAACATGTGGCTCTGTGGCTGGTGTCATCACCAAAATCTCACATTCTTTGGCAACACGAAGCCTTACATGGCATCAGGCTTGCTAGCATCAGATGGGATTCAGCTTTCCCAAAGGAAGAAGAGGGTCCTTGGTCATGAGTTGGAGGGGCTCATTGATCGGGCTTTAAACTAGATTCCATGGGGGAGGGAGATATCAGGGACGCTAGCAATAAGGTATGGGATGACATGCCATCTCACTCATGCCAGCAGAACACCAGAGCCAGCAAAGGATGCCCAGAGCCTAGAGAGGGAACAGAGCTTAACAGGAGAGCTACCATAGGCCCACATGGATGTTACAGTTGCCCCATCCAGAAAGGCAGATGCATTGGGAACCCAACTCAAATGCCTCTATGTAAATGTACACAACATGGGGAATAAAACAAGGGAACTGGAGGTGTGCATGTGATTGAAGGGCTATGATCTTGCAATTCCTGAGACATGGTGGGACAGCTCTCATGACAGGAATGTGGCCATGGATGTCCAGAAAGGCGACGTTGTGAAGTTGCTCTTTATGTGAATGAGCAATTGGAATCTATGCATGGGGGGGGGTGGGGGGGCAGTGTGTGGGACGGGACACGAAGACGAAGTGCGAGTTGAGAGCCTGTGGGTGAGAATTAAAGGGTAGGCCAACGGGATGACATTGTGGTGGGTGTTTACTACAGGCCACCGCATCAGGAAGAGGAAGTGGATGAGGCCTTCAGGCAGCTGCAAGTTGCCTCATGTTCACAGGCCCTGGTTCTTATGGGGGACTTTAACCGCCCCGATATTTGCTGGGAAGACAGCACAGCTCAGAACAAACAGTCCAGGAGGTTACTGTAGAACACTGTAACTTCTTGATGCAGGAGGTAGGTGAGCCAAAATGGAGAGGGTGCTGCTGGACCTGGTGCTGACAAACAGAGATGGTCTAGTTGGAAAAGTGAAGGTTGAGGGCAGTCTCAGCTGCAGTGATCACGAGATGTTGGAGTTCATGATCCTGCGAGGAGGAAGCAGGACAAAAAGTAGGACCACAGCCCTGGATTTCAAGAGAGCTCACTTTGGCCTCTTCAGGGACCTAATTGGAGGAATCCCCTGGTCAAGGCCCTAGAGGGAAAGGGGGCCCAAGAGGGTTGGCTAATATTCAAGCACCACTTCCTCCAAGCTCAGGATCAGTGCATCACTATGAGAAAGAATTTGAGCAAGGGGGGCAGGAGACCTGTGAGAATGGGCAAGGAGCTCTTGGGAAAACTCATATGACAAATGCAGGATGGAGGTCATGGAGTCAACTTCTTGCCTGAAGTGGGTGTGTCACCACTCTTACAAGAGATTCCTTACAGAGTATCAGAAAGACAAAGTGTAGTAAAAAAAATGTAGGAGTGATTTAATTTGTCCATATGTACATAAAGATTATATACACACAAAATATATTCAAAATGTACATTTCTTTTGTTTGTTTTTGTTTTTTAATGTGTTTCATTGAAGATTTCATCTAAAGATTTCTAATAGCTTTAAAAAGTGCTATTTGGATATCAACCTACCAGTGGCAGGAATAATGGGATTATCATTCAAATACTCCTGACACCCTCTAACATCTTGGGTTCAGATTTTGAAACATTTTTTATTTTATTATCTTTTAGAATAAACAAGCAAAGCTAAATTATTTATGATGTTCATTCACTGTAATTGAAATGAATGTGAACTGTTTCCATTGATGATTGCTGGTGGAAATCCAATATTTTGAGGGAGTTTTTCAAATGTAACTTAAATGTTTACCAATTTTGAAACTCATGAAAGGTACATTTTTTTTTTTTTAATTTAGACAGTGATCTAAAAATGCATTTTGAATGGGTAATTATTATATTAAATGTCATTAAAATAAATGTAAAAAGAACTAATGAGATGCGTAATTATCTTTATGAATTACTTGCAAGTTTGCCTCAAAGTTTTAATTTTCATTCATATTTTAAGCTGGAAATCAGGAGAGCCTAGGCATCTCTATTCTTGACCATTTTCTCTCTTTCATCATGTGCATTTGTTTGCATAATACAGAAGAGCAGCAGGGCAGAGTAATTACGACAATCAGTCTCTGAACACATTAATCTGCTCTAAACTGCGGGGCGTAAATGGAGCAGAAAGAAATCCAGTAGAGAAATATTTCTTTTGTTTGTGGCAAATTTCATAGCAAATTTAAATCATACAAGGGCAACTTGCAATTTATTTCATGGCTGCCTAGCTATCAGCAATTAAAATACCTGGTGAAAATGTTTGATTTGAAGAGGCTTATAAAGCATTTGGTTTATTTTAGCTAATGAACATGCGATTGTAAACAATAACAAAAACTCTTCTTTGTTTACTATTATGGAGAATAATTGTTAATAACCTTAGTCTTCCAATAGACTGTAACTAATGTGTTTCAATAGCAAATAAGATAAATTAATTGATTTTTTCTCCTTTCCTTTTATTTAAGTTTTTATTTTGATTCTTACTTTCTTTTACTCTGGGTGCTCTCAATTTAAAAATAATAAAATAAAAAAAAATCTGAAATCATTAAGAGAAAAGCCAAATAAATTTTGGAAAACAAGCAATAAAAAAATCCTATGCAGAGATAAAGAAATGTATCACTGTCAGATCCAGCTGATGGAATTTCACTGAAATAGCAGTGAAAAACAGTATTTTTGTTGCTTTAACTTTCCTTTTCTTTCCTTTTTTTTTTTTCTTGTAATTTAAGAAATTTCATTATAGATACAAAAAAAGAGACCACAGAAGGAAGAAAAATGTTTTATATTAAAATTACAGATATAAAAATACCATTATATTTTTCAATCCAGGTCAAACCAAATGATTTTTCAGTCTCCCTAATTCACTTTTTCAACAACATACAGTAACATTTTATGCAATGTTAAGCCACCTGCACTCTTAAAATATCTTCTCCCCCTTTAGACTTGCAGGGAAACTGTTGTCCCTTTACTGTGCTTAATATGGAAAAGTTTTGTTCATAGAAAAAAAAAAAAAAAAACAGCATATTGTCTTAAGCTATTGAAGTCATAATCCAACAGATTTAGGTGAGTCAGTGTTGATATGAGCATGGAGGCAAAAAAAGACATACTGTGGGCTTAACTTGGGAGAGACCCCCCCCCGAGACAAAACAAAAACAAAACAAAAACAAACAAACAAAAAAACACGTCCTTAAATCTAAATAATCATCTTTCTTACTTTATTGGATTTTGAGTGTGCCTTGGGGGGGTTGGAAATAATCTGATAGTGCTCACACTGAGCTAGTTATACATACAGTGCATGTACAGAATTATATGATGTGTATAAAAAACCTTTTATAATAAGTGGCTTAAAGGACACTGAGAGCTGCATATCCTCTCCTAACAAATCAGAATTTTCATGCTTACTTTACATTAATACATAGTTTGTGGTTTTTTTTTCTTTGTTGTTGTTGTTTTTCCTTAGTGTTAAGAACTTATATAAAGTACTGTATGGTTTTCATTGTTTTGAAACAATCACCTGATTTCACCTATCCCTCCCAAAGTAAATTGAAACAAACAGAATAGGCAATATGCTAACAAAGGAAGACAGTGTCACACTAAACTGGTATGTCACTTTGGTAAAAGAGCTGATTTAATAAACAAATGAATAGTAATAGTCCCATCTACCCTTTACTAAAACATTTGATTCAGTACTGAATGTTAGACTAGAAAGCATGAGGATTAGTGTAAGAGTGATAAAGGGAACTATTAGGGAAGAAAAAAGGGAAAGGTAAGGCTGAAAAGAGGATGCTAGAAGAATTCCTCAGAAAAAGTATAAGCCTTCAAAATACTTTTAAACAATTCTTAATGAGCACAACACTGAAAAATAACATTATGTTACTACATTTGCTGCTGTCACAAATTTAAAGGAAAAATTGCCACTGGAGAATGATACTAGAATATGGAAAGGGGAAAGTTGTATAATTGGGTGGAGAAATGATGATATAAATTAGAATTCTTTTAACAACAGAAAAAGCAAACTAATAAATAGTATGCTGCTGACCAGATGAATTCTTAATTTAGAAAGAACAGAAGAGAAAGTTGTAAGTATATTAGTTAATTTTAGAATAACTTTGTATAACCAATGTAATTTATCTTTAACTGAGAAAAAAAATGAAACTATGACATATCTGGCATAGTACTTCCAGTAGTGAATAAGAGGGCATTAATCATCTGTAATATTTTATTACCTACATTACCTCTGCAAATACTCTTGTATTAAAAGAAGCACCAAAATTTTAACCCAAATCACACTCCATAGAATCATTATAATGGTTCAGTGAAGTACAGAATGAGGGGTTGAGGAAGCTTCCCTGTGCAAGCAGAACTGTGTTATTACTGACTTTATAAGACAGGATTAATTTGGTTATGATTAAAAACATTGTTCAAAGAAGCTGTTGGACTCAAAACCCTGCAGGCCTCCATTATATAAACTCATGGATATCACTGACTGTGTCACCAAAGTTTGCTATACCAGCATGTGTCACATGGGCTGTTAGGTCAGTCAGCTTAGTGGATGGCACTGTCTCAGCTCTAAAAACAGCAGAGGCAAAAGACTGCTCACCAGAGCTTACTCATCACATGGTAAAACAGTGAGATGAGAGGAAGCATCAGACCCACGCTTCAAGTATATGACCAAACTCGTGCTGATGAACTGAAGTGGATCTTAGATGTCACACAAAATGCTCCAGGAAGGTTTTGTGTATGTGATTTATTTATTTATTTATTTATTTAATCTCAGTCAAGAGCTACATTCAGGGACAGTATGGTAAAATGGTTGGATTATCAAGTTGTTGTTAATGGAAAAAATCATCCAAAGGCACTAAGAGGACAATATCAACAATTGTAACTGTTTGGCATACAGTTCAACAATAAAAGACAGACTGTAAAAAGGGAATTCTTAAACAAAAGTTGAATCTTACACAAGCTGTATAACAATGTTTATATGTTAGTCTGAAACAGTCTATGGCCTTAAGATCTGAAATGCTGCATCATCTTGTACTAAAAGTAGCAATAGGATGTTAACTGAACAAAAATGATTGGATCTCAAGCACAAACATTTCAAGAGTGCCTTAAACCATCTGTTTGCCATCTCTGAGGAAGTATTAAATAAAAATCTATGTTTCTCACATACAGCAGCTGGTAGAAACAACTAGATACACTTGAGTGTTTTACGTCTCCTGTGTGAATGTTTTGGGAAATGGCATCAAAGTCTTAAAACATACTTGCTGAAATATTGATAGATGAATTTGCTGTGGGAACTGACCTTTCACAATTAACCAGAGAGGTACCTTAATATTCTCATTAATTCACATTAATGGCATACTGGAATAGAATGTTATATCTATAAATATTTATCTCATAGAATTAAAATAGTAATAATAATAAAAGATTATTGACTCTTATCTTATTTGTATAATATATACTGTATATACTTTTTTTTTTCCCCTCCCCCTTCTATGTGTCTTTTTATGTGCTTATTTTAAGAAATAAGATCACTCAAGAAACTGGACAAAATTGTATGGCTCTATGGCTATGAGGATACCAACACCTGCACTATTTGCAGTTCAGTGGTAAGTTTTGAGAATCAGTCTGCAGCCAGGTCCTGCACTTTGGTCACAACAACCCCATGCAATGCTACGGGCTTGGAGCAGAGTGGCTGGCAATCTGTGCAGAGAAAAAGGATCTGGGGATGCTGACTGATGCTTGCCTGAACATGAGCCAGCCGTGTGCCTAGGTGGCCAAGAAGGCCAGTGGCATCCTGGCTTATATCAGGAATAGTGTAGCCAGCAGGACCAGGGAGGTGATTGCGTGTACTCTGCTCTGGTGAGGTCGCACCTCGAGGACTGTGTTTAGCTTTGGGATCCTCACTACAAGAAGGACATTGAGGCCCTGGAGTGTGTTCAGAGAAGGGCTACAAAGCTGGTGAAGGGCCTGGAACGCAAGTCCTGTGAGGAGAGATTGAGGGAACTGGGGTTGTTTAGTCTGGAGAAGTGGAGGCTCAGCAATAAGAGACCTTATTGTTCTCTACAACTACCTGAAAGGAAGGTGTGGGTAGCTGGGGATCAGCCTCTTCTCACAGAAAACTAGTGATAGGACAAGGGGGAATAGCCTCAAGTTGCACCAGGGGAGGTTCAGGTTGGAAATTAGGAGACGTTTCTCCTCAGCAAGAGTGGTCAGGCATTGGACGGGATTTCCTAGGTAGGTGGTGGAGTTCCTGGAGATGTTTAAGGAAAGGTTGGATGTAGTGCTTAGGGACATGGTTTAGTGGGTGACATTGGTGGTAGGGTGATGATGGTTGAACCAGATGATCTTGGGGTACTTTTTCAACCTTAATGATTCTATGAAGTGTATGAATTAGGACATCTACTAGTAGAAGTAGCACACTGAAGTCTATGTCTCTTTTTGGGAAATGCAACATACCTCATTGCAATAGCTTGCTATTCTCATCCCTTTTGGATCTGTATTTTCAAACTGGAGGACAGATTTGATAGATTTATTTTTCCTGGAGAAAAAAAAAAAAAAAAGAAAATAGTAAGATGGACCAGTGTAAAGATGGAATAAAATTGCAGTTGGAAAAGAAACATCAGTATCAATTAGCAATTGAAGAAAGCGAAGGGAGCTCTGCTTTAGAAAGGAAAAAATAAAAGGATCTCATAGTAGAGAAGAGTGGCTGTTGAGAAAACCAGGGATATGAAAGTTGAGTTCTGAAGATTTAAAATGTATCAGCTGTCTACCTAGTGACCTTTTAACTGGACTTTACAAGTATAAGTTTTCAGGTACTGCAGATACAGCTGTACTTTGTAAAGCTTTGAATGCTTTCTATTCACATTTTGAAGAATGGGGATATTGTCTGTCACAGGCAAATGAAACCTGGCTTTCAATACAAATGTCCACTGGAAAGCTTATGTACTGGCTGGGGCAGAATTACAATTTCCATCCTATTTTCCAAAAGAACAGATAAGAAAACATTTCAACTACAGAGCAAAGAACAAAGGTTTCTACTGCTTTGTGCTTTCCATCATAAGAAACTGTCCACAGCAGCAATTCTTCAAGCTGAGATGTGCTGTTTTTTTCTGTTGTTCTTCTGTAGCTTTTCCTCATATATAAAAATGCACTTAAGCATCTAATTCCTTTTGATTTTTAATCCGTAGTTGTGAGTAGTATGACTAGTTTGTTGTGGCTGAAATTAGTTATTTATTTATGTATGATGGAATAGGAATCAGTTTTAGAGAAAAAATGGCATAACAAAATCTTACAAAGAGATGAGAAGCATTACTAAACTTGGTTTCAGACTAAGTTTCTACTGTTTATTTTGTTTTTCCACCATTCAAATGTTTAAGAGTTTGAGGATTAAAGGTGGAAGACTTTTAAGCATAATTATTTTTCATGTCTGCTACAAGCATTTAAGTTCTTAAGGAACTACCACAATAATGAAGAGTTATAAAACTGTTTTAGATATTGGCTTACGGACTTGTGGGCAATTTCTCATTTCACTTTGTCTGGGTGTGCAGCCCTACCAGGAGGCAACATCTCAAAACCACTGTGCATAAGAAATATGAGAATAAACCTTGTTTGCCTTCACTTAAAGGAATCTTCTGCTTTAAAGTGATCATAAAACATCTATCACACTAGGTCCAGTCATACATAATATTTACAAATAATATTGCTTAGCATGGGGACCACATATCACCTTTGAGGAATTACCTACTACTGTTAATTTGTTTCTTATTAGGGAATTAATAGCTTAGCATTGCTCTTCATGTGTTTTAGTAAATTCAATTCAGTATGCCGAATTGCTTCCTTGGAGCATACTGGCCAGAGGTGAGATCAATGAAAGAGGAATGACTGGAGAGATGTGAGATACAGCCTATTTTTAAGAACAGGAGTCAATGAATTAACGCTACTACAGAATGCCTTAGGTCTACCTCACTAATTACTCCTTTAATGGGAATTAGTCATGTATATCCCCTAAATTATATAGGTCTTGATGGAGGAGTGCAGTAATGTAAGAAATGATAATTAATTTTGAGATAATGATATGACTTGTGGTGGAGACTAATCATCTTCACACAGTTAACTGTCTACCACCATGTCCCTATATGCCTTATAACATTAATTCATTTTTTTCTATTAACTAATTATTTCCTGTCTATGCATTCTTTCTTGAAGGCACTGTGTGCACATGGTATGCTTTTATGCTTTTTAGGAAGGTTTTACTTCATTATGGCTATTACGATAACCAGTCATGGGTCTCATGTAAATTCACATAGTGCTTAAAAATAAAGCAGAAGTCACTGTTCTAGCTTTAGTCCAACTCATTGAATTGCTGAATCTTAGACATAAAATTTGTTAGATTTAGAGGACAGATCCTGTTCTTGGCCAGGAATCGCAAAGGCTCAATGCCAGCTCATTATTCCTATCATTCAATCATAAAACTGGTATGTGCTATTAATATGCTATTCACAGATACTGAATGCCAGAAATAATCCTGGTGTTAAATCAGACTTCTTGCATTATTCATGATGTCCTCTGTAATATTATTTTTGTGACTCAGAGAGAAACAAGCAGTATTGCTGTCTTGGGAAATAAGTCACATGCAACAGTATTTGTCTTTTAGGGCCATCTGATGAGATTTCTAAGCTCCAATATAATTAAAGGAAAAGATCTATGTTACTGCAATGTTGAAACTAAATTTTATGTGAAGAAACTAATTAAAATTAAAAAAAAATATATATTTCTTTCTTTAAGATCTCCTTTTTAAGGCCCTTGATCCTTAAAGAAACATATACCAAGCTATGCCATGAAGAAAAAAAATTTGCAGGATATATTGCACAGATTTGAAAGATGCAAAATAGCATCTGACTAGGTGTGATGAGTCAGTTGGCTAGTGTAATTAAAAATTTGCAGCCAGCAACATGACTAGCATGAAATCTAATCTTTGACTCTTCTGTCCATATGATCCACAATTAATTTCTGCTTAAATCTGCACTGTTACTTTTATATTCTCCTGGACACCAAAACCCCAATTTATATAACCCTGTCACTTTATATAACCCTGTCACTGTGTCCCGTAACTTGAGTATTATCTTTACAAGAACGCATTTCTAATGTGCTAAATATGAAAACTCATTAGCTTTCTCAGTGGGACTGAAAATAGAGTATTTAAGACCTGTATTATTAGTAGCAGTATTTTTGGCCAAGAAAAGTATGATTATTTAGTTTACCTTGCTGTTACTGCAATCAAAATCAGACTTATTGCATATATACATCACTGTTCGGATATGCATAGGAAGGTTAGGTTTTAGAGTCTAATTATTTTTAACTTAAAGCATCAAGGAAATTTCATCGTGGAAAGTATTTTTTATTTGATTCTCTTTTTCTCCAGAAAGACTGTATTCATTAAGCAGAAAAAAATTAATAACTGAAAGGCATTGGTGCAGAAAAGTGAAAAAAGGGCTCCTTGAAAGTAGCTTTCATGCTGTGAACAAGTTCTCTGTTTCAATTTCTTTTCCTCCCTCCCTCCCATTTTCAAATCATTGGAAGGATAAGGTTATTTGTGGTGTTATCAAATCTTTCCTGCCATACTGACTGTGATGTATTTCTTAACCTTTATACTGGCTTTGACTGGGTGATCCCAGCCACTGCATCAAGGGAATGGATCTTCTGCAGCAAAATTAAATTTTGTCATACCCAGTTGTTTGGTTCCAGATTGTGATAAACTAATCAAAAAGTTTATGCATTTTTAATATAAGCCAGGAAACAGTCAAAATCAATGAATCAAAGAAAATTTAAAATATAAAAAGAACACTGAATATTTGCCAATATTATGTTTTTCCTATCACAGCTGTTGACTCGTTCTAATATATTCCTAACATAACCTTTGCATAGACTCTAATGTATTTTTCTATTTTTTTTGTGACACATACTGTGCAATGACATCAAATAAAATGTTCCTGGGTATTTAAAAAGCTGAGCAATAAGTCAATGAGCAAAAAAAATAAAATAAAATAAAGTTGGTCAGCTGGTATTGTATAAGCTCTATATGACTGCAGCAAGAAGATCAATTCATCAAGCTCATCAAGCTTGGTGCCTCATCAAGCTACAAATGAACCACACTGCACACACAAAACTATCATTAGCACTGAAAAAAAGGATAAAGGAAAGGGAAAAGGAAGATATTATCATCATTGTACTCCATAAACACCTTTGTTCAACATTTTTTTTAACTATAATTCTAGATTTTATCATTTACAACACCTTCAAAAACATAGGGAAAGACTAAAGTAATAGATTAAAGACATTAAGATAGAATGAAAGCCATGTTAAAAATAAAATAATAATAACAAATAATAATTTTTAAAAAATGATAATATAGGAGAAGATTCTCTATCTGTCTTTTAGAGAAAAGGCATCTCACAAATCTTTTTTTGTACCAACATATTTAACAACCAAATATTCCTGAAAACTGTATTTCCATTTCCTTTCAGAGTGGATGAAGTCAGCAGTCATCTATTAATGACTGAAAAGTCTTTTATTTCTCTGTTGTTTGCAGCTAATAGGATTTGTAACAGACAAATGTATTTCTGTTTAAGAAAAAAAAAAAAGTTCTACTGAAGAAACTTTAAGTAATACTACCTTTTACAGCAGAATGCTACTCTTGTGGTTTAGCAGGCAGCTAAGCACCACACAGCCATTTACTCCCTGTCGCTTCCCCGCCCCCCCCCTTCCCCATGGGATGGGGGAGAGAATCAGGGGGAAAAAAAAGTAAAAGCTCATGGGTTGAGATAAAGACATTATAATAGGACAGATAAGGAAGAGAAATAATAGTAACAATGATGATATAATAACAATAACTATTATTATTATTATTATAAATAGAATGTACAAAGCAAGTGGAGTGCAATGCAATTGCTCACCACCCACGGACTGATGCTCAGCCAGACCCCAAGCAGAGGTTTCCCCTACCCTGGCTAGCCACCCCATGTTAACTGTTCAGCATGACATCATATGGCATAAAATACCCCTTTGACCAGTTTGGCTCAGCAGTTCTGATTCTGTCCCCGCCTAGCTCTTTGTGCAACCCCAGCCTCCTCGCAGTCAGCGCAGCATGAGAAGCTGAAAAGTTCTTCACTTAGTGTAAGCACTGCTCAGTAACAATTAAAACATTGGTGTGTTATCAACTTTATTTTCCTCCTAAATACAAAACACAGCACCATACCAGCTACTAGGAGGAAAATTAACTCTATCCTAGTTGAAACCAGGACAGCTACAAAATGTTCATTTCAACATTAAAGCATGTTATGTTGTACGTATGTATATATGTATGTTATGTTGTATATATTGTATATATGCATGTTATGTATATATTATATACATGTATGTTGTATATATGTGTATTAACATGTTATGTTGTATACATGTATAGCATGTTATGATAACATGGTGGCATATGTAAAGTTTCATGGCTGCAGGGAAGACTGCAAATGATTGTGAGCAAGTCAATGGGAAGCATGCATGGAAAAGGTATCTCCATCAAGTAGTGGTCAAAGATTAGGACTTAGCACTCACCCACTTCTGTCACTGAGCATTTTTTGTCACAGAAACATTGAATTTCAGCAGTTTGCGCCAACACGTAAATAGTGCAACAAATGGGGAATTAAAAAATATATGTAGTCAGGAAAGGAAGAATGTCATATGGACAAAGCTACAATGCCGGCTATTAAGGGAAGCTGAATGCAGTCATCTTTGGGATCTGGGATTGCTCCTTCCAGCCCTACTGGAGCCAGAATTGCTCATCTCTGAAGTCCAGGGGTGAGATCCCACTCCAGTCCCACAGCCAGGCTGCTGCAGTTCCCTTTCCCTAAATCCTGCCAGAGACAAGGCTAAATGTGTGTTAGCAACAGGCATAGAAACACAGACACACACAGAAAATGCAGATGAAACTGACTGCACAGACCAGCACACAAAGCAATGCCTTTACTGGCACTGAAGAAAGGTCCTGGCACACCTGCAACGTGGTTGGGGCAAGGACTGGAGGCCTTAGTTTGGGGTTCTCGGCCTGGGCAGAGGAGGAGAGCCCTGGGGGCTGAAATGGTGTCCTGGGCAGGGCAGGGAGACTGAGCCAGAACAGTCAGATTTACTGGTACCATCAGAGCCCTGACACGTACACAATGATAGCGCTTATGTCTCTGAAGTCTTACATATATATGTGTATATATATATATTTATTTATATATGCTTAATGGTTGTTTGCCCTTTTACTGGAGAGGTAGGAGAGGTAAATAGTATCAGCAATTTATTTATTTTTTCTTTCTCCCTCGATTAACTAAATAGGGTAACAATTAATGCTTACAATAAGACTTACAGGACAGTAAATCAACTCTTAAAATGTACATGCATCATTAAGTTTTTATGCTTAACACATGTCATTTATATAACACCTGTATAGAGAAAAAATATATTAGAGCACCCACCATCACAATGTAAGATGACTACTCTTGATTCTGCTATGAAAAGTGAGACTCTAATGGCACTCATTTGACATTAAATACGATCTAGTCATGGGCTAATAAAGACATTTTCAGTATTAATTAAACTAATCCAACACCACACATTTCTGCCTGCTCATTACAATAATTTATTCATAAAGTGTTCAGTTGTTCATGTGAGACCCTGGTGGAAAGTTGTACCTAGCAGAGACAGATCTAACACCACACCTAAAACAGTCTCCAGGTTCTCTCTGGCATTTTCCCATGCAGTCCCTGCTAAGGTTACTCAAGAAGCCAAAATATGTAAACATGAGCCTGCTATATCATTTCCTAAAACAAGTCCATGATCTGTGGGGCTGCAAACTACTAATTCTTCATGTTTATTGCTTTCCGTTCAGCATTTCTCTGGCTGCTGTACAGATTGTAAGACAGCGTGAAGAAATACACTCATAGAACAAATAATAAAACTAAAAATGAAAATAAGCAATAAAGCCTTTATTTATTAGTATTGGAAAGATTTGTTAAGACTGTTCAAAAGAATTCACTTGGCCTTCCTGCTTGAAGAAATAATAGCGTTAGTCTTACATAAAAATCTTCTACAATTAAGGAATTCATCAGTGATCTGTAGTTTTGATTAACACAGATTACTTCTATACTCAGTGAAGTAGTCTTTCAGACAAATATAACTGGCTTGATGTTATGCTACTTTAATTTTTTTCTTTATTTTTATCTTTTATTTTTTAAAATTTTTTTAGGACCATATCCAGTTTTGGATTGCTCAACACTATTTCACTCTTCACTATTACATCTTTCATGTCCTAACAATATCCAGGCTTCCTCACTTGACCTTAAGGATTTCCAGTGTCCAAGGCAATCATTTTCCTCCCATGAACTTAAGAGGAATTGTAGCTGTATAGATTTAAGTTAAAGATTAGAAATAGCCAATTATTCTGTTCAACGTCTTTGAATTATAATGTAAATGTAAATTTATTTTATCTTACTCTACCTGCAGTTCATATTTGTCTACTTGCTACAAAATTAACTTTAGGTGTCTGAGGGTCTCTAATGAAGAAGTCTACTGTTGGTGTTTCAGTTTACTGTCCAAATTAAGTGGAATGGACTAAGGCCTAACAGCTGTCTTTTGTTTGTAATAGTCATACTTCTGACACACCTTAATCTGTAAAATTTGGGAAAATCTATTTCCCTTGTGAGCTGTCTCAGAACACAGTGAGCAGGTAAGTAATTATGAAAAATTATCTACTTCTCAGAAATTGCCAAAGAAGTGATCTTTTATATAAAACAGCAAGACAAAATGATAGGACAAAACACTGTGCTTCATATCCAGAAAAGCATCATAAATGCAATTTATGAGGAAATGGATCTTTAACTCAGGACCACATTGTAAAAAGAAAACACACACACACACACGCACACGCACACGCACACACAGGCAAACAAAAAACAAACGATGCCAGAAATGAAAGATTAATTTAAATGAGGGATTCTTTCTTTCTTTCTTTCTTTCTTTCTTTCTTTCTTTCTTTCTTTCTTTCTTTCTTTCTTTCTTTCTTCTTTCTTTCTTTCTTTCTTTCTTTCTTTCTTTCTTTCTTTCTTTCTTTCTTTCTTTCTTTCTTTCTTTCTTTTCTTTCTTTCTCTTCCTTCCTTCCTTCCTTCCTTCCTTCCTTCCTTCCTTCCTTCCTTCCTTCCTTCCTTCCTTCCTTCCTTCCTTCCTTCCTTCCTTCCTTCCTTCCTTCCTTCCTTCCTTCCTTCCTTCTTATTTCTTCCTTCTTATTTCTTCCTTCCTTCCTTCCTTCCTTCCTTCCTTCCTTCCTTCCTTCCTTCCTTCCTTCCTTCCTTCCTTCCTTCCTTCCTTCCTTCCTTCCTTCCTTCCTTCCTTCCTTCCTTCCTTCCTTCCTTCCTTCTTTCCTTCCTTCCTGGAGCAGCATACTTCAGGAAAAGATTGCTGCAAAGTAAATTCCAAGGAAGACTTATTAGAGTGTTCTCTGAGTTCCTTTTAAAAAGGGAGTTACTTCCAGAATCACTGCTGGCCATCTCTTCAGGGGCTTTGTCTTTTATTCATGTTTGATTTTTTTTATTTATTTTTTTTATTTTTCCTATGAACAGTACTGCTGTTAAGTGTTTGGGAGTTAATAACTCTATTCAACTTTGCAGGACTGCTATGTCATAATTAATTCATTCCAAATTGTAGGCACCCGTTTTATTTCTTAATTTGTGTAGATAACCTTTTGTGTTTTAAAGAGTTCATTCTTAAACAGTGCGCAATTCATTAAAGATCTGCAAATATAGACATAAAACACACGTCATTTGCAGTCTTTCTTGAATGTAAAACATTTTGCTGTATTTGTAAATAAAATGTTCAAAGAAGCAAAGGTATACCCTCAGCAATTATATTTTAAATGGATTCCTGGATGTCTGTCACTGATGATAATTTTAAGAAAAGGCATACATTGATTAGTTCGCCTGATAACAGCATCTATAAATTGATTTAAATGGCAATGAGTGATAGATGGGCTTTCTTTTAAACATTTCCGCTTGTTATTTGAATAGATCCTGTTGCTAGAAAGCCAATGGCAGATGTTATTTTTTAAATACAAAAAGCAAAACCTCACTTCTCTTTGCAATACTTGCTATATTCCCTTTAAGCTTCCAGCAGAGTTCTAATAAGCTTTATCAAATCTGTATCTTTAAAAAAAAAATCATCTACATAATAAAAAAATACTGCCTAAAACTGTAAGTTCTTATAGAAGGATAAATGTTTCCTTTTGTGCTTTTCCATTCACAGTTTCATATATACTTTTTTTATTAAAAAAAAGAGAATAATAAAAATTTCTGATTATTTTTTATAATCTCTGAATGTACATAATCTTATAATAATACATTTACTTTTTAAATATTTTAAAGTAATTAATTATTTGTTAAATAATTTTTTGCAGACACAACTGTAGCTCCAGCAGTATCCAAGCAGTTCTGAAATATAAGGTATCTGTTTCCATCCATCCATATATATTCTATTTCTGATATTGTATTGCTATACAACCATGCGTTGTATGCAACTAACTTTAGAAATCATATAACATAGAGCACTCAGTGCCCCAACTTTAGCATTATGCTTCCTCATATGCTTCCTTGCTTCTAAATTTACCTTCATTGCATTGTAAGCTGTAATCTTTGTAGTGTAGGGTATACATTGCAGGAACATGAGAGATACTAAAGTTAAGGAATTTGTAACTTTCTCAGACATTGGAATCAGTATATCCTTATTAGTCACTGTTTCATCTGGGTTGTTGCATCTGGGCTGTTTTCCCTTATAGTAAATTAGCAAGAGGGCAGCACTGCTGACCTGATCTGGTGTATGAGGTAGTTCAGGTAGTTCACACTTCATGCAGTGTGAAATATCATTGGTATTCTACCACACATATTAAATAATATCATATGTATATCTCAAGAAGTATGGAGATGAACACAGTCTGATCTCTAATGTTGTGACATATAAAAACAGAAATCCCCACAGGTCCTGAAAAGAACATGAGAAAATAAGGTGTATTCATGCTGGAGAATTTTTATTTATATCGATAAACTTAAAATTATTGCTTATTCTATCCAAATCTTTATCATTGTTAAAACTGTAAATGTATCATTCATTTCCACAGATACTTTTAAGGTAGATCTTGGTGGATTCAGAATATACTCCTAAAAAAAATCTGATAATAGAAAATAAATCTCTTTTACAAACATATGCACAGTCTAATATATTTAAGTACATAAAAGACAATAAATCTCTCAAACATGGAATAACATAATTGTATGCCACAGATACAATGGATCACACAACTGTATGCCACATATATATGACATATATATATGACATTATTATAAAGTATACTTAAGTAGTGTGTAGAGACATTTTATCTACCAACTCAAATATAATTCCAGCAGAATTATCAGCATGTGCCGGCTGTTTTTTTCCCCTGCCATCTGCAGCATATACAAACACATTGCAAGAAAAACACAAATCACCCATTGAGGTCATTTTTCTTTTTATCTCCTGCTTGCTTAGGGATACATAACCTATCACCAGGTAGCATAATAGAGTGTCTCTAATTCTGTGGTATTTTGCCTTTTATTTTTGGCAACAGGCACCAAATCAAAGAGCTGTTTTAACTACTAATTATTAATCAGTAAAGTAACACTTTATTCCTGGAGGGAGATGACATTGCTTCATTTTTTCACTAAGTGGTACCTTGTTTCAGCCTTAAGTGGCAAGTTCTACATCCATAACAAATCCAGTCAATGAATAAGACATCCCTTGAACGTACAGGTTAATGTGTCTTCAGATCACAGTCCCTGTCACTTCATGAGTCATCATTATGTTTGTCATAAGTGTAGAAATCTGCAAGATATTTTCATGCTTACTACAGGAATATTAGAATGAAACCACAAGGTACTGTGATGCTTCTTGGTAGATATTAGTGCAAAATTCAATTTTCTATTTTGATGCTGAATGTATTTAGCATGTATATATTTCATACTTGTATATTTAGACTGTCTCTAGTGCTGAACCCATTTACATGCTGAAAGTCAGCTGTAATGTTTACTTTTGTTGACAGAAGAACTGACACTGAATGCAGGAGAGATCTTGCCAGCTGAGTACCTTTAGGTACTTTTCTAGTATGTGGAGGATGCATACTTGCTGTTCCAGACTTACAGTAACCAGGCGTTTTTATCTTGTAGGTAGATTTTCCATTCTTTAAATACTCTGTTCTCTGAGAGGCAGACCTTATTCCTTTCTCACTGTTTTCTTTTAGAGTGGTAGCACTGGCAATAGCCTAATGTGGAGGAGTCCCTGAAGTAGGGCTAATCAGGCTGTTACTGTGGAAGCTCCTCATAGGAGGAACTGAATTAAGAAAGACACTACACATTCTTGTGAAACACTGCCTTTATATTTCCTTTTCTACATCAAGTTCTACTTGCACTTTAAAACAAGGAAAGCCATAAATATAAAATGGCTCTAATAGTAAAACCATCCCCAGTAGTTGCCAGGAACAGTTTGTACCAAGGAAACACTGGGCATATGTTGACTTGACACCCACTGGCAGGGCTTGGTTGCATATGTTGCACTTTCAAAACACCTTTTTAACTACCTCAGAGGGACCATTCAGTTTCTTTCTCATTCTGAGGTAAAATTTGAAAAATAGATTGCTTTCTGCAAAGTTTCAAATAGATGTTCTTATCCAGGAGCTAATCTTTTCTTTCTAAGTTTTGGTATCTTGTTCCTTTGTGCATGAGATCTGTCTTAATTTATTTCATGGCAATATATTGAACTTTACAATTATATATAATTTTATTATAAATTAAAAATAATAAATATAATAAAATAATAAATATAATAAAAATTAAACTTTATTATAAATACAGATTGATGCGATGGATGACTAAAATGATTATCATTTGATAATCACTAAAATGATTATCATTTATGAGATTCTATGAGAATCATAGAATGGCTTGGGTTGGAAGGGACCTTAAAGATCATCTAGTTCCAAACCCCCTGCCATAGGCAAGGATACCACCCACTAGATCAGGTTTGCCAGGCCCCCATCCAGCCTGGCCTAGAACACCTCCAGGGATGGGGCATCCACAGCTTCTCTGGGCAACCTGTTCCAGTGCTTCACCACCCACCCTCTGAGTGAAGAATTTTTTCCTAAGATCTAATCTAAATCTCCTTTCTTTCAGTTTAAAACCATTCCTCCTTGTCCTATCATTATCTACACGAGTAAAGAGTCCCTTTCCATCCTTTTAATAAGAACACTTTAAGTACTGAAAGGCTGCAATGAGGTCTCCATGGAGCCATCTCTTCTCCAGGCTGAACATCCCCAGCTGTCTCAGGCTTTCTTCACAGGAGAGGTGCTCCAGCCCTCTGATCATCTTTGTGGCCCTCCTCTGGGTGATTGGGTGTTCCATAAGTTTAAATACATTTAATTCATTATAGGTAAACAGAAAAACTCAGAGTACTTTCATTCCTATAATAAAGATTTAGACAAAAAATGTATGTGTTTCCTAGAGTTATGTATGTACTACCCTGTGTATGTTTGTATAAATGTATACTCACATAAAGACATTGAATGTTTATAATTCTCTGTAATCCACATCACCCTAACAAATACTAATGAAACTGAAAATAAACCCACTGGATTTCCTCCTCAAGATATTTTCTCATTTGTTCTTGAAGTAAAACAAAAAATGCAGACCCAGTCTTTAAAAGCACTTAATCTTTCCAAAACTCTTGCAAAAGCGATGAGTTCAGCAATCAACCAAAGTCACCCAAATCACACAATCACAGAAAGGTTGAGGTTAGAAGAGACCTCTGGAGATCATCTAGTCCAACTCTCCTGCTCAAGCAGGGTCTCCTGCAGCACATTACCTGGGATTGTGTCCAGATGGCTTTTGACTATCTCCAGGTAAGGAGACTCTACAACCTCCCTGGGAAACCTGTTCAAGTGCTCAGTCACCCTCACAGTGAAGAAGTTTTTCCTCATATTCAGATGGAACTTCCTGTGTTTCAGTTTGTGACTGTTGCCTCTCATCCTACTGTTGGGCACCACTGAGAAGAGTCTAGCCCCATCCTCTTTACACCCTTCCTTCAGATACTTATACACATTGATTAGATGCCCCCAGAGCTTCCTCTTTTCCAGGCTAAACAGGCCCAGTTTTCTCAGCCTTTCATCATATGAGAGATGCTTCTATCTCTTAATCATTTTATTAGCCCTTTGCTGGACTGGCTCCAAGAGCTCCATATCTCCCTTGTACTGGGGAGCCTAGAACTGGTCACAGTACTCCAGGTTGCTACCAAAGTGGAGTAGAGGGGGAGGATCACCTACCTCCCTAAACCTGCAGGCAATGCTCTTCCTAATGCAGCCCAGGATACATCAGCATTTTTTGCCATAAGAGCACATTGCTGGCTCATGCTCAACTTGTTGTTCACCAGGACCTTCTCTGCAGGAGCTAATTTCCAGCAGGTCAGCCTCCAGTTTGTACTGCTGCATTCGTTTATTCCTCCCCAGATGCAGAACTCTGCACTTGCCATTGCTAAATGTCAATAGGTTCTCTCTGTCCTTCTTTCCAGTCTGTCAAGACTCTTCTGAATGACAGCACAGCAGTCTGGTGTGTCAGGCACTCCCCTCAGTTTTGTATCATCAGAAAACTTGCTGAGGAGGCACTTTATCCCTTCATCCAAGATATTGATGGATAAGCTAAACAACACTTGAACCTAGTATTGATCTCTGGGGGACACTGCTAGCTACAGGCCTCCTCTGTGCACTCTGTGCCACTGATCACAACACTCTGAGACCTGTCATCCAGACGCTTCTCAATCTACCTCACTGCCCACTTCTCCAGCCTCCTTTCTTCCCAATCTTCTTGGTCACATATTCTTGAGAGCTGGCCTTGGCAGTGAAGACTGAAGCAAAGAAGGCATGCATTTTCTACATTTTCCTTAGTTTTCATTTTCTTATTGATGCATTTGAAGAAGCCCTTCTTATTGTCCTTGACATCCCTAGCCAGATACAATTCCAAATGGGTCTTGGCTTTCCTCGTCAGATTTCTGCATACTCTGACAATATCCCTATATTCATCCCAAGTGACCTGTCCTGTTTCCACCTCCTGTACTCCTCCTGTTTATGTTTGAGTTTTGTCATAAGTTTCTTGTTCATCCATGAAGGTCTCCTTCCCCCTTTCCACAATTTATTGCCTATAGTAATGCACAATTCTTGAGCCTGGAGGAAGCGATTCTTGAATATTAAACAGCTCTCCTGGACTCCTCTTATCTCCAGGGCCCATTCCTATTGGATTCTTCCAAGTAGATCCCTGAAGAAGCCAAAGTTAGCTGTCCTGAAGTCCAGAGTAGGGATCTTACTCATTGCCCTGCTTCCTCCTTGCAGGATACTAAACTCCACGATCTTGTGGTCATTGTAGACAAGGCTGGCCCAACCTTCATACCTCCAACCAGTCCTTCCTTGTTTGTTAGTACAAGGTCCAGCAGCACACCTTTCCTCAATGGCTCCTCCATCACCTGTGTCAGAAAGTTACCATCAATGCTTTCCATTTTTCCTCCTGGATTGTTTGTGCCTAGCTGTGTTGCTACTCCAGCAGATGTCAAGGTAGTTGAAGTCCCTCCTGAGAATGAGAGCCTGTGAATGTGAAGCTACTTTCGGTTGTCTGTAAAAGGCCTCATCTACCTCTTCCTGATCAGGTGGCCTGTGGCAAACACCAACATTGTCACCCTTATTAGTCTGTCCTTTAATTCTTACCCATAACTCCCAACCTGCTCATCACCCACTCTGAGGCAGAGCTCTATACATTCCAGGTATTCTCTCACATAAATGTCAAGTCCATCCCCTCACCTTTCTGGTCTGTCTTTCCTAAAAAGCATGTAGCTATTCATGACAACATGCCAGTCATGAGAGTCATCCCACCGTATTTCAGTGATTGCAATGAGATCAAAACAATGTGACTTCACACAGATCTTTAATTAATCCTGTTTGTTCCCCATGTTATATGCATTGGTGTACAGGCACTTCAAAGAGGTATTTGTGCATGCCAATTACCCAGGAAGGGTGCAAGAGGATACCCATATTCATGTCTTGTAGGCACTTCTTTTGCTGCATGTACTTGCTGGAGATATCCCCTCTTGAGCCTTGTTTTGCTAACTGGGTGGTGTCTATAACTCTCCTCTTCCCCCATATTTCCTAGTTTAAAGCTGTCCTTATTAATATCTAGTCTGCTGGAAAAGATATGTGTGCCCCAGTTAGTGAGGTGGATCCTATCTCTCCCAATCAGCTGTAAATATTCAAACAGGATCCCTTGATTATAGAAATCAAAACCCTATTGCCAACACCAACGACACAGCCAGTTCTTTACTTGGAGAATCCGTATACTTCTCTTCTCATTCTTTACCCTAATATGAAGGATTGAGAAGATGACCTGAGCCCCCAGACTCTTGACCACTGTCTCCAGAGCTCTGAAATCCCATTTGATAGTTTCCAAGTTGCCCTTTTTATCAATGGTGTCCACATGGAAGAGCAGCAGATGGTAATAGCTGGATGTGTGGACAAGATTCAGCAGTCTTTCCATGACATCTCTGATTCAAGCCCCTGTCAGGCAACATACCCCTCCAGGTCAGACCAGCAGATGGGTGCCTCTGTTCCCTGTAGCAGGGAGTCACCCACAACAATCACTCACCACTTCTTCCAGGTGATCATGCATGGCACAGGGTCCATTGGCTCAGTTGTTTCACTTACAGCCATGCCCAGCTACTCATCAGCTTGGGGGGGCACTAAACCTGTTCATCAACTGCAATCTTCAGGAAGAGCAAGAGCCTTTCTCCTCATACTAGGAGTGACCAGTTTCCAGTCTTCATCTTCTACAAACTTTTGGCTTACTATTTTACATAGCACAGAGCCCAGTTGCCTCTCAACTGCAATGGGTGTCGAGACTCCTGAAGCTGTACATTATCGGAGAATATTCCCTTGCTCATCTTCATGAATGCTACACAGCCTGCTTATTTCCTCCTGTAACTCCTTGACCTGGCAAAATAACTCATCAACAACAACACACCTGCAGAAGAGATGACTGTCAGCCCCAGATTCACCCTAGGTACTCCCTGCAACCTGAGACCTGCAGAGCTACATCTGCTGTCAGGAGGTCAAATGACAAAGGACTTCATCCAAATCGTATTAGAATCAGAGAGATTCTTTCCTTTAAATAAAATAGCACACATGGTACACATTTTAAGTGATTTGTACCAAAAATTTGAAAGCAATGACAGCAACATATTAAAGTGACATACTGAAAATGTGCCTTTGTGCTATACTAAAAATAGTTGCTAGATCATCTTTAAAGAGAGAGCTCACAAAGGTTGTTGAATAACCAAAGCAACAGCTGTCCAGATGCCACAATGAAATTTATGTAAATATTGCATGGGCAGAAATTATAATTGCTTTTTTGTTGTTGTTGTCACAGATGAGAAGATTTAATTTTTCAGTCTCCAGCTTTGTGAAGTTCATTTAACAGGCAGAGATTATGGTCCAGGTTATCAGTACCTATATGGCAAATGCATATATAAAAATTGTATGCACATCTGGTAGCAAAACCTCCAAGTCATAGCCTATTGTCAGATGCAAATATTTTTGTGATTTTCAGTGTGAAACTCAGGGCTTATGAACACTAAATGCATTTATGTTTTAAGCTTTATATTTGAGACAAACAATACTGCTTCTCAATATTGTTATATATATATATATTTTAAAATGAATCTGAAAGATAACACTTTAATTAAAATGAATATTCTTGACAGATGCCTGAAAAGAATTACCTAACTATACTGAACTGATAGTGAGATCATGTATAACATGAAGGGAAAAAAAATAAATAGCACAGGCATAGTGTTTTATACTAGCTGTGTACCTCCTTACAGAATCTGGAGAGTTCTTGTGGAGAAGAGATACATACAAATTATGAGGTAGATCTCAGACTGATTTCTTTAGGATGCTCTCAGATGCATTCTGTTTTATCATGGAGATATCTTGGCTTCACTTCAGTCCTCTTGCAGTCTCTATTACCATTTATATTTGGAAACTGCAGATTACTTTACATCATAGTTGAAACTAATGTCTAAACCTTGTCTATCTGACCTGTAGTATCTTTTAAAGGCATCCTTCCACAACCATTGTGGTCACTTATTTAATCACTGTGGTTGCAAGCCTAAAGAATAAACCATTTATTTGAAAAAATAAAATTAAACAAAACAACCCCACAACCTTAGATAAGCACTAGAGAAATTTGCATACAAAGCGATAAATACATCATACAAAAAGAGGATTCAAAGGGCTAAATCACTGCTGAGGTAGAAAATGAACTTCCACTTGAAAAGCTTTAAAGCTGTTTACTTTTTAAATATGTACATTTTTATTCACTTTGGATACATCACCCAATCGAGATTAAAAAAAGAAAAAAAAAAAAAGTTGTTAAAACTTCATCTAGTGCAACAACATAGCTGTAGCATAGGCAGACCATCAGGATTGAACATTTCTGGTAGGGAATCCACAGATGAGTCTGAAAAAAGTTTGAAGGTTAGAACTCTTGGATGCACAAAATACTATGGTAGGGTTGGGCTATAAACTTATTATTGCTTATTACTGAAGCCTTTTCACTTTAGTACTGTAGTGAGTATGTGTTGCTGCTATCTACATGAGTGATTTTACTTTTTTTTTTTTTGGTGGTGGTAGTGGTTGCGCTTTATTTTATTATTATTATTTTTTTATGCATTACCAATAGAATTATGAATGGATATCCATGCATGCTACCGAACTCTGTACTGATTAACTTTGATATAAGTCCATTGTGAGCAGTTACATAAGATTACTTCATATCAAAGAGTTTGCATATAGAGGGCATATGTTGCTATCTGATCCTTGTAAATGTCTTTCTGATGGCACTCCATGAGGAAGAAGTGAGATGGGGATAAGAAAGGGAGAGGAAGAGAAAGAAGACAGGATGGTTGGGAGGGTGGGAGGGCAGAAGGAAGAAGGGGAGGGAGGGAGAAAGAAAGGTCAGGAGGGAATAATGGAGTGAGGGAAAGGGAAGTCTTTCTGAAGGCCTTCTATAAACTGTATTGTATGGATGACAGGTAAGGAAAAAATATTTACCAGAATGGTGGCCAGTTTTCTAATACAATTGCAATAATTGCAATTGGATGGAGTGTCGGGTAACAGGAACGGGGGCAAGCATGATGGGTAGAGAAAATATTATTACAGATTATTGAAGGGCTCACTAACGGTTAGATTTCTGAGTTCAGTTAACTTGTACTGTTCAGAAGAGTTTAAGACACAATGCAGTTATAATCATCATCAAAAAGTCTGTTGCTGAAAGCTTCATAATTTAGCATATCATTATATATGGTCATTATTTATTTTGCAAACACGTTTAAAAATAAAATGAAAACTCACAAAGAACAGTGAAGCTTAATGGAAGTATTGTTAATGTTTTGCTATCTATATTGTAGCAGTTTTCCACAGTCCAAATTATGTTGCAGCCCATTCAGGGAAATTGTATATTAAATGATAGTTCTTGCTAAAATTTCTTTGCTCGGTGTTTAATACTATTTTTACCATATCAGAGTACAGGTGAGCTTTGTCTTAAATCCAAATAACAGGAAAAAAAATAATATTATTCTAACAAATAAATAAAATTATTATATTGATCTCTGAAAAAAATATTTTCAAATTTGGTTGAAGTTCTTCAGGATGTCCATCCAAACTAAAAGTGACAAATCTATCTTTTCTGAGAGCAGTACTTTAAAAGTCCTTTTTGCCAATCGTGACCATGCAGTGGACATTTGTTATGAAGAAATATCTATGTTCAGGGCAAAAACAGAAAAGATGATGCTAGCAAAAAACATTTAAATTCACGGGATAAAAATCTACTTGCAATAGGTTATGAAGATATGTCCATTTCTTTCTTATCTTAACTTAATGAAGAAATAGATTTCAGGACACTCTGCTTGCAGTTCTCAAAAATGTGCTTCAAAAATTAACCAGTAGGGAATCCTTAAATTGAATCCCATAAACAGCATTTGAAATTACCTTTTCAGACTGCTCAGCAACAAAGTCTTTTTAATTGTTTATATTGACCTTGCTTTTCCAATAAGAAATTCTCTTACAATGTGTAATGTTTCCCTGAACAGAAAAGACTTAATTAGGCTTAATTTGCACAATCAGGGATCATAAACAGATTATAATTAGCATTGCAAAACTGTGGAGCATCATTAAGATTACATTTGGTATGGTAGTTATAAGAAATTGTATTGAATGAATATCTGTAGCCTAAGGTCAAACAGTAAAATGAAAATACAAAACCTTATCTGAAAACATAATTTATTTTTTTTTTTTCCCTAGGTATTACTGTCCATTGTAGAAAGGCTGTACTGAAGTGGCTAGTTCCAAGTATATATGATAGATATTTCAATCTGTTTTTACATAATCATTTTGATGGAAATCTTTTTTATGGTTTATTATATAGAATCATTAAAAGTCTCCTCAATCTATCACTTTTGGTGGGAGAAAGGATTAAGGAAGAAAAAAAATCATTTATTGTGAATCAAAGCTAACATGAAATCCATTTCTTTCTTCATAGCTGTCACTGTTCTTGTCTTACTGTATTTACTACTGTCACATAACTTTTTTAAGCAGCATGAAAGCATTTTTGATAAACAATATGTTTAGGAAATGCCCTCTTTCTAATTATGTTTCATGTACTTAGAATAGTCCTCCTATTTGTTAGTTGAAAACATAATTCACAGACCAGCTTTTTTTTTTTTTTTTTTTTTAATTAAACTTTGCTCATCATCTTTTTCACTTCTCTAGTAGAGAGTGAAGGGGAAAAATATGTATCATTGTATCCTTCAAACATGAACGTGTAACCAACAGAAATGTAAGTGGCACAGCACCTTAGTCTGAAAAAGTATTGATATTTGCCTTTCTTCCAATCAGAATAATGGAAAAAGCTTTGATGGTACATAGAGCTATGATAATAACTGAAGGAATCAAAACAGAGTATTAACAGAAGTATTGATGCATGAACTTTACCTCCTTACATCCTATTATTTATTTTGCAGGACTTTTTTTGAGATTAAACCTATATAAAAAAAAAATCATCTGAGATTGCATTTGGATAAAGGTTCCTTCTCATAGTCTAAGTGCAAATAAATGGGATGTCTATTCATTCTTTCTAGATTTTTACCCCAAAGAACATTTTTTCTACCATTAACGAATGACAGACTTATCAAGTAAGAAACAGAAAGAGATTTCAGGGGGTTGGCCTCTAACATCTTTTGTCCTTCACTTGTCAGTCCTAAAAACTGGAGACTACAGTCCCAGAAGCAATACTTCTTGGGCTATGAGAACTCATTTTCCCATCACTGATGAAAATACTTTAGTTTCACTTGAAACTTTTAGTTTCACGAATACCTGAATGGATATTCAACTAGATATAAAAATTGTCCAGCAAAACTGTGGCTATTCAATATGTAGAGGTTTTTGCATTCAGCAGAAGATGAAAAATAAATGACAAAATCTTAGTTTCAGTTATGCCATGCTGATTTAATGCAAACAATGATGACTTCAGATATGGTATTTTCAATAACATGCATTCCATTCCACAGTAGTATGTAAGATTTATTCATAGCAAAATAGCAGATTCTGCTGTATTGTGTTAGCTTGGATGGATATAAGTACTACAGAAATAAGCATCGAATGGGCAAGTACTTCTGACTGGAAAAAGCTAGACCTGAGAAATAAATGCACTGATGTAAATGAAAGGGTATTGGCTTTGCCAAAAAGTTACTGGCTTCTATAAATACATTTTGAAAGAAAATCTATTTATATATAAAAATATAATTCTATCAGTTGGAAGGTACTGCTATTGATTTCAGAAGCCATTGGCAATTTATTAGATTCAGCAAAATGACATTCGGTTATGTGTGTCTTATATGTATTTCCTTGAAATTTTATTGTGTTGAAAAATGAAACAGGCACAAATTCAACTCCAACTTTTCCAGTCTTAAACCTTTGTGGTAACCCTTTACAGATGAACCCTGACAGTCTTTAATAAAGCTTAAGGTTTTATTTTGTATTCTTTTAGTTTTCTTTACTTACATTTATGAGACTTTCATTTTAGTAACAGATCAGCTGCCACTCATTCACTGCTCTTTTTTTAAAATTAATTAATTTATTTTTTTCCATTAGTTATGCTTTTGCTTGAATAACTTTATAAACCATGTATTCAAGAGTTACTCTTCAAACTTACGGTCTTCAGTTTTTGGTGTGAAGACGATGTGAAAAGTGTACTTCTCCCCCAGCACTCCCCCCAGTTATGTTCCTTATTCTTATTCCAGGTGGGGTGGAAGCTAGAGGTATCATTCTATGTTTTGTGCTTGTTGTTGTTGTTCGTTTGTTTCTGGGGAGTAAAGAGTGGCTTTCATGTTGATTACCATTCCTTAAGGTTCACTACTATCTGAGTAAATTTAATCTTCCTTGGAAGCCAGCAGAATTCATATAGAAGTATTGCTGTCTACTGTTTCAAGTTTAGGTTTTATGATTTTCTGAATATGATACAGATTTTTGTTTGACTTTTTTTTTTTTTTTTTCCCAGTGAGAGCTTAATCTCTGCACAT
The DNA here is from genome assembly GCF_964034855.1 of Anser brachyrhynchus. Lineage (NCBI taxonomy): Eukaryota > Metazoa > Chordata > Aves > Anseriformes > Anatidae > Anser > Anser brachyrhynchus. The sequence continues at coordinate 137,581,768 of NC_137694.1, forward strand.
AGATTTAGCCACTAGGAAAACATGATAACAGTAACAAATAATATCTTACTCTTTCCTAAGCCAATGATATTTATGATTCCACAGGACGTCTATGACTATTCTCTGAACTCTAAACAAACAAACAAACAAACAAAAAAAACCACCCATAATTTAAGGTATTTCATTTTGAAAAACAGTTTCATAAAAAAATTTACAAGTACAACATTTGAAAATATTTTAATACCAGATTTTAAAATCCTATTTGCAAGGTACTTCCAGAACACTTTTAAAACCAGAGAGGCAGCAGTTCTTTGCACTGAAGTGGCTCAGTTTGTGGACAAACATCCTAAAAAAAATAAACAGGAGCTCTCAGCTTCACTGTATTTCATTCTTTTCTGGTTAGAATTCCCTGCCAGTAAGGAAGACTCTCAAATATGAGAGTAGATTATCGGTGTATTTAGCTTCAGTGGCAGATTTGATGTATGTACCATAAGGAACAGCAAAAGTTGTTGATGACCATCTGAATCACTGTTCAGAGAAACTGAACAGCAGAACTACAATGTAACATTAGTAGCATCTACTTAGAAGATCTCGGCACTAAGATCACCATCTCTGCTTAGTCCTGTTCCTGGTACTCAATACTCACTGACTACTAACTGCTGTCAAGAGGTCAAAAGAACAAACCAAGCTTGTACACTGAACTAAAAAAGCACTGAAATAAAAATATAAATATTTCAGATCATATTTGTGTAATTAAAATGTGCTGTATTAGAGAAGTTTGAAGAAAGTTAAGGCAGAAGTTTCACTGTGTTGCTGTTGCTGACTTGGGTAGACTGTCCTCAAGCATAAATATCAAGAAAGGACTGGAATGTTAGTTTTGGAGTTGTGAATTGGTGGAAGTAGAGTGGTCAAAACTGTTCATTCTTTAATTTAAGACTACAGAAAAAAAAAAAAAAAGTATTCTTTTGATAGCATGTTAAGTTGTTGGATGAGAATTTTCTTTCGCATACTTCTATGAGGATAAGTTAAAGGAACTGTAATCAAAAATAGAGGAATAAAAAAGCAGTACAAAAGAATAGGGCTTGACAGTGAAAAATCACCTGAGAAAAGCTTTCTGCACCTTCTGTTAAAAGTAAAAATGGCACGCTAAACATGTTTTGATAGCACAATGAAAAAGTAGTACTAGTGAAGACATAGAGGAAAACATATTATTGAATATTGGGGACCACTGTCACTTATGTATGTAGCTAAATAGAATTATTTATTACAGTTACATTAAATGAAATGACAGTTACATTAAAATAATTATAGCAATGATAAGAAGATATGAAATATATAACAATATGCAAACAGGTATCTATATCAAACAGCTAGTCAAACAAATCAGCTAGTCATAGATTGTTCAGTTAACTATAAATATTTAAACAATAAAAAGAGGATGCTACTGACAAGAGGTGAAGATGAGAAACATTTTTCCTTTACTATCAGAGACAATATAAATAATTTCAAGCTTTTCTGGAACCTTTAAAATAGTTGTGCTGTTCTGTTTTTTAAAAGTGACCATAACTACCACTGTACTGGTGATGTTATTCAGATTGGAAGTGTGAAAGAATATGATTCCAATGAAGGGCTTCAAAGTGAGACTATTTCTGTCAGATTTGTGTCAGAAGCTTTGACCTGTAGAGACACCTTTTGTTCCCATTCTCCCAAAGACTATTTATATGAAGTAGAGCAGTTCCAATGGGAAGGATTGAAAGTCCATAATTTCTTCTTTAAAAAAGATATAGGACTCACCACAATCAGGAAGACTAAGTTCAGGTACCATTTCTGACTGAGGCAGATATACAATTCAAGACTGAATTTGTCACTGTGTTACTGTATTTGGTTAAAAAATGCTGGAACTGAGATCCTTTCACCAATTAAAATTATGCTCAAATTAGTATGTTCCCATTAAAAGAGTACTTTGGGGATACTGTTATTTTCCGTCAGTGTGTAACATAACAGAATAATTTCCAGTAAGTTCTGATGGAGATAATAAAAATTTGGTAACAGTGTTCTCTGGTTAATTCATATGGAATGAAGTTTATGAGTGCACCTTCAGAGCTACCACTGTTCATCCTACAAAGGACAAACATCCACATTTCTTGCTTTTATTAGGGTTCTCTCTATGACTTCTTGAAAACAGAATAGCCTGGAATCAACATTTACGAGTACTTTCAAGAGGCTTTATGAATTGTGGTTTACAGTGTTTGGAAAAATGAACAGACTTTACTTCAGCAAAATGGGAGATATTTTATAGAAGAAAACCTTCTGTTCATATGCTAGTGTGCTGCATATATGAATTTAAAATCTTTATCTTAGGTTGTCCATTTAAAAATGTCTTAATTCACAAAGAAATCTGAAAAACAGAGGGAATAAAATGGAAGGAAGGAAGGAAGGAAGGAAGGAAGGAAGGAAGGAAGGAAGGAAGGAAGGAAGGAAGGAAGGAAGGAAGGAAGGAAGGAAGGAAGGAAGGAAGGAAGGAAGGAAGGAAGGAAGGAAGGAAGGAAGAAGGGGCAGAGTGACCATGAAAGAGTGGCAGAGATGAAGCACTGACAGCAGCCCCATTTCCTGTTCCCCTGCACCACTCAGGGGGAAAAGGTAGAAGCAGGTGGATGGGGGGAAGGTGTTTTTAGATTGCTTTTAGTTTCTCACTGCTCTAGTCTGCTAGTGATAGACAATAAATTAATCTCCCTATGTTGAGTCTTCAGTTTGTGTTGCCTGTGACAATATTTGTTTAGTGATCTCCCTGTCCTTGTCGCAACCCTTGAGACCTTTATCATCGTATCTTCTCTCCCTCTTGCTTTCAGAAGGGGGAGTAAGAGAGCAGTTATGGTAGAGTTTAGCTGCCCATTGGGGTGAAACCCCCACACTATGTAAGCCAACAGCACACAGGAATTATACTGTTTCTATTCCTGTTCTAACAGCATATTCTTTGATAAGTCCTTTCTGAATTACTTAAAACATAACAAGACAATGTCTATCATTGGTTGTTCAGATTTTTTTTTTTTTTTTTGGTAGAATAAAATACCAGTGAGAAGGATACTTTCAGATAATCTTGGAGGTCTTTTCCAACCTTAATGATTCTATGATTCAGTAAATATAACTTTTTATTAGGTTCAAAAAGAGAATCCCTGTGAGATTTTTGTAGAATACACAATACACTTTATTTTTTTTTATCAGCCAAATGAGGATCTGTACTGGAACATGTGGTTAATGTCACAGCAGTCCAATTTTCTGAATGCTGGAGAGAAACATGTATGTACCATGGCTTGCTACGGTGTCCTAATAAAACTTAAAATAAAACTGATTAAGATGCAAAAATCTCTTCCTAGAAAAAACAAGCAAGTTCTAGATATGTGTTCCACTTCTCCCAGTGCCCTAAAATATATGCAAAAGCCCAGGTAACTGAGAATTCTTTAAGGGTCTATTACTACGGAAACTTTTCTGATTGCATAGACATTCTGTGCACTAATAACTTTTGAGATTGTGTGTTGCTAGCAAGCCTTGATTGTTACAGAACAAGACGTGACACATTTTCTTCACTATAAATATGTGGTCCTGCAACTTCTGAGCAATCTGTGGAATGTAAATATAAGCATATGACTTCTGGGGAAGTTTCTATTTATTATATTGGACTTTCGCAACTGTAGCAGGTAATTTATAGGGAGTCAGAAGACTTAAAGATGTCGAAAATCACTGTCCTAAATTTAAGCTTCAGAAGATTAATAACTTGGAGTAAAAGGAAGTATAATGTTTTCTTGTTATTGTTGTTGTTGTTGTTTGATGAAAGGGCTGGATGTCCCCAAGTATTAGTGAGTACTCCTAAGTAATACTGCTTTGATTTAATCAGTTCTTACTCTTTTCACAATGCGTGTTGCCAGTAAAGTAAATTCCTATATACTGAGGGCTTATACTATGATGAAATAAAATATTTTTGTAAAGTCCAAGCAACATCCTCAAAAGTATTATTTTCTATAAAAATCTGTTTTTGAAAATATTAGCATTTCTGGTTCCTTCAATTAAAAAAAAAAAAAAAGAGTAAAATAAAATAAAATAAATGAAAACATACAACAACAAAACAGAATGAAATGTCTGTAGAAAATAAAGTGAAGGAAGAAAATAAGAAAGTCAGTTAAGGTTTCAAAAGAGCAAAGTAACAAAGGGCAAAATTTTGAAGAAGAATAATCCCTGGCATTGGTAAAAGTAAGGTGGGAGTTCACCATCTGCTATACATTATTTTAATAACCAAGCTTTATTCCACTGTATTTTGGTTTGGGTAGGTAATGATCTGAATTTTTGCATGACCCATTACAAAACTGAAGACCAAAACCCCCAAAGATACATATATATATATACACACATATATATATACATATACACACATATATATATAAATCTAGTGTTCCCTATAACTCTGTGGTGAGGTGGTGAGCAGGCTAAAATGTTCATAATGCAGATGTCCTGGAAACTTGTTCCTGCTGCATTTTTTGCCTAGAAGACACCTGTTCAGTAATTATATGGCCAGCAGTACATTAGCAGCATTTCCTGCTGAATTGCAGGTGTTTGAGTCTATAGGGAGACAGTCATTATATTGCCATTTCTCTCCATCTGGCCCTAAAAAAGTAAACTGTATATGGGCCACTGAGACTGCTCACTTCAGAGAATGTCTCTCTGTCCATTTATCATCGAACAGCACGTGCCAGGTTTCCGAATTTTTAAGATGCCAGCCCTTATGAATTTATGTTTATGAGGCTTATTAAACATACCAACAATAAACAAATACACAACATATATAAAGAAATACATATACAACATTATACAACAGCTAAAACACTGTTCCAAGCAAATCATTTTATTCATGAATGTAGATACACGCTAATAAAACTGCCTCCAAATTCCTATGGGTATATTCCATTGTTTTGACTGTTCTTACTGTACCTTAACAAACAATGCTACCTGGAGAAATGGTGTTTTAACTTGGAGTTTTTTACATTGCCTCCCAAAGTCAGTTACAGATTAGAATGGTTGGCAGAAGGTACTTCTGTGTAGACAACTGTGAGGTTGTAGAGGATGAAATTATACACTTACCTTGTAAGAGAGAAGCCACAATTTATTTATTGATATGATACAGTAATCTAACAAAGCTTAATCGTAAATAAGACAGCAACTAAGCAAGATTTGATATGGCAAGATACACTTGATTATTTACTGCACAGAAGACAGGATAAGTCTGAGGCATTGGGAAGACCCTCACATTGACACAAGGTTCAGAGTGGACCTCTGTGCTTTCTAAATTCCTTGAACCAAAGAGGTAAAAAGCCTAGGTGTAGCTGAATCCACTTCTATTCCCAAACTTGGTCAACAATTTATGTCTAAGGATTATATGTGTCTAATCAATCTAAGATACAATCTTAGTGAAGTTTACAAAGTTTAGCAAGCTATTAATCACTTACCAAAGATCTGCTGCCACAAGGAATATCTCATGAGGAGCAAGGGATCTCTGCAGCAGGCGTGACCTTGAGAGGTGCCCCTGCTCAAGGGGAGATCCTCTTGTGCAGCCAACTGCCATGCAGAACAGCTCAAAGGGCCCTTGGTCTGCTCAATACCTAAGAGGTAAGACAATGGACTAATAGATATGTTGGTTTTTGGTGCATGCTCCATTGGCCCTCAGCTGCTGAACAAGACGTCTGTCAGTTTCTCCAGCATCCAGCTTGATCCAATATCGTGGTTGCTTCCACATGAGCAAGGCCTCAGGCGTAGCCAGTACACTGGTCACTATCTCTGCCTGAGCAAGGCCTTGAGTGTAACTGACAGTGTTTAAGCAAGGAAAGGCAGGGCAGGGGGTGAGCACACCATCACAGGGGCACTTGATGGGATATTCCTAGATACTGTCCTATAAATATACATGGATGGGGGTATTTATGCATTATTATTATTATTATTATTATTATTTTATCATTATCATTATTTAATGCTGAATTGTCTTGTTTGTGATATATATCGACTAGGAGGGTAAAAACAAAGGAAATGTGTTTTAACTTTGCCAGGTCATGCTAGTGTGGCATAATTTCTATATATTCATTGAGAAGTAATCATTAAGGAGCAAGGAAAACTACTTAAGCTACAGCTTTCTTACCAGAAGTCTGCAGGCAGCTTGCCATGGACCAATCCAGCAGTGTCTGAAAGCTTTTTATAATGCTTACAACTGCCCAAGAATCTCCTGCTGTTTCTATGCAAATTCAGATATGTAGCTAAGCAGACTTCTATTGCTATGCCTTGTGTGAACAGAATGGAGAAAACTACCCATAGTAAGAAGTAGAACAGCCCCAATTTACAAGGAAATAATCATTTTTAATGAGTTTTCTTAGCTGAAAATCAGATTAATATTTTTGTCCCTTTAAGCATCAAAATACTGAAGCTATTTGCAAAGATGTTGGGGTGATTATATTCAAATTACGATACATAAGACATAATTGTATGACATATTTGGATAGGGACTTGAACCCAATGATCCAGAACATCTTTTGCAGTCTTATCTTCTTACTTAGAGTCAGTAAAACAAAAGAGAATCATTTCACTGGTACTGCTGCTCTCAAAGGGAAAGGTCTGGCCTACAGATTTGGGTTTTCTGTTATCAGGTTTTGATTTTGCAGGATCACAGAGTAGTTGAAGTTGGAATGAACATCTTCAAGACCACCCCCCAGCAGGGCCACCTAGAGCAGGTTACCCAGGACCATGGTGTCTTTTGAATATCTCCAAGAAGGAAGACTTCACAGCCTCTCTGGGTAACCTGTCAGCTTCACAGAAAAATAGTGTTGCTTTATGTTCAAAAAGAACCTCCTGTGTCTTCTTTTGTACCTATTGTCCCCTATACTGCCACTGGTGACTGTTCAAACACACAAAAAATAGTAACAAGGAACATTTAATTAAAATATTTATCTAATGTAAAGCTGCTTTCAAAACATTTTTCCTTCTTCTTTTTTGTATCTCTATGGAAATGTAAAAAATGATTTTACAATTATATGAACAAAATTGTAAGTTCTTTTCTTGGATACGAATATTAGCATTAAAGAAATGGATATATAAAAAAAGCTTTGCTGTTGATATGTTTCAATAAAACAAAATGTTCAACTGTGCAATGAAACCAGGAAGTGCTTATCAAAACTTTTCTATGGTCTTCTTTTCCCAACAGAAAAAATATTGCCTTTTTTTCTCTCTTTTTTTTTTCACTTTTATCTTTTTTTTTTTAGTTATTTCTCCCGTTTTATTTTTTCCCTGTTTAATTTTTCTTTTCCCTTCTTTCTTTTTCCCATTTCCCTCTTTTCTTTCTTCTTCTTTCCTTTTTCTTTTGTTGCCATCTTTTTCTGCTTTAACATAAGAAATCATAAAATCATAGAATGGTTGGAAGGGACCTTAAAGATCATGTAATTCCACGCCCCCTGCCATGGGCAGGGACACCTTCCACTAGATTAGGTTGATCAAAGCCCCATCCAACCCGGCCTTAAACACTTCCAAGGATGGGGCATTTACAGTTTCTCTGGGCAACCTATTCCAGTGCCTCACCACCCTCAGAGTAAAGAATCTCTTCCTCTAAATCTACTCTCTTTTAATTTAAAACCATTACTCTGTGTCCTATCACTACACTTCCAGACAGAGTCCCTCCTCAGCTTTCCAGTAGGCCCCCTTTAGATACTGAAAGGCCACTATATGGTATCCCTGGAGCTTCTCTTCTCCAGACTGAACAACGCCAACCGTCTCAGCCTGTCTTCATAGGAGAGGTGCTCCAGACCCTTGATCATCTTTGAGGCATTCCTCTAGACTCATTCTAATGCTTCCTTGTCCTTCTTGTGCTGGGAGCCCCAAAGCTGAACACTGTACTCCAGGTGGGGTCTCACAAGAGCAGAGTAGAGGTGGAGAATCATTTCACTTAACCTGCTGGCCATGTCTCTGATATAGCCCAGAATACAGTCAGCTTTTGGGGCTGCAAGCACATATTGCTGGCTCATGTCATGCTTCTTGTCAACCTACAGACCCCAGATCCTTCTCCTTAGGGTTTCTTTTAATCCATTCTCCACCCAGCCTGTGATTGTGCCTGGGATTGCCCCTGCCCAGATGCAGGACCTTGCACTTGGCCATGTTGAACCTCATGAGATTCACACAGAACCACCTCTCAAGTCTGTCAAGGTCCCTCTGGATAGCATCTCTTCCCTCCAGCCTATCACCACGCAGCTTGGAGTCATCAGGAAACTTTCTGAGGGTGCACTCAATCTCACTGTCCATGTCACTGACAAAGATGTTAAACAGTGCCAGTCCCAGTACTGACTCCTGAGGAACACCATTTATTACTGATCTCCACCCAAACATTGAGATGTAGACCACAACACTTTGAGTGCAACCATCCAGCCAAGTCATTACCCACCAAGTGGTCCATCTGTCATGTCCATGTCTCTCCAATTTAGAGACAAGGATATCATGTGGGATGGTGTCAAATGCTTTGCACAAGTCCAAGTAGATGATGTTGGTTGTTCTTCCCCTGTGCATCAAGGCTGTAACCCTGTCATAGAAGGCCATCAGATTTGTCAGACATGATTTGCCCTTAGTGAAGCCTTGTTGGCTATCACTAATCATGTCCTTATTTTCCTTGTGCTTTAGCATAGTTTCTAGGAGGATCTGCTCCATGATCTTGTTGGGCACAGAGGTGAGACTGACTGACCTGTAGTTCCCTTTGTCTTCCTTTTTTCCCTTTTTAAAAATGGCTGTTATGTTTTCCCTCTTCCAGTCAGTGGGAAATTCACCAGACTGCCACGACTTCTCAAATATGGTCAGTGGCTTGGCAACTTCATCTGCCAGTTCCCTCAGGACCTGGAGATGTATCTCATCAGATCCCATGGACTTGTGCACCTTCAGGTTCCTTAACTAGTCTCAAACCTGATCTTCTCCTACAGTTCATAATTCACCCAGTCCCTGCCTTTGCCCTCTGGGGCCTGGGCTATGTGGCTGGAGCTCTTGTTGGTGAAAATTGAGGCGAGCATGTCTCCTGTTTCCTTCTGGAGAGGGCCCACAATTTCCCTAGTCTTCCTTTTATCACCAATACACCTATAGAAGCCTTTCTTATTGCCCTTCATGTCCCTGGCCAAATTTACTTCTAAAAGGGCTTTAGTTTCCCTAACCTGATCCCTATCTGCTTGGAAAATGTCTCTGTATCCCTCCCAGGCTATCTGTCCTTAATTCCACTCTCTGTAGGACTTATTTTTCCATTCAAGATTGGTCAGGAGCTCCTTGTTCATCTATGCAGGCCTCCTGTCATTTTTGCCTGACTTCGTTTTTGTTGGGATGCATTGCGCCTGAGTTTTAGGGAGGTGATCCTTGAATATAAACCAGCTTTCTTGGGTCCCTCTTTCCTCCAGGGACAGAGTCCCATGGTACTCTACCAAACAGATCCCTGAAGAGGCTAAAGCCTGGTCTCCCAAAGTCCCAGGTAGCAAGTTTGCTGTTCTCCCTCCTTGCTACTCTCTGAATCCAAAACTGTGCCATTTCATGATCACTGCAGCCAAGGCTACTCCTGAGATTCCCATTCCCCATCAGCCCTTCCTTGTTGGTGAGAATGGGATCCAGCACAGCACCTCTCCTCATTGGGTCCTATATCACCTGGAGAAGGAAGTTGTCTTCAATGCAAATATAGTGTTTTATCCCTGCTAGGAGATATGTAGACCAACTGAGATTTTTCAAAATGAGCTGTTCTGAATAAAATGTCAGGTCATTTTCTACAGGACATGTAACAATGGAATATTGTTATATTCTATATATACTCTTTCAAATTCCGGGGAGGTAAAGACTCAGTTAATTCTTAAAGTGAGGTGTAATAAACCCAGAGATTTTATGGTTCTGACATTTCAATCTAATAAGATCTTGAGGCATACTTAAGATGATATCGCTCTTCTAATCATAAATAGTTTATGTAAAAGAGCTAATTTGTCATATTGTTTTTGATTTTTTTTTCCAATCTAAACATTTTTTCTCTATACAATTGATAAGTATAATAATCATAATAATATACATTAATGATGTTGTAAAAACTTGTAGAATATAAATGCTTTCTTCCAAAAAGAACCATTACACAACAAACTACTGTTTTTGAAAAAGTGATGGGAAACACAAGACAAAACAGAAGTTTAGCTGTTTATGTTTTGATTGTAAAATAATAATAATAATAATAAATACTCCATTGACCAAGTATTTTCTTGATATATCTTTCTACTATGTTTGGGTATTAGGTTCATATTGACCTGTCAGCACTCTGGTTATATCTTTGTAAGATGTACATAGCCATGGGAAAGGATGTGATTCATTTTAAGAAAAAAAAAAAAAAAAGTACAAGGAATAAATAAGAGAACAGGAAATGGAAAGAGAAGGGATCTGCTGTGATGGGAAATTATGTAAAATCAGCTTGGCATCTGTGTACCACTTAGTGCAGTCAATACAGAATCCACCTTGGGAAGTAGTGGAACGGTAACAGAAAAATAATGCAAACTTTACATAGCAATGCAACTCATGTAAAAAGACGATCTTTCAGCTTAAGGATTTTTAGCTCTATAGAAGGTATGTATTATTAAGAGTGATCAAAAATGCTACTTTTTTAGTAAGTGGTCATCCCTTTTTTCTTCTTCTATATTTGAATGTAAAATATATAAATAGAACAATATATATCCACACCCGTTATTTAAGATAAAGTTTCTGATTTAAACTCGGTCAGCTGACCTCAAGACTCTTAGTTTTAAAGGCGTTCAAATCTTATGTTACAAAATTCTATGTGAGATTAATATGAAATCGAGTTCTGATTTTTCTTACGATTAAAATTCTTATGTAAATTTACTATAGCTTTCTTATTTATAAACCCAGTGTCTGCAGAAAATTCCAGTAAGCATAGAATATATGGGAATTATGAAGAGATTGGAACGGGGTAGAAAGAAACATGTTGCATGGGAAGAAGAGAAACTACAGTTTGCTTAAAACAAAACAAATAAAAAAATAAATAAATCAGCTTTCAGCAATTATTGAATGAATGGAAGGAAAGTAACTGCTGTGGAATGGATTGATATATTTTGCTTATGTTTTGAAAGTTTCATGAAGGATGTAAAAATAAACTGTTGTGGTTTAACCCGGCTGGCAGCTAAACACCACACAGCCGTTCGCTCACCCTCCTCCCTCCCTCTCTGGGATGGGGGAGAGAAATGGGAAAGTGAAGCCGGTGAGTTGAGATAAAGACAGTTTATTAAGACAGGAATATAACAATAATAATAATAATAATAATAGTGATAATGATAATAGTATTAATAATAATAATATGTAAAAAACAAGTGATGCACAATGCAATTGCTCACTACCCGCTTACCGATGCCCAGCCTATCCCCGAGCAGCCGGCCCCCCACCCCGGCCAGCCACCCCTATATATTGTTTAGCATGACGTCAGATGGTATGGAATACCCCTTTGGCCAGTTTGGGTCAGCTGTCCTGGGTCTGTCCCCTCCCAGCTCCTGCTGCACCCCTAGCCTGCTCGCTGGCAGGACAGAGCGAGAAGCTGAAAAGTCCTTGGCCTGGTGTAAGCACTGCTCTGCAACAATTAAAACATCAGCATGTTATCAGCGCTCTTCTCATCCTAATCCAAAACATAGCACCCTACCAGCTACTAGGAGGAAAATTAACTCTGTCCTAACTGAAACCAGGACATAAACAAATGAACATAGCATAAGTATGGACAGGAAAACAGAAAGTAGTAAAGGATCAGTTGGGATCATGTGAAAAACAGACAAACAATATTTTATGTCTTTCAAGAAAACTACTGCTTTAGAAATATTTATTTAGTCAACTCTTTGCAAGAAATAGGTCATGAATCAATTTCTACTAAAAAATGACTTCATTCAGAACTTTCAAACCTAGGAAGGGAAGAAAAAGGCAACATATATTCACTTGGCAAATTAGGTAATACAGTAATTTTGTGACTATATTACATACTTTATGAGTGTCTGCCAAGCTCCTAATGTTCAGAACACAGCCAAAATACTACAGGAATGAAAAAAAAAATAATATTATTAATTAAAAAAAAAACCATCTGTGCGTTATGGCTTCATTTGCCCTTTATAACATGTATACTGAATTGCAAGGTATGAAATCTGAGTAGATCAGGCTTCCATATGACAAGAGACTTTACATTTTATCATATTTTTACCAGCTTGCAGCTTCTACCTCTTCAAATGGAAGGACCAATTCAGCCATGAGAAAACTGAGAGATGAATTTATACTTCAGTTGCTACTCCAGCCTCCTTTGCTTGATCAGGGCAGGCAGAAGGCAGGAAAGAAGGGTGAGGGAATCAAAGCAGGGAGCGATAGTGAGACAAGAACTTCATAATATGACTGTCTCTCAGAGGCTTTCTAGTAAAACAGGTCTTCATAGGGCTAAAAGGAATAGACAAAGGAATATTTTTCACCCATCTTAAACTGACAAAATTAGTTGCTCTATGCTTACTTTAATAACTAATATAAATATATGACTGTGCTTAGTGGAGTAAAATGTGAAATGAGCTACACTGGTATTTGTAATGAGTTCACTTCTAAAAGTATAAGAAAATGCATATTCCTTAGCCTGTACAAATACTCCTAAATCTCTGCTTCTTTCAGTAACTTCAACTTAAGTTGATACTTAATGCAGAGAACAGTTGAAACAGTTGATGTTTTGGTACAATTTTATGGCATTTATAACCTTGTCCAACTGTCTGTCTATTAGATTCAATATAAGCTGCTGAGCAGTGCACTGAATGAAAACAAACAAACAAACAAACCACATTGTGATTGATTACTTTAATCTTGCATTCTTATTTGCTCTATTTGTTGCAACTATTTATAATTTTCCAAACGTTTACCTAGTTTTAAAAGTTTACTTTTTTTTTTCTTAGAAAGCAATTTTATACAAAAACACATCATAGCACTAGAAATCTTGTACAAAAACATACTGTGGCACTAGCATCTTCTTAAGAATTCAAGGTTTCCCCCACCCTGAGAGCTTTATATCAAAAGTGTGACACTAGACTTTAGCAATGAGGTCAATTCTTTTTACAAAAAGAGAAAATCCAGCATTGTGCATATGTAAATATATCTGTACATACTATTTATACCACTTCCTGTGTCTATTAAAAAAAAAAAAAAAAGGAAATATATTTTTAAATTATTTATCACTAGTCTTAGGCTGTGTTCTGATTGCAACATTCTTTGCTGATTAGCTCTTCAAACATACTTGTCAATTTTTCATTGATGAAATCTTATGTCCTATGTAATCTTTTGATATCTGATCCAACTATAGACTGTTAAAAATATCTGAATCTTTTTCTAAGCATTTTGTCCCCCTTAGTTGGCTCTGTGCCCAGTATAGTAAAATCCAAATATTTCAGGAGGAATAGACTAGACTAGACTAGACTAGTTCAGTTGTAATGCACCTTCATGGATCATCTAGTCCGACTACCTGACCACTTCATGGCTAACCAAAACATAACCAGTTAATCTTGTTGTCTAATAATTAAACATCCATTTGGGAAAAAGAAACTGGAATTCTGAATCCCGTCAAACTGAAGAGAAAGCTGAAGTCTCCTATACCTTAAGTGGCTGCTATATACACAGACTATTTAAGAAAACAAGAATAACACTCCTTAAAAAATGTATGCTTAAAAGGCATATATTTTATAAATACATGTAGTCCATATTATTATAAACTTTAAACCACTGAATTACTTTATTACTTACATTACTTGCATTAATTACTTTATCTCTGGTGATTTTCATGAGATCCTGGTGTGGCGTAAGATCAATTCTTAGTCAAGCATTTTGGATACAGAAATATATTAGATTTGTTGATTGGTTTGACAAACTATGACCCTTTAGATAATACAATAGTTGATAGATTTCGCTACAGTGAATTATAACTTAACTTATTCAAATTTTAAATAGCAAAAAATCTATTTATAAACATTTTTTTTCTAAATATTTCTTGGTAAACAAGTGCATTTTCAAACTAGCTTTGAGATTTTCTAAATTAATTTTATTACATAAATAGAATGACATCTAATCTTTCATGAACTGTGTAGAAGATACATTCAAAACATTTCATATTTTACACAGGCTGTTGAACAATTATACCTCCAGTTAACAAAAGTAATTGGTGTTTTAGTTGCTGAATTTCATGAATTTCTCAACAAAAATATAATTACATTTCTCTGTATCCATTGTATATAAAGTAAATGTAAAATTATATGCTATTTATTTCTACTTTGACAATCTAATAAATAGTTCTGGCCAGATCATAGAAGACTATGAAATATATAAATATATATATAAAAGTCCATCTGAAGATGGACTTTATTTTTAATTAAACCATACATTTCACTTGATACCTTTTCCCTACTATGTCCATTCTTGTTTCTTCCCCTCTTCTAACATACTAACTAAAGAAATTGCCATATTTTAAATAAAATGTGTCAGAATTGTGTTTTTCTTCACCAAAATATATTTCAAAGCATGGATTATGCCACTACATTAGCTTTCTTGCTTGTTCTGACATTTACATTTGACTGGAGCAATTCAAAACTCATCTGTGAATGATTTAGGTGACTAAATTATAGATTTTCTTAGTGAACGATCTTATATTACTTACTACTTACTTAGACTTGGTCCTGAACTGCTATAATCAGAAATAACTCTGATCCTGCTGACCGCTTTTTTGCCTGAGAGAGGATTGTTGTTATTATTATTATTATTAAGGTTTGTATTGAATAATTTGCTTTTAATAGCTTGCCTCCATTACTATTACTTTGTCTGTCACCTTCCTGATACCTGGCAAAGATAAATGCTATGCATTTCAGAGACAGACATACTTCCTAAGAAGCACAACCCTTGACTTGGGTTGTCTGAGGAAGCATTTCATCCATATGCCATTTTGTCGTATGCCAAAACAGGCCCTCAAAACAGGGCTTCAGGTGGAAGATGGCACATAATGTGCCATTAAGCAACTGCAGGTGTGCGGCATTCATAATGTCTGAAGAATGCTGTATAACTGTGCTTGGAAGAGATGAGATGGCAGGACTGAGACCAGAGCAGGGGAGGACACTGGAATGGGGAATAAAGCTTCATAAACACATCCAGTGCATCTGTTCTTGAATCTGTTTTGATCTGTAACAGGTGGACGTACTTCATGTGAGACTGGGCTACAGGAGCCCTTGAGTCATTTCCTTGTCAATCTGGAGATCGTATCTGGTTTCAGTCAACTTTCTCCCTCAGAGGAATCTCTCATTCATTAGATTAGGGTGGCTGTAAATAGTTGTTCTTTGTACAACTAGAGAAAAGGAAGGTCTTTAAACAGCAAGTCATCTACCTGTACATTTAGTATTTTGTAAGCTACCCTGGGAGTGCTATGCTTTTGTCCTCTCCCAAACTGTATAAACAGAGTTGCAATCTCATATGCCTCTAGATGACTGAATCATCTAGGTCCTTGGAGCCTCCAAAGAGTTGAAGTAGTCATTACACAGTTGAGTGAACCAGGTTGTGAGGCATATGAGTTCACATCCATTGGTTCTCACTTCATCTCTCTCTGATATTTTTGCCAATGAGCTGAGAGAGAGGTCAATGCAACCTGAGCAGAGTGATGAGGTCCGTGGGGAGGCACTGGTAGAACTATCAGGACTCATTGGTTTAGCTTTCATTCTAGCAGTAAAGGAGGTCACTTACATGTATGTTCAAAAATAGCAGCCAGCCTGGGTGTAAAGCACCAGAAATGTGCTAGAGAATGTTTTACATGTTTGTTCATCAGCAGGTTGGTAAGAGTATCCAAATAAAGATTTATCTACTTGATACTGTTCAAAGTAACTTTAAATATAGGGCAGAACAGCTCAAATGGCAGTTATTAAAGCTCAAATGCTGGCTTCTAAAAAAAAAATTAACATATAAACCATTATTTTTTTATATGAAAGGATATATTATTCTCAGTTCTGTTCATCAGATAATTACCTACCAGTTTCCAAAAGGAGAACTATAAACACCACCAAATTCCCCATTATTTGCTAAGGTAAGAACTGGGTTTGGACTTTCTACACACTTAAGCAAGTGTCTTCAATGTATGTTCTGGGAATGTGTTTATATGTTCAGAGTAGTTCATATCTGTCATTTTTTATTTACTTATTTATTTTAATTCCAGAAACACAAAAGAATAACACTATTATTTGTATCATTGTAGTGAAAAGTTAGTTAGCAAACTGGCATAATCATATCTCATGTTAAGAGTCATAGGACAACAGAATGATAGACTCATTTAGGTTGGAAAAAAACTTCAAGATCATCAAGTCCAACCATCAACCTGACCGACCTAGTCCCATCACTAAACTAGGCCCCTTAAATACCTCCAGGGATGGGGACTCCATTACCTTCTTGGGAAGCCTGTTCCAGTGCTTGACCACCCTATCTGTGAAGAAATTCTTCCTAACATCCAACATAAACCTCCCCTGGCACAACTTCAGACCATTTCCTAGTGTCTTATTGCTTGTACCCTGAGAAAAGGCACCCTCCTTGCTACAACCTCCTTTCTGGTAGTTGTAGAGACTGATGAGCGCTGTGAAAAAACAATGTCAAACACTTTACTGAAATCCAAGTACACAACATATGCAGCTTTTCCCTCATTTCCTAATTGTGCCTCTTTGTCATAGAAGGAGATCAGGTTAGTTAGGCAAGACCTACCCTTCATAAACCCATGTTGGCTGCTTCTGATCACTTGATTGTTTTGTTACGTGCCATGTGATGGCATTCAAGGTGATCTTCTCCATAACCTTCCCTGATATTGAGGTCAGACTAACAGGCCTGTAAATCCCCAGATCCTCCTCCCTGTCCTTCTGGTAGATTGGAGTCATATTTGCCAACCTCCAGTCAACTGAGACCTATCCAGACAGCCACGATAGCTGGTAAATTCTTGAAAGCAGCTTGGCAAGCACTTCCACCAGCTCCTTCAGTACCTTTGGGTGAATACTGTCTGGTCCTGTAGACTTATGAACATTCAAAACATAGAAGGTCACTTAGAGTTTCCCATCTATCCCAGCACTCCAGCCACTTGAGTCATCCCACCGTATCTCACTGAGGCTAATGTTATGACAGCACCAAGACTGGCCTAAAACTTCCATTTCTGCTTGTCTGTTTCCCATGATGTGTGCATTCATATAGAGTCATTTCAGTTTGGCCCCTAATTTTATTGAACTAAGTGGCTGGAATTCCTTTATGCTGTCCTTCAGGTGCTCTCTTGCTGATATCTGATCCTCTTACTGACTCTGGGCATCTGTTGCTGGTGTTGGAATCAACCCAATAAGAGTTGGCTCAGTCAACACCTGCATCTCCCCTGACATGATTGGTCCCTCCTCTGAAGTCCCCAGAAGAGTGAAGAAGTTCTGCAAGGGCACTTAGGCAATGAGGGAAGTCTTTCTGCTGATCCTTGCTGTAACAAGCTTCTATTCCTCTGTGTTTTCAGTATCAGTCCCCGCTTTGTGGTCTTGAGAGGGAGTTTCTGGCTGTGAGTGCAAAGCAGACTGCATGGAAGCACCTGTCTAACTCTACCTCAACTTTCTTGACACTGTGCAGACTGCTCAGTAGCTCCTGCAGCTCAGCCACCTGGTGAAGGAGGTCATCCACCTGGGCACACCTTTTGCAAGCAGGTTTGCTCTCTGTCCCTGCCACAAGACAAAGGTCTAGGCATTTCCTGCTGCCCAAAGTCTGCACTGCAGCCTCTCCCTTCAGCAGCTCTGTCTGTGTGGAAGGGTCACACAGCACCTGGGTAGATAGAGGAGACACCCCAGCTGGTGCTGCAGCCTTTACTCAAAGACAAGTGCCCAACATCTTGTCTAGGCAACTGTTATTAGAGTTTGCAGGGTGAATGTGTAGAGTGGATGGCCATTCTGATGTGCCTTTCTGCATGAACTGGTGTGCAAACTGCTGCACCCTCCATGTCCCTGTTTGCACATCCTGGCTGCAGCACTCCTGGCCACCAGGACTCCCTTAGGGCTGCCTTTTCTACAGCTGGGGTTGGCCACCCAAGCCTTGTCAGCTGCTCTCATGCTCTTCAGGCTACTGGTGGGTCTCTCTACTATCCCAGGGTTTTCCTGGCTTAGAAAACCACCCTGTACACCAGCTGCAGAGCAGTGTGCCTCTCCATGTGACGTGTTCTCAGTACTGATTCAGTACACAATTCTGTAAATGAAATAAAAGACTGGAAAAGTGATTATCATATTTTACAGTCTACCTATTTGTTCTAACTAAAAACCAAACATTTTTAGCTGGTTATAGGAGCTCATACATGTAAGTTATAAATGCAATGGACAGGTACAGTGCCCCTGGATTTCCTAGCCAGAGTATGCTGTCAAATTTGCATTAATTCTTATCCTGAAAAGTCACAAGCATCTCAGAATAAATAAATAAATAAATAAATGTCTGTGTAAAGTAAATCCTCCAACTTTGCTCCTGCTAAAATGAATTTGTGCCTTCAGTCAGATAGTGATGCCACTACGTAGATAAGCAATCACAGATAAATTACACTTGCAAATTGTGTTGCAAAAAGGATGGGCACTCAACTGAAAATTTACTGGGGTAGCTTTAGCTAGCTATTATAGCCTCTTCAGTTCTCCATGGTAGTTTGTTACATGAAATGTCATAGTCTTGTATATATGACAGCCTCTATATTAAGGTTACATAACACTTACCAATACAGAGAAACATGAAGCTGCTTTATTGTTCTTTTTCCTCTCAATGAGTATTGATGTCAAATATGACACCAGGATTTTAAACATGGAATTTGTAGCAGAAAAATTACCTTTTCTATTTCATGAAAATCCATTTCAGTTCTGATGAGTTACAAACTGTCAGAAACTGTCATTTCCTATCTGTGGTTTATGCAATACACATTTTGTTTGTTTGTTTGTTTGTTTTTTAATGAACAAAGAAATCCCAGATCTGATCACAGGCTGGTCCCATAGCATCTCGCATTAGTATTTTGGACAGGCCAAACTGTAGACAAAAACCAGTCTTCTCATCAAAGAGCAGGAGAAGTTACATGAGCTGTGGGTAGAGCTCACACACGGACATTAAATACTTCCAGAAAAAATCCAGGCTTTCTCACTGAATAAACCTTAAAATAATCATTTTTACTCTCAGAACCTACGGTCCTCCAGCTGGGAAGAAGGTGATTTCATTATCATGTCCTGCACTTATTGATAATCTTTCCATCAGTTAATAGAAAGCTCTATGAAGCTCTCTATTATTATTACAGATATGCGGAAAGTGGCCCACACAAAGAATCAAGAGACGTTGACTTTTTCAGACTTCCAATTGAAAAATTACATAACATAGGGATCAAATAAAATGAGCCTCTATGAGGAAAACCATCATCTCTGCCAGTGAATTCTCAGAAACATCTACTGTACCTTCATCTTTTCCAGTTTCAGTCTGCAGAGGTGCTCTTCAGGTTTTATATAAGCATTGCTTTAGTGTGTAGTGTGTAGTTTCCACGGACAGCTTCGCGCAGGACAAACAATAAGGGACTGTTTTAAAGGTTCAGAGATTGAGCTGGTGAAGGAAAAATTTTGATGTAAATAATAACTATATAATTTAGTTATTCTTAATGAAACCTCAGAAGTATTATATACAAGAAAATAAGTATGTAAGTCTAAAGTTACCTCCCTCATTAACAGGTCATAATAGAAAGAATATTGCTAGTGCTTTGGTCATGTATGCATTTAGGCAGATAAAATTCCATGATCTTTTGCCTCATTCACATACTTCCTGCCTCATTTAGTGCACAGAATGAACTAAATCAAGGAGTAAATCAATGTTTTATAAATGAAACTGCTACATACAGGAGATGTGCACCAAAGCATTGGAAACTGTAAAGTGTGAAGAAAAAGTAAGAAGAGAAATGGGTGGAAGAAAAAGAATGAATAGCTTAATCAACCAGATATTCCCATAATGACCTATATTTATCCTGAGCTTGCTAGCAAGTTCCCCTTAAATATTAGTTAAGTCACTTAAGTCGACACATTTGCAGATGACTAATTACTGGATTTTGGTTTCAAAAACACTAATTAAAACTGAGAAAAAAATTGAACTGGTTTCATAAGAGACATCAAGATTTTGAATTTTTTTTTACACTGACCCAAATTAAGAATGAAATTTAAATACGGTAAATTAGCCAAAGAATTGTTGAAAAGTGATTTGAGGTGAAGCAAAATGTGTGTTTTTCTCACTCTGTTTTTAATATGTTGTTATTTTTGTCGCATCTGAAAGGATTATACAATGATTTCTATAACAGCAAAATGTCTTTCAAGTACTTTGCCTGCTTTTTGCCTGCTTGCTGCAAATTAATAGCTGAATTCTAGGGCAAGCATCATATCCAGCTGCTTAAGAGGCAACGTAGTGTAGAAAATGAAGACATTCAGGGATGGGGGGAGGTTTGTTTTTTTTTTTTTTTAAATCACAACTTTTATGTGTGGAGTTACATTTACCAGCTAACACTGAGAATTAAAGTTATTGGGCATTATACATATTTTCAAGTCCAAAACTTTGCAAGTATGGACATCTTTTAATGAAGTATTATAATACTT
This sequence comes from Anser brachyrhynchus, assembly GCF_964034855.1. Classification (NCBI taxonomy): domain Eukaryota; kingdom Metazoa; phylum Chordata; class Aves; order Anseriformes; family Anatidae; genus Anser; species Anser brachyrhynchus. Next base: position 137,602,458 of record NC_137694.1, read on the forward strand.
TGTGTGCTGTTCTGTTACGCCATAACAGACACTTAAAAAAAAGTCATTGAGTTCAACTGGACTTTGTTTCTGAAGATCATTTCTGATTGTGATGCCCCCACTCCTCCTCCTCCTCCTCCTCCTCCTTCCTTCCTTCCTTCCTTCCTTCCTTCCTTCCTTCCTTCCTTCCTTCCTTCCTTCCTTCCTTCCTTCCTTCCCTCTTTTTCTTCACCTATATCTTAATACAAATATCCTACCAGGTATTTTACAGCAATCAGTAAACGTCAGGCAGTAAAATCATGAAATTAACTGGAGCATCTGTCTCTTTTTTCACAGTTGTTATTCTTGCTTTTATGGGACTCCACACTGGGGCCTTCAGGTCACTGGTCTTCTTGGAGATATTCAAAACCATCTGGACATGGTCATGGGCAATCAGTGGCCTTGCTTAAGCAGGGGGCTTGAACCAGATGACCTCAAAAAGTCCCTTCCAACCTCAACCATTCAATGATCTTGCGATCCTGTGAAACTGAAAAGTGACTGAATCTCCAGAACAGATAAAGTTATGTGAGCTTCAGATTCCCTATAAAGATTTATAAATTTATAAATTTATCAGAGGTGGCGCAGAAGAATGAATAAAGAAAAATCTTTTCTTAAAGAGGTAAGAAATGGTTTGGGGTGTCAGGACCTGGACTCACCAAACACTGATGAATGAATGAAATGGTTTTTAAATTCAAAAAGAAGAAAGAACAACTGAACTGAAGTCAAACATAGGGGAACACAGACAAAATTTTCAGGATAAATGCTCAGTGCAAGTCTAATGTATAGCAATTTGGAAAGAAATTCATGACAGTAAAATGAAATGACCACTTTACTTTTTGTATTTGTATGGGCTAAAAGTCTGCTTTACCTGTGTGTTGTTAGATTTCAAAGCACTCAGTAAAAATCAAGTTCCAAACCATGAGTGCTTCAGAGCTGCTCATGCACTGGAGCATGTAGAATTTTTTGCTTGTCATCTGTAAATTTTTCTCAGAGCAAGGCTCTCAGCAAAACAGCTGAATCTTTCATTTGTGTGAATGAGTGAGTCTATTTTAGATTCCAGGATAGACCATTGACAACTGTTAGAGGTATGAAGCCAGTATTTCGCAGATGGATTACACCTGTATTTGAAGGTTGAGGATTTCTATTCTGAAGAATAAGATAAAATCTCTGCTGGGAATTTGTGTGAAGTTATTGAGGGAGAAAAGAAAGAGTGAAAGATAGATGTCCACAAAAGCAGTCTGAAAAAAAAAATAATACATATGCACTAGTCTTCAAGTATTTTTTATTTTTTTTTAGCCTCATTCAGGATCTAACTGTTACTGGCAGGAGTAGTAGGGGGTAGGTAACAGATCTCACAGCCCAGAACCAAACAACTTCAAAGCAAATATTTGTTGTTGTTGTTGCTGTTGTTGTTTTGTTTTGTTCTTTTTGTTGTTGTTGTTTTGTTCTTCTTATTTATGAAGAAATTATCCTGAAAAATAATATATTATATTAGTACCTATATAAATAGTTAAAAACAAACAACCAAAATAATTTTAAATTACATTTCTAGAAAATTATGTTTTAATTGTGTGTATAGGTAGTATATATACAGAAGATAGTCAGATTGTCTTTTTTACTCTATCTGATGTCTGATTGATGAATAACTATTTTTTCTATATTTTTTTTCTGCTTCCCTTCCATGACTCCGGGGGCCTTTTTTTTCTCTCTCTTTTTTTTTTTTTTTTTTTTCTCCCAAATAGTGTAAAAGTAGTCAGGGAAATAGAGTACAGAGACTTATCATCTTTTTTTTTTTTTTTTTTTGAGCATCTTCTATCAACCTTCATGGTAAGGAAAGTATAGAAATTGCTACTGGCTTTCTCTTAACACTTAGCCTCACAAAGATGTCATTTTTAAAGATTTTCTAATGATATGTCTAGTATGCTACCAGACAATTACCAAGTTTAATACTGTAAAAAATGCAGTATTGTCCTTCAGCAAACAAAGGAAAGATAAATATCTACAGCTGAGCAAAAAGCTAAAATAGAAATAATGCATATCAATGAAAATGTGTAAAACCATAGCTTATTATCTGATAAGCATCCTGTCATCAGAGCTCGGAACAGGTGTCTCCAGGGTGATCAGAGATACATGCAACTGAACTGAACTGAAACAAAAAGTATAGCTTTACTGAATTTAGTTATAAGTATTACTAATGTAAGTGAAACACCTTTCAAGAACACCAAAACCAAGGATACACCACTTCCCCCTGCCCGCTTATCTTTGTCTTCAGTACATTGAAAAACAGAATGAAAAGAAGAACATACCTAAATAAATAAATATGTACATAAAATCTACCCCCAAAATTACGACAATAACAATAATAGTTATCTTTCCAGTTTTCTAACTTGCTGTTTGAGCCTTCAAGAGCACCTTTTACTGAACAGATTTGAGTGTTTACACAAAAATGGAATGTAAGCTAATTTATAAATTATTTTATTATTTGTTTGTATATATATATGCATATATATATGTATATATATCTCCTAATCTTTCTTGGAATCCTTTAATCCCATATAAATTCTTGCATACTGAATTACGGGGTATTGCTTCTTGATGTTTAGAAGACAACAGAGGATGCTAGATGTGATGGTGAACATCCCAGTTGAGACTAGCAGTGATCAAATGAAGCAAGACATACAGCCAGGACTTTAGAGAAAACGTAAGAGAACAGGCTTACCCCATATCCCAGACTACTGAAGGGCATGTTTCATGTGAGAAATCAGTGTCTCATAGAATATGAGTGGATAAATACAGTTGTAAAAATTTCCTTTTAAAAAAAAAAAAAGAAACAATCAAGAAATTCAGTAAAAATAAGTGCTTGATTTGCTTTCTCAGTGCATTTATCTACCATGTTAAATATCTGAGAGTTTATTTTATTTCCAAGAACTTTCTTGAGTGGTGAGCTTCACGAACTACACAGTACTTATTTTCATGAAAACACACACACATGGACAGGATTATCTGGCACAATGAAAGTTCATACTCCAGTTTTCTTCAAATGCCTTTATTTTTGTTCTGAATCTCTTTCCCACAACTGGTGTAGCCAAATACATAGAAATATGCAGAATTCCTTAATTGTGTAATGCTGTTACTAGCATGCACTGAATAAATTACTGTATTACAATCCAACCTTTTAATTATGTCATGAAATAAACGTTGTTCTACTATGTTATTAAAAAAATTAGCAAAATCTGCCCACTCACTAAATAAATCAGGCAGAATAATTAAACATAAATAGCTTCTTGTACTAACCTAATCTGTTTAGATAGCAAATGTTTTTTTTTCATTTCTCTTGCTAAGCAGATAGCTCTGGCAGTTCAGGAAAGGGTTTGGCATCTTCTTCCTTTTCACTGGAAATTGATATGATATCCTTCAGTTATCTGAAAAGATTATATATATTGGCTTTTAACAAACAAGCTAGTTTAAAATAACTTCTTTGAACAGAGGGGCAAGGTGTGAGTGGCTTTCAAAAAAATACAGTCCCTCAATCCCAAAATGAAATACAGGCTGGATGGGGAATGGATTGAAAGCAGCTCTGAGGAGAAAGACTTGGGGGTGTTGGCTGATGAGAAGTTCAACATGAGGCAGCAATGTGCACTTAGATACTTTTTATTTTTTATTTTTAATTATTTTTGGAAGGCTGAAGTAGAGTGTAACTGAAGTCTCAGTTCCCTTGTTATTTGGTCTAACTACCTTTATTATTATTAATGATATTAATAATTAATTGCAAGGTACTGGATTGCAGTGGCCAGAAGCTGTAGGTCCAGTCATTATTTTTGTTTCTCCCTGAAGTCCACAGAGCTGCATGACGCATATCAGCTCCATTTCATGTTGAGTGCCATTGTTACAGTTCTCTTATCTGCAGATGAATCATAGTAAAATTAAAGCAAACAATGATGACAAATCATAGAATGGCTTGCGTTGGAAAAGACCATCTAATTCCAAACACCCTGCCATGGGCAGGGATACCTCCCACTAAACCAGGTTACCCAACACCACATCCAGCCTGGCCTTAAACACTTTCAGGGATGGAGCATCCACAACTTCTCTGGGCAACCTGCAATTTCTTCTTTATGTGTAAACTAGATCTATCCTCTTTTAGTTTAAAACCGTTACTCCTTGTCCTATCATTACACTCCCTGACAAAGAGTCCCTCCCCAGGTTTCCTGTAGTCCCCCTTTAGGTGCTGGAAGGCTATAAGGTCTAGAGACTATAAATCCTCCTCAAAGCCTCCTCTTCTGCAGTCTGAACAACCCCGTCTTTCTCATTCTGTCTTCATAGGAGAGGTGCTCCAGACCCTTGATCATCTTCATGGCTGTCCTCTGAACTCGTTCTAATTCTTCCTTGTCCTTCTTGTTCTGGGGGCTCCAAAGCTGAACACAGTACTCCAGGTGGGGTCTCACGAGAGCAGACTAGAGGTGGAGAATCACTTCCCTTGACCTGCTGACCATGTGTCTTTTGATGAAGCCCAATTATAGGAAAATTTCTGATTATAGGAAATGTTAGTATTTCTAGTAAGAAAATATTATCTGACTGTGTCTTTCTCTGGAAAAATACCAACAGATTCTGAGAAAAAAAATAAATAACCAGTAAGTCTTTCATAACTTTATAGAATATAAAATCTGGACTCTTCAAATTTCATTCAAATATAGAGAATTGAATGGAGAATTTCTTCTTCACACACACAGGGGTATACATCTTCCCTTTTCTCTGCATAGGGTACTTCCCTATCTACGTTGCTGCATCTGTTCTTATTAAAGTCAAAATTATTTTTCTGTATGAAATTATCCTGATTTTTTCAAACAAGCAAACACATACACTCCTTGATTTCTATTAAAAATAAACTCTTAAAAAGTGTCTTGCTCTCCTAGTTTTTATTCCTTTCAAAATTCTGGAAACACTATTGTGTTTCTATATATTTTTTTTTTTTTCCTTTCAAACTGTTACTCATGTTTGTGGCTGTAGCTAACGTGTACAACTCAATATTGGAAAACATATTTTTCCCAGGTAACTGAAAAAAAAAAGGGAAAAAAAAAAAAAGGAAAGAAAAAAGCTCCTTGTGCTGTTAGAAGATGTTAATCTCATCATGACTAACATCATGCTAACACTGCATTTCTGTGCAACTATGTCAGCCTTCTCTTTTATAAGCTTCTTTTCCATATTTACACAAATATTCAAAAATATCTCAAAGGCTAACCCGACTTTCTAAAGTTCTCCAGGAATCTTACTATTTTACTGTCTTTGCTTCCAAATTACTTAGGTGTGTCTTTGTCCACATTTATAGTTTAGCATTTATTAAGGGAAATCTTATAATATTCCCAGTAATTAATGATGTTAATATATGAGGAGACCCAAGAACAGTAAAAATTGACATCAATGGGGAAAAAAAAAATCAAATGAAAGATGAGTAAAAATTAGCTTTAATATTTTGGTTCACATACCATACGTAATTAACAGACATAAAAGTCTGTTAAAAAGCGACACAGCTGATGATCACCATAATATATTACAGGGTAAGTTTGACATTGTGATCTGCTGTGACCCACAAAATCTTCAGACTTTTTTAACATCCTGAGAAAATGAGTGCGCCAATCACAGATGAGCAGAATAAGGGTGGAGCAGGAGAGAAGGACTGACCAAGATAGAACACTTTTTCTTCCCCCCCCCCCCCCGCCTTGGGAGCTCTTTCTTTCTTTTTTTTTTTTTTTCCCTAAAGTGAAAATATATATATATATATATATATATGAAGCTAAAATCTCATGAGTCTTGCTTAAATGATTATAGAATTAAACATACATTATTTAGAGACTGGGGCTAACTGAATGCTGTTGATGTCTTTCGTTTGATTTATGGAAGTATTAGTTTGGAGCAATTAATTATTAATTATATGGGCTATGGAAAGGTTCCTAATTAAATCAAATTTCTCCATTAAATATAAGCAGATTAATAAATAAAATTTAAGAGTGCAGTTTGCATTATTTTGAGGCTTTCTTTCTACCATAGATTTTTCTGTATGTATTGCTTGGATTTACAAAAGTCATAGAAGAATCATTGTATATAATAGTTACACCTCACTAAAAATAAAATATAATCACCAATAAAAATAATTAATCTTTAAAAAGAACTTTACCATATTTGGTGACTGTTTTATAACTTGGAGTTTGAAAGAGGTTAGGTGGCCAAGCAAAGACACTCCTGGCAAATATTGCTAAGAGACAAATTGGTTCTCAATTACTTTTAAGCAGAGCAGTTCTGAGGGCAAACAAAATAATTGCCTAAATGCCCAGGTGACAGTGCTTGCAGTGGACACCAACATAATTAAGGTAATACTGCAAGCCAAGCAGATTTCAGAGAAGAGACATTTCTTAGCTTTCCTAATTCCTCCTTGGCCTGAAAACAAACATACAAACAAACAAACAAAAAATTTCGTTTGTCTTCTGCATTATAGTTTTCTATAAATTTTTAAAGATAAGAAATTTCAAATGATGATAGCTTTAATCTGGATTGTATGTGATAAATACAGTATTGTGTACTATTACCTGAACACAAAAACTTCAAAATATACTCCACTGTTTTTTTTCTACATTCTGGTAAATCACAGTTCCTCTAATTTCTACACAATATAAAAATCAGAAAATAGCTATAGAATATGAAGAAAACCCTTAAAGAGATCTTTCCCTTAAAGGGATTATAGAGCGCATATTCTTTATTATTAATTCCGCACTCAAAATATACATAATCATATATATAAATTATAATACCCTTTATTAAAATGCTTCAATACCATATTTTTTTATTCCAATAAATTAGTTTTTCTTCTTCCTATGTTCTTATACTCATATATAGATATATTCTTTATAATCTTCATGTATTATTTATTATTTATAGATTTCCTAAGCTTGGAAGAAGAAAAAGAGAACCTACAAAATTGGATCACTAGTTTTTTCCTCTGTATTCATCATCTTATCTTTTTTTTTTTTTTTTTTTTTCGTGGTAATGTCCTACACAAGGGTATGTATCACCTACAGCCATCACAAATATGTCAACAACAAGCTATGTCAAACCAATCTAATTTCTTCCCATGACACAGGAACAGGCCTTGTGACTAGACACACACACACACACAAAATATCATATCTTGAATCCGGTGGGGGTTTTTGATGCTGTCTCACATGATATTCTCTTATTCAAGTTCCTGGTCCAGAGGAAGCTGCTGTAACAGAGTTAAAAATTATTCCAGAAAGATAATAGTACCACCGTTTCACTAGCACAACAAAAGGATGACTAAACCAGAAACCTATATCCACAACCATAGAATATTGTTACAAATGACCTCATCATGCAGGAAATAGCACATTTAATAAATTTTCAGATGATACTAAGCTGGAAGAGATTTCCAAGGTGTTACAAGGATAAGGATTCAGATGAAACTTTAATGAATTAAAGTGGTTTAAATGGTTTGAAACTACTTTAATGGTTTTAAAATGTTTGGTTTAAAATGTTTTAAAAAATAGGATGCAATCTGTAGGATATGCAAAAGGCTGCATGTAGGAATGAATACATTGATTGAAACAATACATGGTGAGCACATCATACAAGTGACTAATAGAACTGCAAATCAGAATCTAAGGATAAAAACTCTTTCTGTTGAAAAAAAAAAAAAAAATAGTTGAAAATACAAAGGCAAATATCCTGCCGATTTCAGCTGAGTAAAGTGGTCAACCTCATTAGACAGGTAAACTAAGATTCTGTAAGTATAATATAAAATTAGATTAAAAGTTTCATTGACATTTTTCTAATGTACCTGCATGTTATATAATGTAATATGGATAGTGTAATAAAAAAGTGATAGGGTTTCATATTATAATCAAATAAAAAATAAATAATTATATTATAATAAACTAATAATAATAGAAATATTGTTTGATATTATAATAAAAAACAGTAAAGCTATTTACTTCAAAATTATGTAATATAATTTTTTAAAGATATTAATTTAAAAAATAAATATATATTAGTTGTACATGTTAGTTATACTTCTTTGAACTGGCTTCAAGGTAAATCTATACATCCAGAGAAGAACAGGTTCAGGAAGAAAGCTGAGTAACTAGACTGTTCATCATCTGTATGGATCTACTATTAACGTAGTTCCTAAATTTTTTCCTGTTCAGACTGGATTCATCATGGCCAAGCCTGCCAATTACATGGCTCCCTCTGCCCTACCCACCTAACATATTCTGTCCAGTTTTGTGTTCTCAGACTTCCACAGGCCGTTTATGCTCTGCCTCTGAACATTCAGTGCCTCCAGCTGCATGTTGTGGCAGCACTACTGCTGCACTACTGGTGTGGCAGCACTACTGCTGCAATGCAGTCCTAACCTTATTTCACACATATCCAGAAAGGCAAAAGTTAGAAAAATGATAAAAATATGTAGTACCACAAGGTATCACAAGGATCACAAATATGATCTAGCAACAACTATATATAAAGTAGATACAGACCATCTCTGTCATTTGAAGTTGGGGAATGAAATTGTTCTTAAACCCTATTCATAAAAATAGCTTCAAAGTGTGTACAATAGCTTTAAAGACTATATGTTCTTTTGGAAGAACACATATGAACACACTATGAAGGACACATACCCAACATACTATTATAAAACCAGGTCCTGCATCTGGGCCTAGGCAATGCCAAGCACAAATACAGACGGGGTGGAGAATGGATTGAAAGGAGCCCTGATGAGAAGTACCTGGGGGTGTTGGTTGACGAGAAGCTCAACACGTGCTGGCAATGTGTGCTTGCAGCTCAAAAAGCCAACTGTATCCTGTATAGTGGGTTTATGTGGCCAGGTTTTGGTAGGGGGGATTGGAGGGGTGGCTTCTGTGAGATGAATCCAGAAACTGCCCCATGTTAGATAAGGGCCTGTTTCAGCAGGCTACAAAGGGTCTGTGATCCTGTGATTCTGTGGACCCACTGATCAGAGCTGAGCCAATAAACAACGAGGAGTGAGAGCAATAAAAAAGAGCAATAAAAGAGGAAGCGCATGCAGGGAAAGGGAAGTTGTCTTCTTCTCTTTGGTTCAGTATACAAGAATAGATTCTGGGAATAGGACTGTGTTGTTATATTATAATGTGTTTAGGCATCACTGTCAAAAGTTAGTTTAGTAAATGTAGGGGAAAAAAGTCCTGATAAGAATAGTTACAGAATTAACTTAGAAAATTGGTTTATATGTTTACATAAGAATGACTATATTATCTGTAGAAAACGTAAAACAAAACCAGATTTATTTATTTATTTATTTTCTCTAGGAGCCAATATGCTTTAAGTAAGGAACTCCCAGTGCATGCATAATAGCAGTTACTAAGCATCAATTATATTTACGCATGGATGCAAAGAGGGATGTTGGTATTTTTTTGTTTTGTTTTGTTTTCATCTTAAAAGTAAATAATTTTCAGAAGAGGAAGGAAGGCAAGAAGGAAACAGAAGGAAATTAAAATATTGAAGTGCGTGTCACTTTTACTAACATCCTGTGTCAGACTTTCTACATCAGCAAATGGTAGACTTGTGGCATAAATATTCTAGCTGTTGATAAAGTAGAGAGAAAAATACAGTGTGCTTGTGTATTTTTCTAATATGGTGGTTTATATGCCTTGTAAAGACTTCTCACCCTATCTGATATTTGTTTGATGTATGCAAAGTAATTGAGTCATAAACTCAAAAATTGAAATCCTTGATGTTACTCAGAAACAGGTGCAGAAATGAGATAAATTTAGCAAAACATAAAGATAGCTTTGTTAATACACTAATGTACATGTCCACCAAAAACCCTACCCTCTGGCTAAAAATCCATGCCTTATGTATTAAACCTAGCTGAATCTGCTTAGGCAACTTGATATAGAATAGTCTTCTATCACTTAAAAGCTGTATTCAAAGAATACAGAACAAACAGGGGAAGTAGGTTTAGTCAAACTAAAATTGGTTACACTTCGTTGAAACAACAACAACAGCAAGAAGCATTTTTTACCCTTTAAGCCACTGAGTTGTCTACTAAAGTTTTAAGGAATATATAAGTTAAAAGGGATGCATTTGTAATTGCAAATATATATATATGTATATATATACTTTTTTTATTTTTTTTTCCCCCTAAAAGAGAAAGAATATGTTGGATCAAACATTGTAATATATACCAAGGATTTAGGACCTTGCTCACAAATTTCTTATACTTTACCAAGAATGTAATTACTTCCTGGGGGCTATTGACTTCAGGAGTTTCATGTTTCTGGACCAAAGTCTAAATTCTTTTGTTTCTGGACCAAAGTCTAAATTCTTTTTCTAATAAAGAAAGGATTTCAGATTTCCTGTCAGATTTTCTGGAAACAATGAACAAGGCAATTTTGAAACCGAGTGAAGAACTCATTGAGAGCAGCCCTGCAGAGAAGGATTTGGGAGTTTTGGTTCATGAAAAGCTTTATGTGAGCCAGTAGTGTGCACTTGAAGCCCAGAAGGCCAACTGCATCCTGGGCTGCATCAAAAGAGGAGTGGACAGCATGTCGAGGGAGGTGATTGTGCCCCTTCACTCTGCCCTTGTGAGGCCCCACTTGGAGTACTGCAACCAGCTCTGGAGACCCCAGCACAAGAAGGATGAAGTTGATCAAAGGGCTGGAGTACCTCTCCTACAAAGAAACGCTGAGAGAGATGGGGTTGTTCAGCCTGAAGGAGAGAAGGCTCTGGGGTGACCTTATTGCAGCTTTCCAATACTTAAAGGGGGCTTATAAAAAAAGATAGAGAACAACTTTTTACTCAGGTAAATAATGATAGGACAAGGGAGGATGATTTTAAATTAAAAGGGGAGATTTAGATTACAGGCTAGGAGGAAATTCTTCACTCAGAGGGTGGTGAGGCACTGAAACAGGTTTCCCAGAGAGGTTGTGGATGACCCATCCCTGGAGATGTTCAAGATCAGGTTGGACGAGACCCTGAGCAACCCTATGTAGTGGGTGGCATCCCTTCCCATGCCAGGGAGGTTGGAACTGGATGATCTTTATGGTCCCTTCCAACCCAATCAATTCTATGATTCTATGATAGCTCTTGGCAGCTATCCTGTAATGTTTATAATCCTAGTGATATCATCAACACTAAAGCCAGAATTCAGTCAAGCAGTAAATGTACAGTCTGTATCAGACTAAGCAGATTTGATGACTGCTCCATTATGACAGTTGCTGGACATGAACTACACCAAAAGCAGTTTCTGCTTTCTGAATTTTCATCCAGATTCAGTGGTTCTCAAACGGTGAGATCCAACTAAACAGCAAGTCTCTATTTATATTACGTAATGGGATTTTTAGGAAAGTGTCCAATGTATGTTATAAGGACAAAAATATATTTTGCCTTTGTCTTCATATTCTAGGGTCAGAATATCCAATGCAGTCAGAGTACAGTGTAAATTTAAAGGTGATTTCAGGAAAGGTGACTGAAAGAATCAAATCTTTTCTGAGAAGCTTTGATACACCATAATCTCGTATCATTTTAACCAAGGCATACACACAGTAAATGCAAGGTTTGCAATAAGGGTGTCATAGTATGATGGGGACATTGTTTGAAAGGAAGTTGTTGACATATGTAAAGCATGCGATGTTTTAAGCAAAATTAGAGGCTAAGGGTTGCACGGCAGGAGCACAAGAGTTCTGGAACTAGATGATCTTTAAGATCCCTTCCAACCCAAACCATTTTATGATTCTGTGATTCTATGATTCAGTTCTTATAACCAGTTGGCCTATAACCTGGTGTGACTACTCTGGTTTATGGAGGATCTGTTTCTGTTGACTAGCCTAAACTACATGCAAACCATATCCTAATTACTCCGTAGTCTAACGTATCTTAAATACTACAGCAGACTATTCTGTGTCCACTTCTGACTATTTACAGGTATTTAATTTATGCACAATTTAGTCAATTCTGCAGCAGAAACAACCTCCAGAAGTTTCAGGAGCAGCCAAATCCTCTTTCCAGGATATAAATCAACATATTTAAGTATACCAATAAAGTCTATCAATGAATGTATTCAGAGCAGGGAATGGCTCCAAGAAATCTCCAGGACTGACTGAAATTCCCACACTGAGAGTTCCTGTAACAGTAAGTCAAATGCTTTTCTGTGAAGCTGGCTTATATAGCAAACTTGAATTCTGTGCTGATATCAGAATTATGACTAAAAATTCAAAGATATCTTATAAGAAACATCATGAGAATGAACAGGAGCTAACAGAAGGTGAAGGAGGCTCTCTTGCCCTTGCTCATAGCCTGCCTTATGCAATGTTTCTATTGCACATTGTCTCCTACCACTATCCTACTACCTAACCCAGACATCACCCTCTGTGCTACATCACATTACTTTGAGCAATGCTGTAACATAGATAAGCCCACTTTACTCTCCCATATAAAACTCAGTCCCATTCACACAAAATCTAATTTTGCCTAAAAGACTAGGAGGAAACAACTGAGAATAATGCAGTGCTGTTCACTGTGGTCAGGCTGGCACTGGTGCCCAAGCCACTGGTTTTAAAGTCAGCAAGACGTAAAAACTATTTTGTGTGTAAAACTATTTTAACTCTTCAGGGCTAACCAAAACTTAAATCATATTGATGAGGGCATGCTAAACTATTTTTTCCTGGAACCACTAAAAGCCTAAGTTTCAGTGAGAACTATTCTTATGCCCAATTTCATTTTGCAACTCTAAGTCATTTTACTCAGAGGACTATTTAAAAGAAAATTAAAAGAATAGCATAATGAGAAATAAGCTTTCTTCTTTCTTCCCCTCAACCTACTAAATGAGTCAATTTACTATAAAAATGTGACATCTACTGTTCTGATAAAAAGGTAGTATACAAATTTTATCCTAAAAAATAAATAAGATAATAAATAAAAAATGGAAAAACAGAAGGAAATAGGACCAATCCAACAGACAACATGAGACATATTCTGTAAGAAAGGGACTCTCTTCTATTATACATAAAAGTTATATGGGCGAAATGTGACACAATACTCAAAGCATAATTTGTATTTTTACCTCCTTGAACAAGCTTTCTGCAGTGATACCAATGTAAACAGAACCAAGCTGTCTAACCTTTTCTGCTTATTGTTGTGCTTACTTAGGTGTTTGTGTAGTTTCAGAGAAAAATACTATCTGGAAACTGATTTGGGTAAAAATATACAGATATGTTGATAGTGTATTTTTTAGTCATGACAGTTCCTTCATCTTCCTCTCTGACCCAAGTTAGAGCTGCATAAATGCTTTTGAAGGAATAGCATGAGCCAGAGGAGAAAGGTTGAGAATGAGAATCAGGGTTTTGGGGAGTGATGTGGTGAGAGGGGTGTAGTTGTAGAGATGACTCCGTTGCTATTCATTGTACATCTGGGGCCTTGAATGTTTCAGTCTCCTGTTTAGAAGTCATTTAGGTGCCAATACAGACACAACAACAATTAAAATGTTGAGCACTATATCACACAAACAACCAAGACAGAATTCAAGAGGGTTGTGCCTGAGTATCCTTCTATTTTGTGTATTCATTTATTTCTCTGGACTTACCTTTTAGAGGTACTGCAAGATACCTCTGTGCTGTACTTGGACACAATCTGAAATGAGTTTATCCAGTTTTTTTTTTTTTTCTCCTCCTTTGAAATCTAAGCCAAATTAGGTTGGAGATCTTGGTATTGCCTCTTGAATTTGAATGGCAGTCTACTGGTAGAAAACTTTCTGAAAAGAAGGAAACCAAAGATCTTTCTTCTCCTTGTACTAAAGAATATTAACACATTTCTGCTATCTGTTGGAGGACTACCCTAGTGACCGGATTTTGAGCTACACAAAGAAGAGTCAGCCCTCTGCCAATTAGGGGAGAAAAAAAAAAAAAAAAGGAAGGGAGAAAAACAAACAAAACAAACAAACCCTACAAACAGCAACAACACAAGCAATGTGATGCAGATGCTCCAGGAGAGATTTCTGTCTATCTTCTGTCTATCTGTCTTCCAGCTAAGCTGAAAACAACCTACCCTGCTATTTGCAGCTAAACTATGAAAACAAGTGGGATTTGAAATTTATTGGTTAAGTGGAAGAACTTTTTTTTTGTTGTAGTGAAAAAAAACCCTAGTCTGACCCCCCTGCTCAAGCAGGGTCTCCTAGAAAACTTTGCACAGGATTGTGGACAGACAAGTTTTGAATATCTCCAGAGAAGGAGGCTCCACAACCTCTCTTGGCAATCTGTTCCAGTGCTCTGTCACCTTTACAATTACGTTTTTCCTCATATTCAGATGGAACTTCCTGTGTTTAAGTTTGTGCGATTGCCTCTTATCCTATCACTTGGCACTACTGAGAATAGCCTGGCTCCATCCTCTTGATACCCTTCCTTAAGATATTTCTATACATTGATAAGATCCCCTCTCAGTTTTCTCTTCTCCAAGCTAAACAGGCCTGCCTTTCTTGGCCTTTCCTCATATAAGAGATACTCTAGTCCCTTAATATCTTTGTAGCCCTCCACTGTAGTACCATGTCACTCTGGTACTGGGGAGCCCAGAACTGGATACAGTACTCCAGGTGTGGCTTCACCAGGGCTGAGTACAGGGGGAGAATCACCTCCCTTGACCTGCTGGCAGAATTCTTCCTAATGCAGCCCAAGATACCGTTGGCCTTCTTGGCCACAAGGGCACACATTTCTGTCTCCAGGCTTCCAGAAGAGGTAGCGATAAACTACATGCAGCTGTAGTGTTCAGCCTTTCTAGTTTTATGTAAGCAATATCAAGGCTACCACAGACATTTTGATTTCACTTCTTTTCTTTTATGTCCACTGCTAAAGGTTCCTTATGATGTATGTACTTTTTTTTTTTTTTTGCAAAGTTCAATCAATCATAGAACAGTTTGGGCTTTTGGGCTGGAAGGAACATTAAAGACTGTCTAATCCCTCCCCCCACACACACTCCACCTCCTGACATTGCAGGGACAAACTTCCACTAGACCAGGTTGCTCAAAGCCCCATCTAACCTTGCCTTAAACACTTCCAGGGTTGGAGCATCCACAATCCTTCCTCTCCTCTCCTCTCCTCTCCTCTCCCCTCCCCTCCCCTCCCCTCCCCTCCCCTCCCCTCTCTCTCCTCTCCTCTCCTCTCCTCTCCTCTCCTTCTCCTCTCCTTCTCTCTTCTCTTCTCTTCTCTTCTCTTCTCTTCTCTTCTCTTCTCTTCTCTTCTCTTCTCTTCTCTTCTCTTCTCTTCTCTTCTCTTCTCTTCTCTTCTCTTCTCTTCTCTTCTCTTCTCTTTCTCTTCTCTTCTCTTCTCTCTTCTCTTCTCTTCTCTTCTTCTTTCTCTTCTCTTCTCTCTTCTCTTCTCTTCTCTTCTCTTCTCTTCTCTTCTCTTCTCTTCTCTTCTCTTCTCTTCTCTTCTCTTCTCTTCTCTTCTCTTCTCTTCTCTTCTCTTCTCTTCTCTCTTCTCTTCTCTTCTCTTCTCTTCTCTTCTCTTCTCTTCTCTTCTCTCTCTTCTCTTCTCTTCTCTTCTCTTCTCTTCTCTTCTCTTCTCTTCTCTTCTCTTCTCTTCTCTTCTCTTCTCTTCTCTTCTTCTTTCTCTTCTCTTCTCTCTTCTCTTCTCTTCTCTCTCTTTTCTTTTCTCTTCTCTCCTCGAGTCTCCTCCTTTCTCTCTCTCTTTTTTTTTTTTCCTCCTACCACCCCCCCTTCTTTTTTAACTGTTTCTGGGAGTTTATTCAGCCACACTGGGCAGTGCAAGATCATCCCCTGCTGGAACATTTTAGCCCATGATGATTTTCTCTTTTTCATTGTGTTTTTTCTTCTGTTAATTTGTATTCATCTTGCATGATGCACAGTAATTGTGTCTAGAGAATTAGAGAGGGATGGCTCTTGCAGTAGTAATAGAATTACTATCAGTGTTCTAAGCTGGTAAAGGATTGTGAGTTTCAGTCAGAGGATTTAAAAACATGCTGAAATGTGTATCAGGATCCTTTTACTGAAGTACAACTTATAGATGTATTTTTCTTTGGGTTTATAAATGGGGTTGTGTAAAGCCAGCAAATGTTGCTAAGAAAGCTGACAGAATTCTGAAAAAGCACCTTTATGTTTGTACATGATAACAGCACAAAAATGTACACACATGCATATATGTATCCTGAAGTGATCTAGCAGTCCTGTCATGTGTCCTTGCATTCAATGCGAACTTTGATTCAATGACCACAAAAGTAGTGTCTGATTCCTATTTCATAGAACTATTTTTTTTTTCAATAACATGTGCTTTCTAACTTAATCCCCTCAACTTTATTTACATTATAGGGACAAGAAGTAGGGTACCATCATTAAATGGCAACAAAATATCTGACCCATTTGTTGCTGCAATAAGTGACTGTATAAAAATGCAGTAAACATGTACAGCAATTTTCAAATACTGATACAAGGGCTATAGCAAACAAAAAAAACCTATTGATTTTATAACAATCTGAGGGTAATGTTTAAATTATCACGAACATATTATTAAAAGTTTTAGTAGTGCATTAATAGTATTGAATTCATCAATGAAAACCAGACAAAATATATCTTTTGTTCTTTGGTGGTATTATCAATCATTATTATCAGTTGTACTTATAAGAAGTGTATGTATAAGAACTTTAAATCTGTAGAGCCTCTTTCAAGATGCATTTTTTTATTAATTTTGTTTTAAGTTACTTCACCTTATTTCTGTGGAAAGATTCATTCTCCCAGTCTAAGTGAAACTATGACTCTTGTGAAATATGTGCTTGTGAAAATATCATAAAATAATAATAATTTCTTGATATCTATGTATTTATTGCAATAAGGAGTATTTAACTCTGGAATGGGATATCTTTGTTTCCAGGAAATACCAGATGTCTGCTTTTCCCTCATATCATCTGGAATTTTAAATGAAATTGAACTAAATCTATACTATTGATATTTTATTTTATTTTATTTTATTTTATTTTATTTTATTTTATTTTATTTTATTTTATTTTATTTTATTTTATTTTATTTATTTTATTTTATTTTATTTGTTTTTGTTTTGTTTTGTTTTGTTATGTTTTGTTTTGTTTTATATTTGAATAAGAAATAAGCCGTGGCGATCGGCTCTGGGGCAGACTTTTTTTGTTTTTTTGTTTTTTTTTCCGGCAGCCGCCAGGACTCAGCAGCCCTCGCGAGGGAGGCTGACAAGGCATAGGCGAAGCCAGCAACGCCCCCCTACCCTGACGTTCAAAAGCAGCCCCTAGGGAGTGTGAGCAGCCAGGAGCACGGTGAACAGAATGGGCAAACAGGGTGTGGTGCATCAGCTGGGGCGTGGCACGGCAGTTCATGTGGGCAGTGCGTGCTCAGGCAGGGCAGAGCGTTCCGCCCCGCCCATAAGAACAACTCATCCAACGGCTGTCTACCACTAGCTAGGCCGCAATGGTCTACACTAGGCAGAGAGCTCTCCCTAGAAAGTCTTCAACCACCCAGACTGACTGCCCGCACAAAAATGCGGCAGTTCAGGTCTCTGGATGCAGGGAGTGTCTGAGCCTGTTGCTGCCATCTGAGCGAGGCAGAGAGACTGTGTGTGTGAGGTGCAAGCAGGTGGACGACCTGGTCCGCCTGGTGGCAGAGCTCAAGGAGGAAGTGGAGAGGTTGAGGGCCATCAGGGAGTGTGAGCGGGAGATAGACTGGTGGAGCAACTCTCTGCAAGGCCTGAAGGAGAGATACTGGGGTGAGACACCCCAAATGGGGGTGGACCCCCTGCCCTGTCACTGTCGGGCAGAGGGAGGCGACCCAGGAGTTGAGGAGGAATGGAGACAGGTCCCTGCTCGCCCTCGCAGGCAACTCCCCCCTGCCCCCTACCGGCCCCACCTTACCAGGTGTCCTTACACAACAGATTTGAGGCTCTGGAGCTTGAGAGACCAGTGGGTGAGGATGAGGTAGAAAGTGTACACAGGAGGATGCCTAGGGCAAGGAAGTCGACTCTACACCTCAAGACTGCCTCCACCAAGAAAGACAGAAGGGTAATCGTTGTAGGTGACTCCCTTCTCAGGGGAACAGAGGGCCCTATTTGTCGGCCTGACCCTACCCGTAGGGAAGTCTGCTGCCTCCCTCGGGCCAGGGTCAGGGATGTTGCCAGAAAGCTTCCCAACCTGGTTCGCCCCTCTGATTACTATCCTCTTTTGATAGTCCAGGCTTGCAGTGATAATATTGAAGAGAGAAGCCTGAAGGCTATCAAACAGGACTTTAGGGGACTGTGACGGTTAGTGGATGGAGTGGGAGTACAGGTGGTGTTTTCGTCCATCCTTACAGTGGCAGGGAGGGGTACAGAGAGGACACGGAAAGCCCACCTGATAAACACGTGGCTCATAGGCTGCTGCCAACACAGAAATTTTGTGTTTTTTTGACCATGGGGCGCTTTACTCGGCACCCAGCCAGATGGCTGCAGACAGGTCCCACCTATCTTTAAGGGGAAAATGGATCCTAGCCCAGGAGCTGGCAGGGCTCGTTGAGAGGGCTTTAAACTAGGTAAGAAGGGGGACGGGGCTGAAATAAGGCTTGTTGGAGCTGTAACAGGGAGAACAATAGCAAGGCCAGGGGAGAAGGCAATGGCCCAACTGAAGTGCATCTACACTAATGCACGCAGCATGGGTAGCAAACAAGAGGAACTGGAAGCCATCATGCAGCGGGAAGGCTATGACTTGGTTGCCATCACGGAAACGTGGTGGGACCACTCTCATGACTGGAGTGCTGCAATGTCTGGCTATAGGCTCTTCAGAAGAGACAGGCAGCACAGAAGGGGTGGTGGTGTGGCTCTCTATATTAGAGAGTGTTTTGATGTTGAGGAACTTGAGGCGGGGCCTGATAAGGTTGAGTCTCTGTGGGTTAGGTTCAGCGGGAAGGCCAACAAGGCAAGCATCCTGGTGGGGGTCTGTTATAGACCACCGAACCAGGATGAGGAGACTGATGAGGAGTTCTACAGGCAGCTGGCAGAAGCCGCGAAATCGTCAGCGCTTGTTCTCGGGGGGGACTTCAACTTCCCAGACATATCCTGGAAGCACAACACAGCCGAGAGAAAGCAGTCTAGGAGGTTTCTGGAGAGCGTGGAAGATAGCTTCCTGACGCAGCTGGTTAGTGAGCCTACCAGGGGAGGTGCCCCGCTAGACCTGCTGTTCACAAACAGTGACGGACTGGTGGGAGATGTGGTGGTCGAGAGCTGTCTTGGGCAGAGTGACCACGAAATGGTTCAGTTCTCTATTCTTGGCAAAGTCAGGAAGGGGACCAGTAAAACCGCTGTCTTGGACTTCCGGAGGGCTGACTTTGAGCTGTTGAGGACAATGGTTGGCAGAGTCCCTTGGGAGGAGGTTCTGAAGGGCAGAGGAGTCCAGGAAGGCTGGGCACTCCTCAAGAAGGAAATCTTAATGGCTCAGGAGTGGTCTGTCCCCACGTGCCCAAAGACGAGCCGACGCGGAAGCAGACCGGCCTGGCTGAGCAGAGAGTTGTGGCTCGAGCTTAGGAGAAAAAGGAGGGTTTATAATCTTTGGAAAAGAGGGCGGGCCACTCAGGAGGACTATAAGGATGTTGCGAGGCTGTGCAGGGACAAAATTAGAAAGGCCAAAGCTCATCTGGAGCTCAATCTGGCTACTGCCGTTAAAGATGACAAAAAACATTTTTACAAATACATCAACACAAAAAGGAGGACTAAGGAGAATCTCCATCCTTTACTGGACGCGGGGGGAAACTTAGTTACAAGAGATGAGGAAAAGACTGAGGTGCTCAATGCCTTCTTTGCTTCAGTCTTTAGCGGCAAGACCAGTTGTTCTCTGGATACCCAGTACCCTGAGCTGGTGGAAAGGGATGGGGAGCAGGATGTGGCCCTCGCTATCCATGAGGAAATGGTTGGTGACCTGCTACAGCACTTGGATGTACGCAAGTCGATGGGGCCGGATGGGATCCACCAGAGGGTACTGAGCGAACTGGCGGAGGAGCTGGCCAAGCCGCTTTCCATCATTTATCGGCAGTCCTGGCTATCAGGGGAGGTCCCAGTCGACTGGCGGCTAGCAAACGTGACGCCCATCTACGAGAAGGGCCAGAGGGTAGACCAGGGGAACTATAGGCCTGTTAGTTTGACTTCCGTGCCAGGGAAGCTCATGGAGCAGATTATCTTGAGTGTCATCACGCGGCACTTAAAGGGCAACCAGGCGATCAGGCCAAGTCAGCATGGGTTTATGAAAGGTAGGTCCTGCTTGACGAACCTGATCTCCTTCTATGACCAAGTGACACGCTTGGTGGATGAGGAGAAGGCTGTGAATGTGATCTACCTTGACTTCAGTAAGGCTTTTGACACCGTTTCCCACAATATTCTCCTCAAGAAACTGGCTGCTCATGGCTTGGACTGGCGTACGCTTTGTTGGGTTAAAAACCGGCTGGATGGCCGGGCCCAAAGAGTTGTGGTCAATGGAGCCAAATCCAGTTGCAGGCCGGTCACTAGTGGCGTTCCCCAGGGCTCTGTACTGGGGCCAGTCCTCTTTAATATCTTTATCGATGACCTGGATGAGGGGATTGAGTGCACCCTCAGTAAGTTTGTAGACGACACCAAGTTGGGTGCGTGTGTCGATCTGCTCGAGGGAAGGAAGGCTCTGCAGGAGGATCTGGATAAGCTGGACCAATGGGCTGAGGTCAACTGTATGAAGTTCAACAAGGCCAAGTGCCGGGTCCTGCATCTGGCGCGCAACAACCCCAAGCAGAGCTACAGGCTGGGAGATAGTGGTTGGAAAGCAGCCTGGCAGAGAAGGACCTGAGAGTACTGGTTGATAGGCAGCTGAATATGAGCCAGCAGTGTGCTCAGGTGGCCAAGAAGGCCAACAGCATCCTGGCTTGTATAAGAAGCAGTGTGGCCAGCAGGTCTAGGGAGGTGATTGTCCCCCTGTACTCGGCTCTGGTGAGGCCGCACCTCGAGTACTGTGTTCAGTTTTGGGCCCCTCGCTACAAGAGGGACATGGAGGTGCTTGAGCGAGTCCAGAGAAGGGCAACGAAGCTGGTGAGGGGTCTGAAGAACAAGTCTTATGAAGAGCGGCTGAGGGAGCTGGGGTTGTTCAGCCTGGAGAACAGGAGGCTCAGGCGCGACCTTATTGCTCTCTATGGGTACCTTAAAGGAGGCTGTAGAGAGGTGGGGGTTGGTCTATTCTCCCACATGCCTGGTGACACGACAAGGGGGAATGGGCTAAAGTTGCGCCAGGGGAGGTTTAGTTTGGATGTTAGGAAGAACTTGTTTATTGAAAGGGTTGTTGGGCATTGGAATGGGCTGCCCAGGGAAGTGGTTGTGTCACCATCCCTGGAGGTCTTTAAAAGACGTTTAGATGTAGAGCTTAGTGATATGGTTTAGTGAAGGACTTGTTAGTGTTAGGTCAGAGGTTGGACTAGGTAATCTTGGAGGTCTCTTCCAACCTAGACGATTCTGTGATTCTGTGATACCTTTGAGTGAAATAGTGTGACTTAAAGATGGTTTAACACATGGTTTAACTCGAATATAAACACGTATAACTGATCTTGTTCTCTGTCCCAGACAGTGTTTAATGGAAGGAAACAAGAATATCTCGTGTGTATCTAATATGGATTATTTTAGGCTGGAATATTAGGATAAAACAAATTACAGCCTGATTGCCTGAATGGCTGTTTCTTTTCTTTTGTTATAAAACATCTCTAGATAGCTAGTTTAGGACATGCCTATGCTGTAAACAGCTACAGGTAAGACAAACCAAACTCCTTTTTTTTTCTGGTTTTATAACAGAGATACTTGTACAGAAAAAAAAATATGTATATATATAAATATACATATATGTTTTTCGTTATTCTTATTTTTTCTATTAGTTTCATAGTATTAGTTTAACATATCTAACTGATTCTGCATGCTGACTAGATAAATGAAGATAATAATGAAGAAAAATACAGAGCAAGCTAAATTATATCACAGTAATTGCTACTTAATTGTAGATACCTCTTTTATTTTGGAAAACTGGATTAATGTAGACTATTGTATACTATAATGTATACTATACTGTATACTATAATGTATACTATTATATTTACTTGGTAGGAGCTATGAAGAAAGAAAGAATATCTCAAAGTCTTTGTACTTCCCAGGCATGCTTCTCTCTATAAACATGAGGTTTTTTTTTTTCATTTTATTGTCAGAAAGTGATTTATTGAAAATAATCAACATTTTAAAACTTTTCTGTTACTTTATCCTAAGGCTAATATTTCATGTTCTAACAGAAAACATGTTACCCAATATTTAAGCTGAAGATCTGTTTAATATAGAATTTAATATGAATTAAATATGAATTGAATATGAATTTAAAGACTTGAGACACTGCATAGAGACTTGTGTGCATGCAGAAATATCTCTTTGTAAGATTCAGAAACAGACAACTTATTTGTAAAGTTCTATCTTACGTTTCTGAGCTTCAGAAATTAGTCTTCTACCTTCTTACTTTAGAAAAACAACTTTACAAGGCAACATGTGTCTTGTTCTTACTCTACCTGACCTGAAAACTTACTTAATAATCTACAGATTTTGAATAATATCGTTGTTAATGGGATATACTGTAATATGATTATTTTTTTTTTTGAAAGCAAAATGCCTAATGAACCTGTTTGATTTCATTTCAGTGGAGACTGTAAAGTAATCAGGTAAGCAGCTTAGCAACTCCCTGAATAAACATCCTGACACACACTTGAAAGACAGCAGCACAATGTTTCATCCTTGAAGGTTCTCATTATATATCACAATCATGGTTGTCAATATTGTTGTCAAAAGAAAGTCAAATTGTTAAAAATACATGGTAATGTAGACATAAGATGTTGATAAGAGCATTACCTATAGAAAGCATTACCCCAAAAGACTAATACTTTCTTGACATGTTCTGTTATACTTTTCCAAATCATTTAAGTTTTTTAGGACAGATAAATCAAGGAAAGACTGTTTAGCTCATAATGATTTTCCGATATGACTAATATGGAATAGAAATATTTCAAGGGACAAAAATCACTATTTTATCCAGTGGTTCATGAAAAGGTGGTGATTTTTTCCTTGAATAAAATGCTTGTTACTCCACTACAACAACTTGATATGACAGATATCATCAGAGATATATATCACATGAATATATGATACCATTACCTGTAGCTATATTACAATACTCAAGCTCACATGAAATAGTTCTACTGACTTAAAACTGGTTACCTAATTACATAACATACAAATAAATGATAATCATAATATAGACCTTGCCCTGGAATCATAAAGAGTTAGACATAAGAAAAAAATCTATAAATTATTGACCATATTTCAATATACCCTAGATGATTCTGTCCTTGGATTTCTAACGTATGCTAATAAAGTATATTTTATTTTTAAATACTTTATCATTTGGAGGTACTTTAGTGCCAGTTACTTTATAACAACAGTACTGCTTCCAGTAAATTTATTTCAGCAGTTGGCTTTAGTCCATGTATTAGAATTTATTACCAATTAATGATGTAAAAAAAAAAAAAACTTACAGTAAGATTTACTTACTATTAATATATTTTGAGAGTTATTCTATGATTACATTTTAAAATGTTATTTTATGTATGACGCTTTCTAAAACTCATTTTAAAACAAGCTAATGAAGTTAAGATTACAGAAAAGTGTGCCACTTATTCTTCAGTTTTAATGCCTTTTTATACAAGGATGTATATTCTATCAACAGTCTTAAACAAACAAACAAACAAAACCCATGACAATTTTTATTTCGATATATTGACAGCTGGTTTTATGGCTCTAGTTGAAATGAATGAAGAACTATCTTGTTTATTGATCCCAGTCAAAGATAGATGTGATGGTCTACAGCACAGAGTGGGTAGCAAATATAAATGAACTAAAACAGGAAAGGATGGGGAAAATATATATATATATTATCTCTATTACTTGCATAGAAATTGAACCAGTTAACATATAAGGCCGATTAGCTGTAGTGCGGTTGTAATTTAAGGCCCTATAAATATGTCAGCCTGCTTGGAGATAGCCTCAGTATCTGTAGTACAATAGCAACATTAACATCCTGACCGAAGCAGGAAAACTTGACTTACCTTGCTGCTGAAAGCTGAAGTATTTCTGCTCTCAGCAAAAAGGGTGCAAGAGTGGGAGTGGAGCTCCAATGTAGCACCAAAGTATAAAGATCTCTGATGTGGTCCAGTAAAGTAAGTTTCTTTGCGTGAGACTTGATAGGTTATATGTACAGAGCACATATGACAGAAATAATTACAGGCTGTTGAGGAAGACATATATTAAAGGATATTATTACACACATAATATGTATGTGTATATATAGTGTGTGTACATTTATTGATTTGTATATTTATTCATATATATGTTTATGCATTTGATACATATCAAAATTAGCATTCAGAAGGCTAGTCAGTAACTAGTATGATTTTACTGAGAGAGTGAAAAGAAAGTGTATCATTTAGATTAAAATATGCTAGCTTTTCCATTTCTAAAACGACAGAAATAAATCCTTCATACTGCCTTTCAATTAAATGCAAAATCTACTACTGTATATTCTTATCACAGGAGAGAGAGATTTTCCTCCACAATAGATCAGTATTAAAAACAAAACAAAACCTGGAGCTAAGTGACTTCCTAGTTAATGTGTCTGCCACCAAAAATATTAGAGGCATCAGCATTTTAGCCTATGAACCACTTGCTCATTATATTCAATCAATAATTTTAACAGCTGATAGATGTCTAAGAAACAGTTGTTACTGCACTTGGCTAATCATCTAAAAACAAAATTTATTAGAGTGCTGTCCTGAATTATACTCACACAGAGACTTCTAAAAGCTGTGTCGCTATTCCTGAAGGCCCAAGACAAAAAATTCTTCATGTAAACCAGTGAAATCAGACATACTATTTCTGAAACTCAGCTATTTTTGAAACACGCAATTGATACATTTTAAATTAAAATACTGGTTTGGATCTTCATCTTTATGACAGGTTTGGATGTAGGGTTTTGTTGTTATTTTTTAGTTAGTTTAAAAGGAAGTTAACATCAGAAAAATATATGTTCATTTCTGGTGGTGTTTATTTCTGTATTGTAGTGATATCTATAGGGAAAAAAAAAAAAGGAAATAAGAATAACAATTTAAAAATGTATTTCAGCACCCTTCAGTAATCCATTCTCCCTGAAATCATTTTCAAGATTGTAAGCCTCTGAAAAGTTTTAAGAAGGCAAAAGCAAAGCAAAATAAACCCCCGTCAGTAAAATGCTGGATATTTTTTCAGCATGAAACAATTTCTTCTCTTCATTCAGCAGAACAAGGGTTCTTGTTTAAGGTCTGGAACTGACAACATTGTCTGGATCAGTGACATGTATCTGATCTCAACAACTTACTGCTAGAAAAAGGTGCATTTATACCCGTGGATTTCTAATGTGCTACAGGGCCCTGTAATCCCTAAGAGCTTCAGAAATAGCAACTTGTATCTGTCATATGGCTAGGACTACCTGTCTCTCAAACCAGAAAATATCCCTCCAAAGTACAGCCGTACAATTCTTTTTTTTGTTGTTTTTTTTTTGTTTTGTTTTTTCTGAGACTATACAAAATGGTATTAAGACTCGTGCTAAAAATGTCTTAGAAAAAAGATTATGCTACTGTCATATTCTCCACAGTGACTTGTCCAATTTCAATCATATTTAGATATCGTTTCCAAGGAATGTATTTTCCTGCTGAATGTGTCTGCTACAAAAGACCAATGCAGCAGTTGCTACCAAGGTTTGTAAATATATATATATATATATATATATATATATATATATATATATATATATAATTTTTTGGTGGCGGTGGTTGGTTGGGATGTTTTTGTTTGTTTGTTTGTTTTTGTTTGCTTTGGTAGATATTAACTATTTCCATGCAACCAATCAGATATATGGAAATAAAATGTATCAGTGCCTACAGAATAAAAGTATCATACGTTTTTGCCCTAGAAGCCCTTGATTTGCAAACCACTAACGTGTACTGAGGGTAGACTGAGTAAGAATGTATTACCCCACCTCCCTTATCTTCACTAGTCATCCATTTTCAGTCACTGCCAAAGATAATGGGTTGAACTAAATTAAATATTTACATTGTTAAATATTAAAACCTTTGTTTCTGCTGTAGACATTGTAAAGTATGGCTGCTGACCTCCAGCTGCCATGCCAGAAAGTTTCTTCCACAGATTGTGTATTTCAGATACTCTAGGTTATTGAAAAGGTGGTTAACTACATTTAGCCTCTGAAGCCCTCTGCAATTAATACAGCACAAAGCAAAAGCATAATACAGAATTTATGTCAATAAAAAGCTGAAAAAGCATACGAAGAGAAGATGTAAATATTGAATGTAATGTGAAAGCCATACATCATAATGTAGCAAATCCCATTTTAACATTTGACGTGTAGCGAGGGGCCCAAAACTGAACACAGTACTCGAGGTGCGGCCTCACCAGAGCCGAGTACAGGGGGACAATCACCTATATACCGTCTATACTATGATTATCATTTATTTGTATGTTATGTAATTAGGTAACCAGTTTTAAGTCAGTAGAACTATTTCATGTGAGCTTGAGTATTGTAATATAGCTACAGGTAATGGTATCATATATTCATGTGATATATATCTCTGATGATATCTGTCATATCAAGTTGTTGTAGTGGAGTAACAAGCATTTTATTCAAGGAAAAAATCACCACCTTTTCATGAACCACTGGATAAAATAGTGATTTTTGTCCCTTGAAATATTTCTATTCCATATTAGTCATATCGGAAAATCATTATGAGCTAAACAGTCTTTCCTTGATTTATCTGTCCTAAAAAACTTAAATGATTTGGAAAAGTATAACAGAACATGTCAAGAAAGTATTAGTCTTTTGGGGTAATGCTTTCTATAGGTAATGCTCTTATCAACATCTTATGTCTACATTACCATGTATTTTTAACAATTTGACTTTCTTTTGACAACAATATTGACAACCATGATTGTGATATATAATGAGAACCTTCAAGGATGAAACATTGTGCTGCTGTCTTTCAAGTGTGTGTCAGGATGTTTATTCAGGGAGTTGCTAAGCTGCTTACCTGATTACTTTACAGTCTCCACTGAAATGAAATCAAACAGGTTCATTAGGCATTTTGCTTTCAAAAAAAAAAATAATCATATTACAGTATATCCCATTAACAACGATATTATTCAAAATCTGTAGATTATTAAGTAAGTTTTCAGGTCAGGTAGAGTAAGAACAAGACACATGTTGCCTTGTAAAGTTGTTTTTCTAAAGTAAGAAGGTAGAAGACTAATTTCTGAAGCTCAGAAACGTAAGATAGAACTTTACAAATAAGTTGTCTGTTTCTGAATCTTACAAAGAGATATTTCTGCATGCACACAAGTCTCTATGCAGTGTCTCAAGTCTTTAAATTCATATTCAATTCATATTTAATTCATATTAAATTCTATATTAAACAGATCTTCAGCTTAAATATTGGGTAACATGTTTTCTGTTAGAACATGAAATATTAGCCTTAGGATAAAGTAACAGAAAAGTTTTAAAATGTTGATTATTTTCAATAAATCACTTTCTGACAATAAAATGAAAAAAAAAAACCTCATGTTTATAGAGAGAAGCATGCCTGGGAAGTACAAAGACTTTGAGATATTCTTTCTTTCTTCATAGCTCCTACCAAGTAAATATAATAGTATACATTATAGTATACAGTATAGTATACATTATAGTATACAATAGTCTACATTAATCCAGTTTTCCAAAATAAAAGAGGTATCTACAATTAAGTAGCAATTACTGTGATATAATTTAGCTTGCTCTGTATTTTTCTTCATTATTATCTTCATTTATCTAGTCAGCATGCAGAATCAGTTAGATATGTTAAACTAATACTATGAAACTAATAGAAAAAATAAGAATAACGAAAAACATATATGTATATTTATATATATACATATTTTTTTTTCTGTACAAGTATCTCTGTTATAAAACCAGAAAAAAAAAGGAGTTTGGTTTGTCTTACCTGTAGCTGTTTACAGCATAGGCATGTCCTAAACTAGCTATCTAGAGATGTTTTATAACAAAAGAAAAGAAACAGCCATTCAGGCAATCAGGCTGTAATTTGTTTTATCCTAATATTCCAGCCTAAAATAATCCATATTAGATACACACGAGATATTCTTGTTTCCTTCCATTAAACACTGTCTGGGACAGAGAACAAGATCAGTTATACGTGTTTATATTCGAGTTAAACCATGTGTTAAACCATCTTTAAGTCACACTATTTCACTCAAAGGTATCACAGAATCACAGAATCGTCTAGGTTGGAAGAGACCTCCAAGATTACCTAGTCCAACCTCTGACCTAACACTAACAAGTCCTTCACTAAACCATATCACTAAGCTCTACATCTAAACGTCTTTTAAAGACCTCCAGGGATGGTGACACAACCACTTCCCTGGGCAGCCCATTCCAATGCCCAACAACCCTTTCAATAAACAAGTTCTTCCTAACATCCAAACTAAACCTCCCCTGGCGCAACTTTAGCCCATTCCCCCTTGTCGTGTCACCAGGCATGTGGGAGAATAGACCAACCCCCACCTCTCTACAGCCTCCTTTAAGGTACCCATAGAGAGCAATAAGGTCGCGCCTGAGCCTCCTGTTCTCCAGGCTGAACAACCCCAGCTCCCTCAGCCGCTCTTCATAAGACTTGTTCTTCAGACCCCTCACCAGCTTCGTTGCCCTTCTCTGGACTCGCTCAAGCACCTCCATGTCCCTCTTGTAGCGAGGGGCCCAAAACTGAACACAGTACTCGAGGTGCGGCCTCACCAGAGCCGAGTACAGGGGGACAATCACCTCCCTAGACCTGCTGGCCACACTGCTTCTTATACAAGCCAGGATGCTGTTGGCCTTCTTGGCCACCTGAGCACACTGCTGGCTCATATTCAGCTGCCTATCAACCAGTACTCTCAGGTCCTTCTCTGCCAGGCTGCTTTCCAACCACTATCTCCCAGCCTGTAGCTCTGCTTGGGGTTGTTGCGCGCCAGATGCAGGACCCGGCACTTGGCCTTGTTGAACTTCATACAGTTGACCTCAGCCCATTGGTCCAGCTTATCCAGATCCTCCTGCAGAGCCTTCCTTCCCTCGAGCAGATCGACACACGCACCCAACTTGGTGTCGTCTACAAACTTACTGAGGGTGCACTCAATCCCCTCATCCAGGTCATCGATAAAGATATTAAAGAGGACTGGCCCCAGTACAGAGCCCTGGGGAACGCCACTAGTGACCGGCCTGCAACTGGATTTGGCTCCATTGACCACAACTCTTTGGGCCCGGCCATCCAGCCGGTTTTTAACCCAACAAAGCGTACGCCAGTCCAAGCCATGAGCAGCCAGTTTCTTGAGGAGAATATTGTGGGAAACGGTGTCAAAAGCCTTACTGAAGTCAAGGTAGATCACATTCACAGCCTTCTCCTCATCCACCAAGCGTGTCACTTGGTCATAGAAGGAGATCAGGTTCGTCAAGCAGGACCTACCTTTCATAAACCCATGCTGACTTGGCCTGATCGCCTGGTTGCCCTTTAAGTGCCGCGTGATGACACTCAAGATAATCTGCTCCATGAGCTTCTCTGGCACGGAAGTCAAACTAACAGGCCTATAGTTCCCCTGGTCTACCCTCTGGCCCTTCTCGTAGATGGGCGTCACGTTTGCTAGCCGCCAGTCGACTGGGACCTCCCCTGATAGCCAGGACTGCCGATAAATGATGGAAAGCGGCTTGGCCAGCTCCTCCGCCAGTTCGCTCAGTACCCTCTGGTGGATCCCATCCGGCCCCATCGACTTGCGTACATCCAAGTGCTGTAGCAGGTCACCAACCATTTCCTCATGGATAGCGAGGGCCACATCCTGCTCCCCATCCCTTTCCACCAGCTCAGGGTACTGGGTATCCAGAGAACAACTGGTCTTGCCGCTAAAGACTGAAGCAAAGAAGGCATTGAGCACCTCAGTCTTTTCCTCATCTCTTGTAACTAAGTTTCCCCCCGCGTCCAGTAAAGGATGGAGATTCTCCTTAGTCCTCCTTTTTGTGTTGATGTATTTGTAAAAATGTTTTTTGTCATCTTTAACGGCAGTAGCCAGATTGAGCTCCAGATGAGCTTTGGCCTTTCTAATTTTGTCCCTGCACAGCCTCGCAACATCCTTATAGTCCTCCTGAGTGGCCCGCCCTCTTTTCCAAAGATTATAAACCCTCCTTTTTCTCCTAAGCTCGAGCCACAACTCTCTGCTCAGCCAGGCCGGTCTGCTTCCGCGTCGGCTCGTCTTTGGGCACGTGGGGACAGACCACTCCTGAGCCATTAAGATTTCCTTCTTGAGGAGTGCCCAGCCTTCCTGGACTCCTCTGCCCTTCAGAACCTCCTCCCAAGGGACTCTGCCAACCATTGTCCTCAACAGCTCAAAGTCAGCCCTCCGGAAGTCCAAGACAGCGGTTTTACTGGTCCCCTTCCTGACTTTGCCAAGAATAGAGAACTGAACCATTTCGTGGTCACTCTGCCCAAGACAGCTCTCGACCACCACATCTCCCACCAGTCCGTCACTGTTTGTGAACAGCAGGTCTAGCGGGGCACCT
The DNA here is from genome assembly GCF_964034855.1 of Anser brachyrhynchus. Classification (NCBI taxonomy): domain Eukaryota; kingdom Metazoa; phylum Chordata; class Aves; order Anseriformes; family Anatidae; genus Anser; species Anser brachyrhynchus. Next base: position 137,633,220 of record NC_137694.1, read on the forward strand.
CCCCTGGTAGGCTCACTAACCAGCTGCGTCAGGAAGCTATCTTCCACGCTCTCCAGAAACCTCCTAGACTGCTTTCTCTCGGCTGTGTTGTGCTTCCAGGATATGTCTGGGAAGTTGAAGTCCCCCCCGAGAACAAGCGCTGACGATTTCGCGGCTTCTGCCAGCTGCCTGTAGAACTCCTCATCAGTCTCCTCATCCTGGTTCGGTGGTCTATAACAGACCCCCACCAGGATGCTTGCCTTGTTGGCCTTCCCGCTGAACCTAACCCACAGAGACTCAACCTTATCAGGCCCCGCCTCAAGTTCCTCAACATCAAAACACTCTCTAATATAGAGAGCCACACCACCACCCCTTCTGTGCTGCCTGTCCCTTCTGAAGAGCCTATAGCCAGACATTGCAGCACTCCAGTCATGAGAGTGGTCCCACCACGTTTCCGTGATGGCAACCAAGTCATAGCCTTCCCGCTGCATGATGGCTTCCAGTTCCTCTTGTTTGCTACCCATGCTGCGTGCATTAGTGTAGATGCACTTCAGTTGGGCCATTGCCTTCTCCCCTGGCCTTGCTATTGTTCCCCCTGTTACAGCTCCAACAAGCCTTATTTCAGCCCCGTCCCCCTTCTTACCTAGTTTAAAGCCCTCTCAACGAGCCCTGCCAGCTCCTGGGCTAGGATCCATTTTCCCCTTAAAGATAGGTGGGACCCGTCTGCAGCCATCTGGCTGGGTGCCGAGTAAAGCGCCCCACGGTCAGAAAACCCAAAATTTCTGTGTTGGCACCAGTCTCTGAGCCACGTGTTAATCAGGTGGGCTTTCCGTGTCCTCTCTGTACCCCTCCCTGCCACTGCAGGGATAGACGAAAACACCACCTGTATATATTTCTCTGTAAATATATGCAGTTTACAGATGAATTTATATTACCAACAAAATTGCATCAATAACCAACCTTCTGTGTTTTCATCCACACTAGCTATCATAAGCTTATGCACAACATCATACAACTACATGCAGTCTAGAGATGGTTATATCCACAATAGTAATTCAATAATGTTCTACTTTTCTGAGTGTTTTGTAGTAATGTGAAATCATTATTCATGACAGGTTTCTCAGTATAGAATTTTTAGTACATAGCACACATCTGCTTTTTATATTTATTTATTTTTAATTGAGATATTCACATGATAATGAATGAGGACTCAAAAAACAAAAAACAAAAAAACACATTTTTGTAATGAAATATGTATATATCCAAGGTAGTATTAGCTACAACTTTTCAAGCATTGAATAGCTCTTGTGCAGAGACACCAAATGCAGTTTAATAAAAGATTTTTTTTTCCTTTTTTTTTCTTGAAAAGTTTTCAGGATGTTTTATTTTAGAAATTGCTGAAACACATATTGCTTTCATTAATATAGCAGAAAAGTACTGAGTACTCCTTCTTTCCATTATGGCCAATGCCCCAGGGTTACGTGAAACATAGTGTCAAGTTATTCCTTATTAGCCTGATTTAGAACTGGGCTTGAAGTACCTGTAAATGACTTCCAAACTACCTCAGCTACTGGAAGTTTAAGGACAGGCTGGAGCTATTCCACTTCATATAAATAACAGTTGGAGCCACAGCTTGAATTTAACCCATATTTCCCAAGCAAGAGACTTAATTACTGATATATCGAGGCAATCATTCATTTATTCTGGCCCAGTGAATATTTATTTATTTAAAATGAAACAGCTCCAACAAGAGAGACAGAAAGACTGATGTAGTGTGTTTTAGTAGTATGGTAATTACATAACAGAATTTATGTTAGTCAATAAATCTCTGCAACAGGGAATCACAGGATAAAACTATTACAAAGAGTCTCAGTCATAGTGTTCAGCACTTCTGAGAAATGGCACTCCATCTGGAACATATTTCTCTTTAAAGATAAGACTCCACCACAGATGAAGGAACAGCTTTGTTCATACTAGTGTTTTGGGTATAGAAGTACTGCCTCTTTCCATGATCCCTAACCCACAAAGTGAAGAAAGGATGGGGCTCCTGGACAGTAGTAGCAGCAATGAGATCCCTAATCCTGAAAACAATTAATTCAATTCTCTTTTATTCAAACTTTGTCTTATGTACTAGACAATCAGCTCTTGAGGAGATGTTGTGGTTTAACCCAGCAGGCAACTAAACACCATGCAGCTGTTCGCTCACTCCCCCAAAACCCACTATGAGAAGAAATGAAACAAAAAAAAAAGAAAAAAGAAAAAAAAAAAACCACACCGTCATGGGTTGAGATCAAAACAGATTGATAGGACAGAAAAGGAAGTGATAATAATGATAAATATAATAATAATTATAATAATAAATAAATAAATATACGAAGCAAGTGATGCACAATGAAATTGCTCACCACCTACTGACTGATGCTCAGCTAGACCCCAAGCAGTGGCACCTGCCCCCATGCCAACCCCCCCAGTTTTATTGTTCAGCATGATGCCACATGGTATGGGATATCCCTTCGGCCAGTTTGGGTCAGCTGTCCTGTTTCCGTCACCTCCCAGCTCCTGGTGCACCCCAGCCTCCTCGCTGTCAGGGCAGCATGAGAAACAGAAAAGTCTTTGACTCTGTGCAAGCACTACTCAGCAGCAACTGAAACATCAGTGTACTATCAACACTATTTTCATCAAAAAATCCAAATCACAGCACCATGCACGCCTCAATGAAGAAAATCAACTCTATTCCAGCTAAAAACAGGACAGGATTTGACAGTTATTTTCTCTTTCTATTTTAATAAGCGTATGTAATAATATAATATATGCTAGCATAAATTTCTTTATGTAGGACTGCCATAAACACATATAATAAGTAAATAAATCCATGAACTGTATGTTGATGTAACTGAGAAAGGATATATAAATTAATTGATCACAACAAAAAGTTTAATCTGACTCAAGAGTGATAAATATACATTTCAAAAAGGAGAGGACCCCACAAAACAAAAATTGCTATCATATTTAGAAATCTTAGCTCACATCAAAAACAAACAACAAAAAATCAAGTAGACATTAAATGTGTTCTAATATATGATTAGACCTTTCATCCAAGCATTTTGACACATTTCATTTGTATTACAAAAGCCAGTTTAGAGGATGATTAAATCATTTACATTTTTAGATCTCCTAATCAGAGAGTAAATTCACATAAAATTTAAAGTATTCTATATGCTGCTGAGAGCATAAAAAGGCCAGAAAAAAGATGAAATACATTCACGTAAGATAGAATTTTCCTATCATGCAGAATGCCTGTTATATGTATCGAGAAAGGTGTCCAAAATAGGAAGTCTCCATTAAGGCTCCGAAAATAAGTTTACATTGTATGATTTTCATAAATGTAGCAGTTCGGGTGATAATACTTTTAGGAACTACTTCAAATAGGTTGAACTTACAACACATTTATCAAGTCAATTCAACATCTAGGTAGGTTGAACAGAAGAAAATATGCTAAGAAAGTTAAGCTATGTGCAGAGAACCATGCAACAAGATAAGAAAAAAATGCAGTAGTTTTAGTGTAGGCATGTTTGTTCTTGTAAACTACTGCAGTATTTGATGTTGTCAGAATGTGAAAATTATTTCAGATGAATAAAAGATACAAGACCGAATTATGCCTTGAAGAGTAAAGGAAATTAAATTCATTAACTCTTGCATCACCATGTTTCACTGCAGCCTATGTACAATATTGAGAACTTAAAGAAAAGCTACCTAATATATATAGGCTAATTTTAAGTTTCTCCCTACCAGCAAGTTTTTCACATGACATAGAAATACATGATTTATGCAGGGGTTTCAAGATCACAAGATGACCCATCAGTTTATTCCACAATAGTTTAAGCTGACAGTTATGAAGATATATTAAAGATACATTTAGAGATATGTCAGACAGGGATCACAGCTGTGATCTGGAGTCTAGTTAACTGAATGACAATATAAAATTGAAGAAATGATACTATGGGCGGTACAACGCAATATTAGCACTAGAATTGCTGTGCCATTTTGTGTTGCAATTCCTCACTTATAGTTAAGTAGAATGTGTATTTATGGCTGTATCAGTAGGTTTAATGACCTCACCAGTGGTTTATTCCTCCCTTCCAGTGCTATAGATCCAATTTCCTTGCTACATATGCTGACAGTGACCCAACATCTGTTCTTAACTTTCCATCGAACTTTTGCAATTGAGGGCACTGACCTAGTCTGAGCACTCAGATCCACTTTAAATTCCTATTAAAAAGCTTTAAAGGAGCTTGATCTTTTTGACTGCAAATCAGTCTGAGAGGAGGATGGAAGCTGTTGGAGACCATGGAATGCTGCAGATATGAGTCATTTATCTGAGGTGCTTTTTACAAAAGTAGTTGCCAATCAGGAAACAACATTTGAGACGCTACTAATGTTCACAGGCCATCAATCCAATGCACAGGTTTATCTACCAGAGCCTCTCTGCATTGCTCTGTGTAATTTTCTGGCAGTCACCTGGATGCCTGCTTTGCTGCTAACTATCTTAATGTTAATTTCTCAGACTGTGAGGCTTTTCTCCCAGTCAGCTGTCTAATGGGAACCTTACTAGCCAGGGGCAGATATAGCATTCATGTGTTTATGATGAGGGTAGGAATATAACTAAAATAAAAACAAATGAAAAGCATTCAGCCATCAAGATCGAGACTGTTCTTAATTGAGTTACAGGCAGCTAAGCCTGGTTGCACACTTTCCAAATTTAGTCACTGTTATGAGAATTATAACAGTGACTTAACAGCGACTTGTAGAAACAAGGAGATAAGCGGGTAGAGTCAGTAGGTGAATCAGATCTCTGGAGCTCCCTGTATTCTGCTGAATGTTTATGGAAGATGGGCAATGACGATCCTGACTACAGCACATGGGTTTATTGCAGAGATGTGTGATGAATCTGTGCCACATCTGTCTCTGTGTGGAAGAAAAAATACCCTTTCTTTCTGCATCTTCCTGTGCTTCTATGAAAATGGAAAAATGAATTTGAAGGGCAGAAAGGAAAGGGAAAATATATTAATAGCATACATCTATTAATCCAGAATATTTAGCTCTAAAAAGTACTCCAGTATTCTTCCAGTCTATTTTGCATCATCTTATATTTCATAAATTTCCTCAACGTGTTTCTGGACTGCTTGTGTGTGAATTAAAGAACATGTTTAGGGGAAAAAAATACATAAGCATGTATTAAATATTCCCATTAATGTGGTACTTGACAGACATGCTATCTATACAGACAACTTCCTAATGATACAGCTTGTGATTGTGTATGGCAAAGATCATATCTTAGATCTACTTGATTCCTGAAGGTCAGTCTTACCTTGGAAAGTCTGACATAAAGAAGGTAGTAAGTACCTCAGACTTCTCAATGTCCAGTGTCACCAAGTCCCTTTCCCCCTTCAACACCTGGCCCACATTTTCCTTAATCTTCCTTTTGCTGCTGCAGAACCTGTAGAAGTCCTTGTGAACCTTCACATCTCACATTACAAATAAGGAATCATCAAGCCTTGCTCTGACAAATCTGTCATCAATCAGCCTCCACAATTATAAATTGCACTTCTCAATTCCTAAGAGAGAATATTTTTCGCGGTGGGGTGGGGGGTTCCTTGGTTCCTCAGTTCTTTAGTTCCTATTAAGTGCTTTCTGTCTTCCAATTTACAGAAGTATCATAATGACAAATACTTCCTTTTTGCACATCATAGACCTAAAGTGAGAGGATAGGCTATCCCTTATTCAGATAGAACAATAGGAAACTTTTAAGTTATATGTTGTTCCTTCTGATGTGAAGTTGAGGTCATGATAGTTATGAGCAGCTACCATTATATTAACACTACAGAACAGACATTTTTCACCAGATGACTTGGAAAAATGTACTATATGCTATATCTATCCCTTCTCTTCACAAGGATAGAGATCTAAACAATTTATCTGGTATTACACAGAGTTTTCTCTTAAATTAAAGACTTGCTGCTTTAGACAGCCTCAGAACAACATGTTTAGAACTCACTTCCCCTTATTTTTCTTTTTCTTCTTATTTTTTAACAGTTAAAGCATGATCTGGAAAACAAATGTGAATGACATCCCATCTCAATTTTCTTTCATTTACATTACTACATAGAACAGTTTGGAGAGCATTTAAAATCAAGAAATTATTGACTAACTGACAAATCAAGGGAAAGATATTAGCTGTGATACATTGGCTCTTCATTGTTACATTTCAGACTAAAATTCTTAAGAAGTCAACAAATAGTAAAATCTGTCTGAAAAACAAGAAACAAACAAAAACATTTAATTTTATCTGCTGCTTTCTTTCTCCTTACATGAACAGTGCAACTTTTCCAGTAGCCTTTTCATATTCTTCCACAGTTTCAAGAAATTATTTTTCTCTTCAGAGAATTTATTCCTTTCCTATTTCAACTTTCCTCATCCTTTTTATTAATGCAATTCCATGTATAAGATAGGCAAAAGCAATATTTTCCCCAGCATTACAGATATATTTTCCAATTAGTTTGCATACTACTGGTCATCTCAAATTAACATTAAATAAATCAGTTAAACATTTTGAAATACAGAATTGAAATAGTAGGAAAATATATTTAATATGAATGACCAAGAAAACCCTGAAGAAACATTTTAATCAGCTAACTCTGGTCATGCATGGCCAATTAAAATACTGCAAATCAAGCATCTTTGCTCCTTCAAAGTGAGACAAAAACTTGGTCTTCAGGATTTTCACACATGGAATAATAAGCCTAAGATCAGTGGCCTGTAGAAAGAGACGGAAACATGAGGCCTTCTACCATGGATTTTGTATAATGAATCTACTGTCACCCGAAGTCAGATTCAGTTGATTTGATGCTAGAAAGTTGATCCAGTCAGAAGAAAAGAAACCTTCAATTCATCTATCTTAGGAAAGAAGTGGCAGCTCAAACCACCTTTTGTGGTGGAGCTGAAACTTATTTTTCACTTTATAAATTAAAAAAAATAAATTAAAAAAAATGAGAGAGAGGTTATTCATTTATAGAAAGAATGAGAGAGGAAAGAGACACCTATCACAGATTTAGATTTGTCCTTGTCTGTCTCTTGCTGGTTGGATTTAGCTTTTACAGTTCACAGTGTTCAACATCAAAGTTCAGACGTTTTTTCCCCTTTTCTTTTCTGTGCATTTTAGGGGAAAATGAACAAAATAAAAAGCCTTTTTAATGTTTCACAGTGACTCTAGGCAAATAGTCATGGATGAGAGACACGCTTTTCTAAAGAGTTATTCAGCCCACCAGAATCTGAGTTATTCCCTATAGGCATTTACCTCTTGCCATAGACTACAAACTGAGCTTTGTCAAACAGACTTCTAACTTAGTCTTGTGCCTAATGCAAGTGGGATGAATCCAGGCCATTATATTTCTTTTGAGGTTCTTTGCTTCAAAATTATTGTAAGGTCTTTTCTTCTACACAGACATAAGCAATGGACTATAACATTAGTTATGTACATGAGTAGGAAAAGGAAAATGCCCTAACATGAGTATAGCCTGCAGATAGATTAACACAGGAGAAAAAAGAGAGAAAGACCCTCTTTTAACCCAGCTCAAGCCACTAATCTGGCTAAGAGCGTGACTGCTATATCAACAGATGTTCCTGCTCTGGAGGAACCTCTTAAACCCACTTACTGTTCCTGATATTGCACTGAACACTGAGTTGGAAATTAACATTACTTTGTATTTCATGGAATCACAGAATCATAGAATAGCCCAAGCTCCACACAGAACCACCCAAAAATCAGAGGACGTGTCCGAGAGCTTTGTCCAAATGCTTCTTGAATTCCAGTAGGCTTGGGACCATGACAATTTCCCTGGGGAACCTGTTCCAGTGCTAAGCCATCCTCCTGGTGAAGATTATTTTCCTAACATTCAACTTTAACCTCCTCTGATGCAGCTCCATGCTGTTCCCTCAGTCCTGTTGCTGTCACCAGAGAGCAGAGATCAGCACCTGCTTCTCCGCTCCCCTTGTAAGGAGGCTGTAGGCCTTTGCTGCTAATGTTCTTGAATATTCACATAATGGTCTTGAATAAACTTTAGATATACCTTTGAAGGTATATCCAAAATTTATGGCATTTCTTTGTAATTGGCTGCTTCATTAAGAGTGTCTTCTGCATTTATTTTTATCATTCTGTCATTTTTAATGTATCCTATATATCCTAAAATAAGTAACTGCAGAAGGAAAATCATTGTACCAGCTGCACCTGGGGTAAGATTAAATGGTATATAAACTGTTCTCATGCAAATTACATTAGAGTTTAAATAAAATTTTCCAGCTGAAAAACTCCTGATTGATTTACATTCAATGTTTATGAAATGGTGGAGCATTATTTCACTAAATAATGAAAATTATTTAGTGTGCTTTGTAGATAAAATGAAACAGATATTTTTGTTTGGACATGACATTAAGTATAAAAAGCAGGAAAACTGTAATTATACCCTCATATTAAAAACAATTTTCACTCACTTTTCTTATAAAACTTACCTACCTACAGGTATATTCTGCAACCTTCCAAATATTATCTTACATTCATGTCAGTGATTAATTGTCTGTGTCTGACAGATCATTAAAAGTAGAGCTTGTAGCAAAAGCTGATTAGTGGCTTATGCCAATTAGCATTTTGCCCATTAGGGCTTTGAAACTATACAATCTTCATTGTTTGTCAGAAAAAAAAAAAAAACAAACAAAAAAACCTGTCTTCAGCAATAGTATTGCTTCAACATACCGAGTAAAAGCTTTATATTTATGATGATAAGAACACAAGATATTTAATCACTAGGCTTACTGAAAATAGTCAGGGTTACATTTGTAAAAATAAAGAAACAAATGATTGTTTAAGGGCAGAGGATTAATTTGAAAGTAATACTAGTGTCAAATATATCTCTGAAAGAAACTGGAATGATAAAAGAAAATGTATATATATATCTATTCCTAACTAGTACTTGCCATGGACATGACAGAAAGCATGGAAATTCTTATTGCTGTGACTGAATCGTTGAAATGTATCAAATTATCATCAAAGTCAATAGGAGTTAACACAGATCCCCTAATGGCAGAAGTGAGATTTCTTTTACAAAAATTAAATGTGCACAGGATTGAAACTCTAGGAAATGGAAAGTGGCTGTTAAAAGGCTGCATAGGAAAGGCTAGGAGAGGGAACTATACTTGATGAATCAATTCATTTATATTACAGTCCAGTGAAAAGGTTTTGTCAGATGAAACAGAGGTTGAAACTCCACAGTTCCAAGTTAAAAGCTCTATTCAAAAACTGTGCAAAGAAGATGATAATTATTTTTTTCTTTACATTTTCAAATCATGGTATGTTACTCACTAAAAGAAAGATGTTCACTACTTATTCTACCACAACCAAAAATTCAGCCAGACAGCTCTGGAGGTCATGCAGTCCAACCACCATGCTCAGATGCTCAGGGCAGCATCAGCAACAGCAGGTTGCTCAGAGCCATATGCAGCCAGTGTTTGATTTTCTTCAAGAATGAATACTCTACAGCAAACTTTACCTGATTTGACCATTCTCACACAAATATTTTTTCCTGTGTTTAAACAGAATTTCTTGTATTTCAGTTTGTGCACTTTGTCACACTAAGATTCTTATTTACTCCCTCCCATCAAGTATTCATACACTTTGATAAGATACCCCCTCAGCTTTCTCTTCCTGAGATTGAACAATCCCATCTGTCTCAATTTCTTCTCGTATTAAGATGTTCCAGTCCCTTTGTAATCTTCATGGTCTTTCACAGGACTTGTTCCAGTAAGTCCATGTCTCTTTGATACTGGGAAGCACAGATCTGGACCAAGCACTCCAGCTGTGGTTCATTAGGGTTAGATAGAGAGGAAGAATCACCTACCTCAGCTGGCTGGCAATGCCAGCCCACAATGAAGACCACAATGCCATTGACTGCCTTTATTTTAAGGACATATGTTCAACTTGGTGTCCACTAGGACGTTGGGGCCTCCTCCTTTCCAGTCAGTCAGCCCCCAGTATGCACTGGTACATTCCTTCCCAAGGGGCAGGATTTTTCACTTCCCTTTGCAAAACTTCATGAGGTTCCTGTCAGCCTATTTTTCCAGCCTCTTGAGGTCCCACTGAATGACAGCATGACCCCCACTGTATAAGTTATTCCTACTAATTTTTGTGTTTGCTAACTTGCTGATGGTGTACTTAGGACCACCATCCAGGTGACTATGTTAAGTGAAGGTGAAGATGTTAAACAGTATGGGCCCCAATATCAACCTCTTTTGGCCTCCAGATAGACTTTGTTGCTGCATTTCTTTGAGCTCAACAGGTCAGCCAGTTTCCAATCCACCTCATTGTCCAGCTTACCCATCCTGTGCTTCACTAGTTGGTCTTTGAGCAGACAGCATCAAGAGCCTTCACTTTCTTGCTAAAGTCACGATAAACAACATCCACTTCTTACCCCTCATCCTTTGAGCTAGTTATCTCCTTATAGAAGTCCATCAAGTTGGTTAGGTGTGTTTTTCACTTTACAAATCACAGTCACATTATTGTCTTTCCTAATAGCTTCCAGTTCAATTTGCTTGAGCACTGTATCAGAGAGTGATATGAGGCCTGTAGTTCTCCAGATCCTCCTTCTAGCACTTTTCGAAGACAGGAGTGAAATTTGATTTCTTCTAGTCATCAGAAACTTCTTCAGCCACAATGACCTTTCGAAGATAATCACCATGAAATGGGCCAGCACCCTCAGAGTCCCATGGAGATACCATGGAGTTGTATTTGTCGAGTCTGTTTAGGGGTCCCATAACATGATCTTTCTCCACTGAAGTTAAGTTTTCCTTGCTCCAGACTGTACCATAAACTCAGGGGCCTATGATTCCTGAAGGACAGTCTTACCAGGAAAAAACAGGCAAAGCAGGCATTGAGTATGTTGGTGTTTTCTCTTTCTATGTATTTCTATTTAAATTTTTCATTTTTAGTTTGAATGACATGTTGAGGTTACAGTGTCCACATGTAACCTAACATCTATGGAAAGTTTGTTTAAATGTGCCTCCTGTGCATGAGATTGATGTTACAAAGAACCAAAGCAGGAGGGATGGTGTTTCTTACAGATTTTGTATGGATGATTTCTGACCTCTAATTATTACTTTTCAGACTATGGATATATTTTCATAAATTACACTTTGGGCAATTTACAGTAATTATGTTTTATATATGTTAAAATATGAAATATCTATAATCTTTCTTCAATTAATAAATGAATTTATATTCAATAGGTAAACTGATTGATTGTCTCCTGATTTGCAGATCTCTTACAATGACAGAATTAATGAGACCAGATGTAACGGCAGTGTCTCTTACCTCCTGTCACACACAAAGCAGAGTTAAAGACAGATGGTGCTGGATCTATATACTATGGTTTATTTTTTTAACCAAAATTAGAGATTTAGGGCCTGTGCAAACCTCATGAATTCCAAGACTAAATGTAAGGTCCTGCACCTGGGATGGGGAAATTCCAAGGAGAAATACAGAATGGGTGGAGAATGGATTGAGAGCTGCTCTGAGGAGAAGCACCTGGGGGTGTTTCTTGACAGGATGCTCAACAGCAGCCACCAATATGCGCTTGCAGCCAACCATATCCTGGGCTGCCTCAAAAGAAGCGTGGCCAGGTCAAGTAAGGTGATTGTCCCCCTCTACTATGCTCTTGTGAGACCCCACCTGGAGTACAGTGTTCAGCTTTGGGGCTCCCAGCACAAGAAGGACATGGACAGAAGAACATGGACAGAAGGACATGGACTGAAGAACATCAAAACAACCAGCAGGTGGATCAGGCTGCTAAGATTGAAGTGGCCCAGGTGGACCTGGACTGGCAACATAAAGGTGAATTATTTATAGCCCAATGGGCCCATGACACCTCAGGCCATCAAGGTAGAGATGCAACATACAGATGGGCTCGTGATCGAGGGGTGGACCTGACCATGGACACTACAGCACAGGTTATTCATGATTGTGAAACATGTGCTGCAATCAAGCAAGCCAAATGGTCAAAGCCTCTTTGGTATGGAGGACGATGGCTGAAATATAAGTATGGAGAGGCCTGGCAGATTGATTACATCACACTCCCTCAAACCCGCAACAGCAAGCGCCACGTACTTACAATGGTGGAAGCAACCACCGGATGGCTGGTCCAAAGGTAGTGGGGTATCTCAATTGATTGTTCACAGTCAGTTACAGATTGATCTCCTCGTTCTCTCTTTATAACGAGTCCAGAAGAGGGCCATGGAGATGATCAAGGGGCTGGAGCACCTCTCCTATGAAGACAGGCTGAGACGGTTGGGGTTGTTCACTCTGGAGAAAAGAAGGCTCCAGGGAGACCTTGTAGCAGTCTTCCAGTACCAAAAGGGGGCCTACAGGAAAGCTGGAGAGGGACTCTTTATCAGGGAGTATAGTGATAGGACAAGGAGTAATAGTTTTAAACTAAAAGAGGGTAGGTTTAGACTAGATATGAGGATGAAATTCGTTACTCTGAGGGTGGTGATGCCCTGGAACAGGTTGCCCAGAGAAGCTGTGAATGTGCTATCCCTGGAAGTGTTGAAGGACAGCTTAGAAGGTGTTTTGAGCAACCTGATCTAGTGGAAGGTGTCCCTGCCCATGGCAGGGGGGGTTGGAATTACATGATCTTTAATGTCCCTTCCAACCTAAAGGATTCTATGATTCTATGATTTTACCCTACTTGATTCTAACACACTCACTTGTTCTACTCACACCTGCCCACTCACCCACAGAAAACAGATTGTTTTCTAGGTCTTGAATTCCGTTTCCAGCAGGGAGATCACTGCAAGTCCAGGGGAGTCAGGAGAAAGATATTCATGGTGTGCAGCTGCTCATAGCTACTAGTCTTGGGAATTACTGGACAAGTTCTCTGGACACTCTATAGCATTTGTTTCCATCCTCCTCCCTGATACACAGAAACTTGTTCCACTTCCAGGATCTTTTCTCCAGATGGGATCTTCACCTTCATCTTTCTGGACCCGCATCTTACTGAGCTCACTTCTTTTGGGGAACCCATCTTTTTAGCACTAGTTCTTCTTTCTGGGTCCCTAAGTACCTCATTTTCCTAAACTAAATAGTCCATGTGCAGCAGCAAAATATGTAATCAACCTCCTGTGGTGCTGTCTCATATCTGCTTGTTAACTGGAGGATTCAGGGCATGCATCTTTTGTTTAATTCAGGTGTTATCAAAACATGCAACCTAGCTAATACCACCTGTGTTGAGTTTCTCCTTGAGAGTTCAAAAGTTCAGTCTAGGGCACTCATCCACATCTATTCATATTGCCCATTTCTGCTGCGTGTTTATGTTCCCTGTGTTTTCGTCTATAACACCTGGGCCTTTTGTTTATGACATCCTGTGGTCCAGCATAAGTAATTCAGATGTAGGTATCTACATTTCATCATCCCATCTTAAACATATGTATGATAATATTTGGAATAAAGTGAGAGCCTTCAATTTCTTCTGTAAAACAATAAAATAACAACTACCTTCAAGCAGAGAAGGTAAAACATATCTTGTATGGAGATTTGGAACGCAAAGTACATTGCAGTTTCAGAAACAGTCTGGGCTCAAGAATGGTGCCAATAACCAGATGAAATGTGCAGAGAAACAAAAAAGGTCTTAAAATTGAAGAAAAGTACAGCAAATATTAAGCTTACAATATCAAAGAAATAAATGAAAACGTAATTTCTTTAGTCTCACACAACAATTTCTGAGGTTTCTTTTGCACTGAAAAGCTGCAATTGGTAGTAAATTGTGGAACTTATATTCCCTACAAAAATTAATAGGCAATATGGAAGCACAGTCAGGTTGACTGGCCTGTAGTTTCCTGGGTCCTCCTTGACCTTTTTGAAGACTGGAGTGACACTGGCTTTTCTCCAGTCCTCAGGCACCTCTCCTGTTCTCCATGACCTTTCAAAGATAATGGAGAGTGGCCTAGTAGTAACATCCGCCAATTCCCTCGGCACTCGTGGATGCATTGCATCAAGGCCTGTGGATTTGTGGATATCAAGTTTACCTAAATGATCTCTAATCTGAACCTCCTTGACCAAGAGAAAATCTTCCTTTCTCCAGACTTTCTCTCTTGTCTTTAGGGTCTGAGATTCCTGAGGGCTGGTCTTAGCAGTGAAGACAGAAGCAGAGAAGGCATTCAGCAACTCTGCGTTCTCTGTATCCTTCGTCAACAGGGCACCTGCCCCATTCAGCAGTGGGCCCACATTTTCCCCAGTCTTCCTTTTGCTATTGATATATTTGAAGAAGTCCTTCTTATTATCCTTGACATCTCTTGCCAGATTTATTTCCAAATGGGCCTTGGCCTTCCTTGTTGCACCTCTGCATATTTTGATAATGTCCCTGTAATTCCTCCCAAGTGGCCTGGCCCCTTTTCCACATGCCATTCATTTCCTTCTGTTTGAGTGTTGCCAGGAGCTCCCTGCTCATCTGTGCAGGTCTCCTGCCCCCTTTTTGTGCCTTCTTGCTCAAAGGAATATATTGATCTTGAGCTTGGAGGAAGAGATACTTGAATACTGACCAGCTCTCCTGGACCCCAGTTCCTTCTAGGGCCCTAACCCATGGGATTCCTCCAAGCAGGTCCCTGAAGAGGCCAAAGTTTGCTCTCCTGAAGTTCAGGGTTGTGATCCTATTTTTTGCCCTGCTTCCTCCTTGCAAGGTCCTGAACTCCACCATCTCATGGTCACTGCAGCCAAACTGCCCCCAACCTTCACATCTCCAACCAGCCCTTCTTTGTTTGTTAATACAAGATCCAGCAACACACCTCTCCTCAACCACCCATGTCAAAAACTTAGCATCAATACTCTGAAGAAACCTCTTGGACTGTTTGTGCCTATCTGTGTGGTCTTTCCAGCAGATATCAGGGTAGTTCCAGTTCCCCTCGAGAAGTAAGGCCTGTGACTGTGAGGCTACTTCTAAATGTCTGTAGAATGCTTCACCTACTTCATCTTCCTGATCAGGTGGCCTGTAGTAAACACCTACAAGTATCAGCCATGGGGCCTGTCCTCTAATCCTTACCCATAAGCTCTCAAATTGCTCTTCATCCATCCCTAGGTAGAGCTTGATGCATTCCAGATGCTCTCTCACATAAAGAGAAACTGCACCACCTCGCCTTCCTGGCCCATCCTTCCCAAAAAGCACATAGCCTTCCATGGCAGCAGTCCATGAGCTATCCCACGTTTCTGTAATTGCAATGAGATCATAGCCTTGCAACCGCACACACATCTCCAGTTCTTCCTGTTTATTTCCCGTGCTACATGCATTGCCATACAAGCATTTCAGGGAGGTGATTGAGCATACAGGTTTCCCAGGAGGGGTGCAAGAGGATCCTCCATAGTCATGTCCTGCACTCACTTCCCCAGCTGCATGCACTCGCTGGAGGCATCTTGACTAGCTGCTTTTTGCTGTCTACCCCATCCCTGTAACTTTCCCCTTCCCCAACCTTTCTTAGTTTAAAGTCCTCCTTACTAGGTTGGCCATTCCATTAGCAAAGACACATGCACCTCTTAGTGAGGTGGATCCCACCTTTCCCCATCAGTTCTTGATCTTCAAATAGGGCTCCATGGTCATAGAAACCAAAACTTTGTTGCCAACACAGCAGCACAGCCAGTCATTAACTTGGAACATCTGTCTCTTCCTCCTCTTCCCATCCTTCCCCTTCACTGGAAGTACTGAGGAAAATATGACCTGGACTCACAGCCCCTTGACGACCATGCTCAGAGCTCTGAAGTCCTGTTTGATTGTTTCTAATTTACCCTTGATGTCATTAGCACCCACATGGAAAAGCAGCACAGGGTAATAGTCTGACTCATGGACAAGCTTTGGCACTCTTTCCATGACATTTGCTATCCAAGCCTGTGGCAGGCAACAAACATCTCTAGACAAGAGGTGGTGCCTGCAGCAGGGAGTCACCCGCAACAATCACCCACTGCTTTTTCCAAGTATTCCCACAAGGAACAGGGTTTGTTGGACCAGTTGTGTCCTTTGAACTCTTGCTCAGCTCTTCCTCAGCCCAGAGAGCACTGAATCTGTTCCTCAATTGCAAGGTTTCAGGAGGAGTAAGAGCCTTTCTTCTCCTATGAGAAATGACCAGCTTCCAGCCCTCTTCTGTAGTGTTATGATGTACTGTTTCATGCAGCACAGAGCCCTCCAGACAACTCTACTGATGTAAGTGGTTGGGACTGCTGGAGCTGTATGGTCTCCATGAACACCCTGTCTATGTCTTGCTCATCTTCTCAGATGCTTCGCAACCTGTTGGCTTCCTCTTGTAAATCCGTTACCTGATGGCACAACTCGTGGACAACAGCACACCTTCTACAGAAGAGATGATTGTCAGTACACACCTCCCAGAGAGGTCCCAAGCACTCCCTGCGCCCTCCTGCACTAAATGCTGCACCAACTGCTGCATAATGCCTTGTTTCCTCCTCTCTGTCAGCTGTGCTCCTGGTTGCTCAAGCTCTCTAGGGGCTGCTTATGGAGGAGTGGGGGGTGAACGCCATTATTGCTGGCCCTGCCCACGCCCCGTCAGACTCTCTAATGCCAGCCGCAGAACCCTGGTGAGTCTCTGTACACTCTGGGAGCTTTCCTGGCTCAGGAACCCCCACTGTACCCTGTGATCCCCCATGACATGTCCTCATGAGTCAGGTGCTTAACCCCTGGCACAGGAGAAACAAAATTCAGCCAATAGGAGACGAACTATTTCATATCATTCATCAGTACTTTACCATGGTGACTGCCGTGCTAGTCCTGCTAAAGAAGTAATTATTGAACAGATAAAATTTAGGCTCACAAGAGAAAATGCAGTCAAGGCATAAGGCATAGGTTTATTTTTCAATGAATGATTGCCATTAATTACAGGAGGGTAGTTAAATCTTGCTTTCTGAAGTGTCACACTACATGCAAGGACAAACGTCCACCTATGCCTTTGTGTTTCTTATTCAGATGTATACAGGAGCAGGCTCTTTTACTGAGTTAAATATGGATACAAGAATTAAAGATTTAAGATGAAGCCTGTCAGTGTTACTCAGACAACACCTCCTTTTGGACAACACCTCTTCTCAGCATGCACTTAAGGAAATTGAATTGAATTTTTTAATATTATGATGAACATCTATACAAAAGGCCTTTTTTTTTTTTCTAAAAAGAGTCTTAGATTTTATCCAAAATCATTTAATGAAGTAGTAGTATGAATTATTCTGAGAATTGCTATTTAGTATTATCCTAAAACCTGTGAACATATTCAATCAACATACTTTATTTAAGGTATTACAGAGTAAGCTAATGAATTATACTGTACATTTTAATTTATGATGGTTATTTACAGAGACAGAGGTTATATCCACTGAACAGTTAGTAAAATTATTGTTCATTACTGAACAATATGTCAGCATATAGAACTGAATTACTTTTTGATGTATATGTAAAATGGATAAAATAATGAGTAATAATGAATAAAATATCCTTCATTGTTCATTACATGTGGGATTTATTCTGTCTAACTTTATTTATCTTTATATGTTCTTAAATATTTAGTCTAAGCCTAGACTTCTCTATAGTTAAAAGAAATGTGCCTCTGGAGACTGATCCATCCCAAGTGTCCTAAGATAGGATGAAGTCTCTTCTGGAGATGCCTTTGCCTTTCCATTGACAGCAACAGGAACTGTGGGACCAGGACCACAGCAGAAGCTGTCTTCAGTTAAATACTTGTGACCTTTTGATTGATAGAGTAAATCAATTCTACATTTAGTGTCTGAACTATCACAATAGAAATAGCTATTTAAGCTGGTATAAATTTTTTATTAGTACCCATATGGGCATTCATTGCTGAGTAATATTGAAGGTGGACTATAATCATGACTGTAGTATTTCTGTGAAATATATATGGCACAGCTGACAAAGGTTTTCTAGGGTTTTATCACTGTCAGGAGGACTTTTGCCTGTTATCACACAATCTGAGCAGAAGCAAAACTTTAAAACAGGCACTGACCAGAGACAAACTACTAACAATTAGGTGAGCTTGGGAAGCACTGATGAACTGTCTCTGCTTTTATAATTGTTTGTTTTTTTTTTCTCTTTATTTTCTTTTATATTTTTTATGGCTTCCCTTCAGGCATTCAAGTGTATGTTCTGCCACATGGAAAGTGCTTAGGCAGTAGTTCTTGACTCCCTTGATTTGAGGCAGGTGGCTACTCTATGGCTGCATTCTTGCCAAGTTTTAAGACTGGCACAGTGTCTATTTTGAGCAAGGCAGTCCAAGCAGCAAATGGGTACTACGGCTGCTTGCATTATATCAATCAGGAAAGAGCTGTGGGGAAAAAAGAAAGGGGGGGGGGGGGGGGGGGGGAGGAGGTATGGCAACAATGACATCTTCTTTGTGACACTGTCTAGAAATAGAAATTATAACAGTCAAGCACTCATGATGATATGATAGCGAGGAACTCTTGTTTTCTGCTGCTGAAGCAACTTTGAGGAAGAAGTGGAGAGTAATGGAAACAAAGATGTATCCAAAGAAACCTGTTCTGGTTTGTCAGCAGCACGGCATGACAATTCTATGAGAAAGTCTCAGGTCTTATATCTCTTAGTAAGATAAGTCTCCTTCCTCTTTTCCTCTCCCTTTTCATTCACAGCCACCAGTACTCACACAGCCTTCTTCCCGAGGACAACTACCCAGATCACCTTCAGAGTGTATCAAGGTTATGTACCACGGGGTACGTAACAAAACACGGGACAAAGGAGAGGAAGCTGGGTATGGTACAGTATAATGTATTACAGTTGGAAACATTGTGTTGTCAGAAAAAATCATTGATCCTGAGCTTTTCTGATTCAGTAGCAAGCTGTATTTCTTAAAAATATGCCCATGTATATACATGAGCTGTCTCAAATCTGCACTATTAAAGTATTCCTTTAATGCATAATTTAATATTACTCACTGTGTACCAATGTCTCAAATAATGTAATTACTAGAAGGGAAAAAAATAAAAGATCAGGAAGGAGAAACAAAATCATTTTTACAGGGCTAAGGGGAGAAATGGAGCCAAATGAAACACATGCCATAAATAGGAAGAAAATTGAGAAAGAGGGAGGATGATTAATGGAAAGTCACAAAATATCCACAAGTAGAACTGTATTTAAAAACAACAAACAAACAAAAAAAAAAGGCTTGCATGTGACAACAGAAATTATGAACTAGGGGTGGTAATATGAGTTAGAAACTGGAAATGCTTGCAAGGTCCTCAATATATTCCTCCATAATTAATCAGTGAATCTGTTTAGGTTGAGAGCAAAATAAAGGATACAGAGAATACCTAATGAAAGACATACAGGAATTGTTATGGTCCAAGTAAAGAGAAGTATGCAATGTTCTTAAACAGATCTCATGACATGGAGAACAAAATGAAAGAATATAAAATAAAAGGAATAAGGAACTAAGCGTTCAAATCTCATTCTTTGTGGAAGGAAAATGGAGTTTTCAGGGACTCTTTAAAACAGAAAGGGGTGGGGTACTCGTGAAAATGACTGTGTTAAAGATGTGAAAAATAAATTGTGGAAATGCAAGATCTATGGCCAAATAAAATGGCTCAGCCACCTTAGCAGTTGGACTTCATGATCCTTGTGGGTCTCTTCCAACTCAGAATATTCTACGATTCACCTTTTAGATAATAATATACTGCAGCATATAATATTTTAGGGCATTCTGCTTTTCTAACTTTAGCATCATTTCACATCTGTTATTAGAATTAGCAGTAAGATGCCTTGGTGAGCCATTGTTTTCTGCAATAGCTGCCAATGAAACAGCACTTGCTGTCACAGGTGGAAATGATATGCACTTCAACCAGAAGAGAGAGAAGCATCAATATGATTTATTGATATACATTAATAATTTAACAAAGCTTATGTGACTTAATAAAGATTTGATGATGGTAAGGTACACCTGATTATAATTGGAAGATACACTTAATTACACATTATATAAAAGATACTATATACTACTCAAAGACACTGAATGAAAGACATTATATGCTACATAGAGGCTACATATCTGGGTTAGGCAGCTCAAGAAGACCCTTCCATTGAATCATAAGGTTCAAAGTGGACCCCCTTGCTTTCTAAAGTCCTTGAGCCAAAGAACTGAAGAGCCTAAGTGTGGCTGAATCCAGTCCTAGTCCCAGACTTGTTCAATGGTTTATGTCTATAAGATTACATACATCATGTGAAACCTGTATGCTAGTTAGCAAAGATTATGAAGTGAGATCACAAAGCACCATTACAGAATGTTAACATACTGTTATTTCCTGATCTTCTTACCAACAATCTGTAGCAATAAGGGTCCTCTCACTCATCAGAAGTAATCTTGAGAGGTGACCCTGCCCAAGGGGAAGTCCTGGTGTGCAGCCCACTGTCATGTCAGGAGAGCTCAAAGGGTTCTTGGGCTGCTCACTGTTTATGAGATAAGATGATTGACTTATGGTCATACTTTCATGCAGCTGTTAGTTTTGTCCAAGTGTGTCTTGAGACAGACTTTCTGCCAAATTTCGCCAGGGGAGGGGTGTGTGTCCTTTCTCAAATTAGCCCTCAACTATTCATCATCTTGTTTCCCCAAATCCATTTTGAGTTGGATGCAGCCATTATGACTGGAGCATCCATCATGCTGTTATTGATGGTTATCTGTTTAAGCAGGATGCAAGCATCACAACCCCAACTGATGGTATCCTGCCATCCTGCTTAAGCAGGGGAGGATGAGACTACAACATTACAATTTCCCAAGGTTTAGCACATTCATTTTGCATCATGACAGAAAGCCACAATGATGTTCAGCATACTAGTAACATTAGAATCCTACACAAACTAAAGAAAGGAAACAACAACAACAAAAAGAATAAAAATAATTTATTTAGAAATATATAAGACAAATAAATATAAACTGAGGTAAAACTTAACATACAACTCAATTGGAAATGATGCCATGTGTTTAGAAGGGAAAAAAAAAAAAGACAGCAAATGAATTGAATAATAACAATAATAATAATAAAAGGCTAAGAAAGTTAATGACACCAAAGCGGGGACAGAGAAAGAACCTAATAAGATTATATTAGCCCAGCCATGTATTCTGTCCTGTTGAAGATTTTTATTTACTTATCAAGAAATGGAAATCCAAAAGGCTTTTGTGAGCATATGTTTTAATAGCAGCTAAGTAGTAAATCACTGCTATTATAGCTTCACTGAGTTTTAAAAATATGGAAAGTGTTGCCAGTAAAAGTATTAAACTGTCAAGAGGTTTTATTTACATGTACTCCCTACTTATTACAGGGCTAAGGACCAATCCTCTTAAAGGTAACATTTCTGCATCCTCCTTCCAACAGTCCAATCAAGGAATATGAACAGAATCATATCAAGCTCAACCTCAGAAGGCAATTAGAACCCAGATTCAAGGCACCATGTCTCTTGTGTCTTCTTGCTCCAGCAGGAGTGAATACAATAGAATTAAAAGTTACAGAATCACAGAATGGTTGAGGTTGGAAGAGACCTCTGGAAATCACCTGGTCTAACCCCCCTACTCAACCAGGGTGTCATGGTTTTGTGTGGGACAGAGTTTATTTTCTTCATTGAGCCTAACACAATGTTGTGTTTTGGATTTTTGATGAAAATACTGGTGATAACATGTTTTAGTTGTTCCAGAGCTGTGCTTGCACAAAAACAAGGACTGTTTTTGCTTATGCTGCCCTGCCAGTGAGGAGACTGGAGGTGCACGAGAAGCTGGGAGGAGACACAGGCAGGACAGCTGACCCAGACTTGCCAAAAAGATATTCCATTCCATATAACATCATGGCCAATGACAAAAGTTGGAGTAAAGAAGGAAGGAGGGGATTTTCGGAGTCATAGTATTTGTCTTCCTAATAAACTGTAAAATGTAATGAGCCCTGCTTTCCTGTAGGTATCTGAACACCAACGTGCCAATAGGAAGTAGTGAATGAATTTCTTGTTTGGTTTTCCTTACACACATGGCTTTTGCTTTGCCTAGTAAACTGTATTTCAACCCATCAGTTCTCGCACTTTTACTTTTCTGATTCTCCCCACCTTCCCACCTAGGGAGAGTGAGCAAGCAACTCTGTGGTGCTGAGGTGCCTGCTGGAGCTAAACCACAATATAGGGACACCTACAGTAATTTGCTCTAGACCAGGTCCAGGTGGCTTTTGAAGTTGTCCAAGGAGGGAAGCTCTACAACCTCTCTGGGCTACCTGTACCATTGCTCAGTGCACAGTAAAGAAAAGCCTCTTGATGTTCAGGCAAAACCTTCCTTAACCTCTTGGTGACAGTCCTCTTAATGCAGCCTAGTTTGCAATTAGCTTTCTTTGGCAAGGGCACATTGCTTTCTCATGTTCAACTTAGTGTCCGCCAGGGCCCCTGGATCTTTTTCTGCCAAGCTGTTTTCCAGCTGGGTGGCACTAGCTTGGTTCCTGGGATTGTTCCTCTTGAGGTGTGGGACTTTGCATTTGTCATTGTTGACCTTCTTGAAGTGCCTGTCAGCCCATTTCTCCAACCTGTCCTGGTTCCTGTGGATGGCAGCATGATCCCCTGGCATATTAACCACTTCTCCCAGTTCCGTGTCACTTGCAAAGTCATTGTTGCTCACAAGCTCTTAAATTGTCTGCCACCATTAGCTCACTCAGATCAACTGTGAATGCAGCACTGGCAGCTATGAAGATGGCTTGGCAGCTGTGATTTTCATGTAAATGGAACAAATAAATTTAGAGGTGGTCATATGAGAATGATATGAGAAACAAACGTGTTCCTTTAGTTATTCAAGTTCATGAAAATAAAGTAAATGATTTTTTTAAAGTGTCTTCCCCAAATATTATGTTAAACATTCATACTATTTATTTATTTATATATTTATTCATATTGCACTCCTTTCTTATGTTTCTTCATGTATTTTCCCCCCATATTCATAGATTAGCAATGTTTTTCTCTCTCTTTTCCTAATGCAGCTTTGTTACTTTAAGGCTTTCTGTGGTAAATGCCTAAATAATGAATTTCTGGAGATTTCTCCCATTGTGTAACTCACATCAGCAGACTTTTTATAGTCTCCTCTCAGAAAAAAAAAATCAAACCCACAGCTTCTACACATCAGTTTTGAAAGAGGATTCACTCTCTCTGTGCCTGCAGGTTGGAGTTGTAATTCAGATTCAGTTTGACAAATGTGTCAGAAAACATGTTTTATTAGTACATAAAGCATACTGGTAAGTCTTAATGCAAACTGTTATTCTATTCAGCATGTCAGGAATATACTTGATCATAGGTTTCTGGTTTGAGAAAAGAGTAAACACTAACAATTAATCTTGGTCAATGGGGCCTTTTTTTTTTTTTTAATCCCAGAAAAAATATTAACACTAAAATAGATAATATTTAATTCGTAAAAAGAATCTATCTAGTTTATTTTGTAAAAAGAGTTTATTAAAAAGAGTGTAGTTTATTTATAAGAGGGGTCATAACACAGATTAATGAAGGACAAGTCCTTTAAAGAGGTACATAAGGAAACAAATAAACAAACAAACAAATAAAAGCACAGAGCAGTCAAGAATATGAAATCAGAAATAGGATAAAGATTTCCTTTAAAGATTTTCTTATAACTCCATTCCTGTATTCAGCACAATGAGACCTGATATCAATCATTCCCAAAGCAAGATAATGCAGAAGACCATGACATTTAAAGAGACGTACTTGAAAAAAAAACAGCATGCAAATGCAAACCTCAACCCTCCCAGAGTGCCATTACATGTGGCTTTTTTTCTTTTTTCTCCACTAGCTTAGACACCTACATAACAAACATTATTACAAGGAAACTTTTCATTTCATACTTTTTCTTAAATAAAGAACATATTATGTGCTCCTGTAGTGGGTTTACGAGGCAAGGGTTTGGTAGCAGGGGGCCATAGGGGTGGCTTCTGTGAGAAGAATCTAGAAGCTGCCCCATGGTAGATAAGGGCCCCGCTCCTGATCAGAGCTGAGCCAATAAGCGATGTTGTTTGTGCCTCTGTGAGAGCATATTTTAGAATGGAAAAACAAACAAACAAAGAAAGCAACAAACAAAACAAAAGAAAAAAAAATGCTGTCACACAGCAGCTGGGAGAGTGAGAGTCAGAAACAGCCTTGCAGGTTCCAAGGTCAGTGCAGAAGGAGGGGGAGAGGTGCTCCAGGCACTGGAGCAGAAGTCCCCTGCAGCCTGTGGTGAGGACCATGGTGAAGCAGGCTGTCCCCCTGCAGCCCATGGAGTACCACGGTGGAGAAGGTTACACGCTGCAGCCTGTGGAGGAGTCCCTCGTGGAGTAGGTGGACCTGCACTGACAGAAGCTGCAGCCCGTGGAGGACTCCCACCGGAGCAGATTCCAGGCCGGAGCTGTAGCTCGTGAAGAGCAGCTCATGCAGGAGCAGGTGACCTGGCAGGAGCTGCTGCCCATGGGGGACCCATGCTGGAGCAGTTTGCTCCTGACAGATGGGCCCCGTGGTACGGACCCATATCTGGAGCAGTTCTTGAAGAGCTGCTGCCTGTGGGCAGCCCCCGCAGGCTCAGTTTGGGAAGGACAGCATCCTGTGGGAGGGACCCCACGTGGAGCAGGGTCAGAGAGTGACCGAGAAGGAACAACAGAGACAAAGCATTAGGGACTGACCACAGCCCCCATACCCCATTCCCCTGCACCGCTCGGGGGGAGGAGGTGGCAGAGGGCGAATGGGGGGAATGTGCTTTTGGTTTCTTTCGTTTCTCACTTCTCTAGCTTGTTAGTAATAGGCAATATATCTTACTGTCTCCCTATGCTGAGTCTGTTTTGCCCATCACAATAATTGTTGAGTGATCTCCCCATCCTTATCTCAACCCTTGAGCCTTTGCACCATATTTTTCCCTTTATCCCTTTCCCTTTGAGGTGGGGGAGTGAGATAGCGGTTGTGGTGGAGCTTGGCCACCCACCCAAGTAAAACCACCACAGCTCCTATCAGCCCAGTGCCCATAAGGTGCTGGTCCTGATAGATAGTGTAGGCCATGCCAGCATGTTTAGCTCTTCATTTTGGGATACATGAGCTTGATTAAAACTGAGAATCTTGACTGGCAGCATGGTAGCACAGACCCCAGCATGTTAATTTAACTGCCCAAGAGGATGCACAAATTATTGGCAAGTTTTGTAACCTGTTCTGTAGTCTGTGCAGCTGTGGCTACATAGCAAACATTAGTTATGTTAATGATTGCTACAGTGATAAAAGATCAAATACAACCTACTTGGTATAGTTAAGCAGAATTTAGGATTAAAAGCATAATCTTTCTCCTCAAAGACATAGCTGGATCTTTTACAAAATCTATGTTTTAAAATGTTAGTGTACCTCTCCACATGTCTTGCAAAGTTCATAAGAAATTGCTAAATTGCTTTTCATATATTTCAAATGATGAACCTCAGGGGAAAATAAATAAATAAATAAATAAAGTGATGATTTAAAAGTGAACTTAATTGATCTGTTTTTCTTTTTGATTGCATTTTGGATCAAAAATGATGGCTTGTTTACAAGTATCATAGACTTCAATCTGTCTAAAACATTCAATCTGTCTAAAAATATCATCATGATTAAAGGTCATCAAAGTATTTAAATAGGAGGATGATAAATATGCTAAAAAAAAGATAAACAGTCAAACACTAAAAGTGTTTTGTAAAGAAAGTATTTGTCTAACAGTTGTTCTCTGGAACTTTCTTGACTCTAAAGTACTTATTACTGTCCCTTCCCTTCCCCCCTTTTTTTTTCTCCCAAAGCTCTTTGTCACATTTACAGTTGTGCATCATATATAATGACACTTTCTTCTCCTGGAGAGTGGATTTATCTAGAAACACTTGTTCCAGTGATCTATAGTGTGATCAACACTTGCTGTAAAGTGGCAGTCACAATGCCTGCTGAGAGGATGTCCACAGCTGTGAGGAGGACCTCTCTGCTGATGCAGATAACATCTTTTCCCTGTGCAACCAGCTTACCTATATAAACAATGAAATGAGAAACACAGCTATGTATAATATCCTACCTATAAATTAGACTATCACCTCTAATTGAAAGATCATTTGCCATGAAACTAGAATTTTGTTCTGCTAACTTTTTTTTTTTTTCCCGCAATACTTCACTAAGTCAAAGTAGGGAAAGAGGTGTTTGCATAAAGCCAAGGGCTTGAAAGAGGGAGGACTGGAAGAATGGAGACGGTCAGTATCAAAAAACTGTCAATGCCTTAACAGCTTTTGGTAATTTTCTGTTTGTTTAACATCCATCCAAAGTAAACAGCATTGTTATACCTAAAGCACTGACTTGGAACTCAGAACTTTGTATCCAGTTCCTGTCTCTGACCATGTCTCTCTACCTAGCTGATTAGGAGGTTTGCATCAAGTTTTTATTTTATTTTATTTTGTTTGTGTTTTTGCTGGTTTTATTTTATTTTATGTTTTTCTGCTTGTTAGTTTGCTTGTTTCTTTAGTGGGTTGGTTATTTTAAAAAATGGAATGGAAACTTCATGGAAATGCAATTGTTTGAGCAAACTTCTTATAAGAAAATTTAAGAATTCTGAGAGTAACTGGTGTCTCTTTCTCAAGGTCACTGGAGAACTTGTCAGTTTCAAAGTCAGTGGTTGCAAGACAGCACCGATATTTGAAAGTCCACAGCTTTAGGGGTGGTATATGGAGGAGGTGCTGCAAGGAAGTATGATGTATGGAGGTGTTGCTGCAAGGAAGGTGTCCCTCCAAAGTTGGATAGGAGAAGCCCCAGAAACATGGCTGGGTCTGAGATGGGTCACAGCTCTGAAGTGGCTCACTAGGAGCCACAAATGGGAGCTGCCATTTGACATCAGAGCTACACAATCCCACCTTGGGCCATTCTGAAAATATTAGAACTTCCTTGTTCCTGTCCTAGGGGGCCAGCTGAACATAGCTCATGTGTGACTCTCAAAGCTGCTTAGTCCTAACTTCCTGACAAACCACTCTTCTTCCAGAATGAAAATGCAGACATGCATGAAACTTATACATACAAGTGTGTATAAATATATTCAGTTAAAAAAAATTAAATGCAGTTCTTAGAATTTTAAGATTTCCTAAAAGATCTGAAACAAGGTATCTCATCATCCCTGTGACTTCATCAAGTCATCATTCCATTTATGAAGAAGTGCTTTCTTATGATAATGATTTAATTTTCTCATTCTTGGTCTGTCCATGTATTTTGATTATGAATTTCCTGCTACAGGTATGAACTCTTCCTTCGAGTACTCTTCCTAGCTCCTAGAGAACTATTTACGCCTGGAAACCTTAAAATGTTATGTTTTAAGTAAAAGAGATTTGGTGTATCAAATAAGAAACTTTGCCTAATCAATTATTTTTTTTCTTAAAATTAAACTTTTAAGAGGTCTTCATAAGTATATATTTGTTGTATGAAAATGCCCTTTCCATAGTTCACTGAAGTGCAAAGCAACTGCAGCATATTTAGTCAAATATTTTCCTGTGTTAAAAGGTGATATTCAAGCAGAAAAGAGTTAATCTTTTGATTTATGAAAGAAATAAAGTAATTTGTTTCAGGTCATGTAGTCTCTACTGAGAGTCTAATGCACCCACAAATTCTCCTATTCAGAAAACAACCAAATGTAACAAATAGTGAATCTAGTATTGGGTTGAAATAAATTTTCATTAGGAAACATGAGGGTAACTAGCAGCTGAGTTCCAAAATGAAATGATTTACCTTGAATATCCTTCAAAGGCACTCCTAAGGAACTAAGGATTTAATCAGAAGTTATTAGATTAAGCTTTCTCTGAAAACAGCTATTGAATTACTTGGGACTCTGATTGTAATCATCTGTTAAAAAGACATGTCAAGGGAATCAGCTTCCTCCAAGAAATATAAGGCCAGAGGCAGACTTGCTGTATAGGAAGGAGACAGATTATAATACTGCAGAGATGAAATAATTTTTGTGAAGAAAGAAAGAAGCTGTCATTTTCTGCGTTTGTAAAACTGGTTACAATACCTCCAGTATGTAAGCTATCGATTTTCTTTGTTTGGGTCTATGCTTTTCAAGGGGATTTTCTACTGTTTTTTATCTATTTTTGTGTTTTATTATGACTCTGTAGAAAATAAGGGAAGCATATGCTTGAACAATATAATGCACCTTATCTTAGAGATGAGCATGGAACTTCTGCTACAAGTTCACACAATGCAAGAATTAGTACTTGAGTACTTTAAAAAAAAAAACACAAACACTTTTTTTTAAGAAGTCAACATGGATTATCCCCTTAGGTTCTAACAGATTTCTTGATGTTGTGGTTTAACCCGGCCGGCAGCTAAACACCACACAGCCGTTCGCTCACCCTCCCCCCTCCCTCTCTGGGATGGGGGAGAGAAACGGGAAAGTGAAGCCGGTGAGTTGAGATAAAGACAGTTTATTAAGACAGGAATATAATAATAACAATAATAATAATAGTGATAATGATAATAGTATTAATAATAATAATGTGTAAGAAACAAGTGATGCACAATGCAATTGCTCACCACCCGCTGACCGATGCCCAGCCTATCCCCGAGCAGCCGGCCCCCCCACCCCGGCCAGCCACCCCTATATATTGTTTAGCATGACGTCAGATGGTATGGAATACCCCTTTGGCCAGTTTGGGTCAGCTGTCCTGGGTCTGTCCCCTCCCAGCTCCCGCTGCACCCCCAGCCTGCTCGCTGGCAGGACAGAGCGAGAAGCTGAAAAGTCCTTGGCCTGGTGTAAACACTGCTCTGCAACAATTAAAACATCAGCATGTTATCCGTGCTCTTCTCATCCTAATCCAAAACATAGCACCCTACCAGCTACTATGAGGGAAAATTAACTCTGTCCTAACTGGAACCAGGACACTTGAATAAACACTTGTCTTTTGATTAAAATTGCTAGAATTTAATAAAAATGAAGGACAGTCTGAATTCAGTTTGCTAGTCTGACTCAAAGCATATAATCACATAATTCTGCTCTGAGTAAGGAACAAGGGAGATACATTTCTTAAACTACTTGTTTGGGAACAGACCGTATAATGTCCGTCCATTCGTTCTTGTCCCTACAGACAAGAAAGCTGTAGTCCTTATTGATTACAATCATAGAGGGCTAAATGATAAAACTAGCATTTGTGTTGTTACAGTTCTGTTATTTTATTAATATGAGATAATTGAAGGAACCAGAAAAAATATTTTTTTAAAATTTGTATTACAAAGTACCTTTTTAATGCAATGGAAAATTGAGACACCAGAGGTTTTGTTTCAAAAATGAAACTCTCATTCTTCAGATAAATTCTATGAAAATTGAATATTTGAAAAGAGAAATAAAAGGAAAGAAGGGAGAAACAAAACTTTCTTCTGTCAGAGTTAGTTAGGTGCTGAAATTAATTTCCTGGGGATTTTATGGACTGCATTAAAGACTATTATTATTATTATTATTATTATTATTATTATTATTATTATTATTATTTATATTAATTATAATTAATTATATATAAGTATATATATTATATATATAAGCATATATATTATATATATAATAATAGTAATAATAATAATAATAATATAAACATAAATAAAACTTCAAATGTGCAACTCACCTTTCCCAGGGATAGCTCATCACCTCTGTTTTCTATTATTCTGGGAGAATTGAATGGAAAATATGGATTCTGCCAACAAGATATGCTTAAATGCGTGTCAGGATCAGATATATCTAAAATTAAATTAATACTGAGATTTAATAAATAATAAAAAAAAAAGTTTTCTAAAATCTCAGCGATGAAATACATTCTGTTTTCAATCAGTCTGGCTACAATTTATAGCTTCCCTTATTAAGACAATTTTTTCACAGCGAGTTGATTTAAGGCTATGAGCTTCCTCAGAAGAGCTGGTAGCTTGACAGGAATATACAGGAAATCTGATGGGATGAAAGTGTCTCCTTTCTAGAGCCACTGCAATATTTTCTCTGCATGGAAACTAAGATGCATGGGGTGAAAAATCCAGCTCAAAATCCAGCTGCCAAAACTGTAGAACGAGAGAAGAAAGAACTTGCTAGGCCTTGACAGCTAATAACTTATTTGAAAGTAAGTATCAAACACATGGGAAAAAAATCTATCGAAGAACACACAAGATCTTTAGTGTCCTGTCCTATTTTCTATCGAAGAACACACAAGATCTTTAGTGTCCTGTCCTATTTCATGTCTCACAACTTAAAATATCATGAGTCAGTGGCAGAAAAATGTCCATTGTCAAATGCAAAAATCACTGCATATGTTCTCTAGGATACATCAAGGTCTTGTATCTAAATAATTCATCATTATGGTTTATGTTGACATTGCCCTGCCAGCACAGATTAGTTTGTTCACTAGTGTGATGATATTTACCCATTGGGTAATCTGAGAAACTATTAACATAGCCTAAGTATGCATAGCCTTAGAACACAATTATTTAGTCCTTTTATTGTCAGAGAACCTCATTGTGAAGTGACAATGCAGGACAATGGACAACTGGGAGAATCCAGTGGATTAAGTTCTTATTTGCAATATTAGCAAAAAATAAAATAAATAAATAAATAAATAAATAAATATGTGGTTACAACAGCTAGCCTGCTAGAGTTCAAGATGTGTTTGGACAACACTCTCATATGATTTGATTTTTGGATGACCCGGGAGCTGGACTCAATGATTCTTGTGGGTCTCTTCCAACTCAGGATATTCTATGATTCTATTATCATTTCATGAACACAAAACAGACTAGGAATACATTGAATATTGATTCAATGCAAAACATGAATTCTTTATACCAAGGAAAGTTTTAGTTGCTGTTATTTTTGTTTTATTATTATTATTATTATTATTTATGAATAATAATAATAAATCAACTTTATACTTTCTCCACTTTTAACATTATAATAAAACAAGAAGTAGCTGTGAGGAGAATACGAATAATTTTGCTTTTTTTGTTTTTGGTTTTGTTTTTAGTTAGTCTGACAGATAGCCATAGAAATGATGTGCTTGATTCTAAGAATGAGTCTAAAATAATTCTATGAATGGAGCAAGTAAGCTACCCATTGTATGGAACCTCTATAAAGAAGGTTTAACACTGCATTTGTATTGTTCATATTCACTGACATCCATAAAAATACCTGGCACAATATATATATATATTTATAAAATAATTAACTACTCATTTAGAATAGTTATACATGCTTAGCAGTGATCAGCAGCTCATTAATGATCTCTTCCTCCAATGGTTAACCAATAGATTTATCTCACAAATGTTAGGACTGTTAGAGGAATACCAACAAAGCATGGAACTCTAGCAGGAGTTATTTACAATGTTAACCCAGGCTTTTATGTTGTGTTTTGCCAGATTCTGGGCTGATAAGATGTAGAGATATCGACCCTTAAAAATCCATGGTACTTGCAAAGAGATATGCCTCTACCGTCCAGAGAGTATCAGAAAACTCCAACAAGATTACACACTGGCTGACAAAATAATATTTTACAGAAGTGTCACAAAAACAGTTAAGGAAAAATTGTACCTATTTTTAGGTTTGTTTTCTTAGACATATTTGTGTTTCAAATACTATTTTCCATCTAATGTGTGACTTAAACACTGTTCAACACCTTCCTGGTCACCATGGGGACAGAATTTCAAAGATACTGCATCAAACTTCTCATAAGTCATGGTTAACATAACAGAATATAGAACTGAGTTCCTAACCTGAAACGCATATGTATTCATATGCAATATGTACTCAGATATGTAGTGAGAAGTTACACATGAGTGTAAGAGTAAGCATAGAAACTCTCAGAGAAGAAAATTAATTCTGGGAAGAATCCAGATAATTTTACTGGCTCCTTTACCAACTAAATGTTGAAATTAAGATATAAAAATAAAAATAATAATAATTAAAAAAATAATAATATCACCAAGAGCCTGCTAGAGGTTCAGCTCACTGTTAACTGAATTTGGAGTTAAATCCAGCTGGTCACTGGTCATGAGTCATGTTCCCCATGGGTTGGTGTTGGGGTCCATCCTCTTGAATATCTTTATTGATGATTTGGATGAGGGAATGATGATTTGGACAAGATGATCTTGGAAGTGTTTTCCAACCTTAATGATTCTATGCTTCTATGATTTT
This sequence comes from Anser brachyrhynchus, assembly GCF_964034855.1. Taxonomy (NCBI): domain Eukaryota; kingdom Metazoa; phylum Chordata; class Aves; order Anseriformes; family Anatidae; genus Anser; species Anser brachyrhynchus. The sequence goes on from NC_137694.1 coordinate 137,665,488, forward strand.
TTAAATATTTATTTATATACATATATTTGTTTGGGTTTCTTTACATATATATATATAATTTATACATTTATTTATACAATGCATTTTATAGGAAGCTATAAATAGGTGTCTTTTTTGCTGAAGATATAAATGAGATATAATTTTTGTTCCATTATATTTTGTAGTCATGGAATTTGTGTTAGAAGCTTTCTACTGATAACACAGTTGAGAGAAATGTGGACAGTTACAAAAATGAATGCTTGTAAAGAAACACCTACCACCATAAATTGAGGTAAAACTGATACAGAAGGAAAGGGATTAAATTTGTAAGGATATAGGTTACTGCAATAGAAAAAAAATATTCTCGGTGATTAGCACAAAATACAAAATTTATTTAACGTCCAACTTATTTACCAGCCAGGGGATATTACAGGAAGCTCATCCAAGAAGCCTCTATATTTTTATATAACAAATAGTTCCAAAAGGATATTAGGGTGTCATGTAAATGAATAAAAGAGGTTTACTTGTTTGCTTTCTTGTAGATCAGTATAATTATTATTTTAATTATTAATAAAAAATAAGTTTGACTAGTGAACCTCCCCTGTACTCTACCACTCTGGGAGAGAAAATATAGCGCTGTTAGTCCCTGCCTTCATCCTCAGAATTAAAGAGAACAGAAAGTAGGAATTACATTTAACCCTCCATGATCACCACCAACTAAATTTGGACTACCTCAGGGATGTTTCCACTCTTGCTGGTTCTGAGGTGGGTTGTGACAGCTTCTTTAATCTCTGAGCTGAAAGGATTTTAGTGGGGGGGAAAAAAAAAAAGTATTTTTGTTATTCTGACATTTTAATGAAAACATTTGAAGTTTTACCTTGTTCTGTTAAACATTATGTTGAGGTAATTTTACTTAAATATTATTTCATTAATATTCAGATAGTTCATAATTTAGTTCTACCTCAGTAATGGTGTTCTACAAAGATATGAAAAAAATTGCTTTCTTTCAGAAATCTTCTTGCAGCAGTTTACCATAGTTCATCGTGAATTACAGAAAACAACCAATTTTCATTCTTTCCTCCAGCTTCCCTCTTCTCTGATGCCATGTTCTCTAATCTCATCATCTTTCTTGTTACTCTGAACAAGTGAATATACAACAATATACTCTGTGAATATATCTTTGACTTGGCTCAAAGATCCTTAGGTCCTCAGTTCTGTGCTTGTTGATTCTTCATGGATCAGTCTTTTCTGTCCAACAGTATACCTAACTTTCTTCCTGGCTCTTGTCAACTTGTCAGTTACTGAACCATCCTTTTCTCTCTGATTGTGTCAAGTGCAGTCTCACACAGCTATTGACCATTTCAAATGAAGCTGCAGAGATTTTTTCTACCTTTTCACTTGTGTCACCCTTCTTGATGCTTCTGTCTGCTGGTTCCCACTTCTCCACAAGATCAAGTAAACAACTTATATTTGAGGCACATCATTGATTATTCCCAAACTACCTAACATTTCTTAAACCTTTGACATTTGGATTTATCCTCTGATTCAGTTCTTTCTATCACCTTGTTTCACTCACTTACCTTTGGCACCTTTATGTTTTCCCTTATCCTGAGAATACGATCCTACAGATTTTTTGCTAGGGTAATTATTTTCTCGTTATATTTTTTTCTTCTTTTTGTATAAGACCTAACAGTTTTCTATAACCCCTAACAGTTCTTCAGAGCTATTGTGCTTAAACAGTTGCTTGCCATAGCCATATGGTTTTATACTTATGTTGCAAATTACCTTGGATAGAAAAGTTTTATTCTCAGCTTTATTGCTATACTATGAGCTGTATGGCGAGACCTTGGCCTGTAGAAGCTAAGATGATACAAAAGTTAACATCATGAAAGCTAGTGATTTTTTTTTTAATTTTATTTTTCACTTTTCCATTTCTAGTAACAATGTGATGCTCAAAAGCTTTATGTTGAAACAAATACTTTTTTCTTGCTTTTTCAAAGTTTTTTTTTTGTTTTGTTTTGTTTTTTTTCTAAGATACATATTTTGCAATTTAGAGTTCTCCCTTGGATTTCTGAAAAAAATGTATATGGAGATCTAAGATTGGGGTCTTATTAATTCATTAAGGTGGAGTGTAAAGCAGCCATGTGCTGGCGATAGATGTGAGAGCAAACTGTCACATATAGTTTCCTTCCCTGTTTGTTTTCTGGCTGTGCTCTTCCCACTGAACTTTCATTCTTGCCCACAGGATGCTACTCTCTTTGAATGGCACAGGTACTGCAAAGCTTCCAAACACCTTGGAACTCAGATCAAGTACTGGTTGAATAATCAATTCACCATTCAGTTTTCCATTTTCATCTATGTTGAAAATATACAAATGACTATCTTTATATGTCTTAGAAGTTGACAACATGAATGTCAGTACTATCTCTAAACTCTACGACACTATGAATAGAGATGCAATTATTATGGTCTCATTCATATCCATGCACACAGAAGCAATGAGCTTTCTGCTGCATTTCCTTAATGCATAGGAAATGTTATAAATAACATTCCTCAATAAACTCCAGTATTTCCTAAGAAAACAAAACAAAACAAACAAACAAACAAACCAAGAAACCACAATATTTTATCAAAGTCCCAGATTTTATGATTTATTGGACACCAGCATTAAGTCTTATGTCACAGGGGACAAAACAGATTAATTCCTACTCCTCACTGCAAACAGTATTCTATCAAACATACAGAAGATCATTGGAACCAGAAAGAAAATGGGAAAATGGAGATTAAAAAAAAAAAAAAAACAACATATAGAATAAACAGCAAATACACGGGCAATGCACATTACATACCTAAGGTATGTAAGTACAAGTACACTCACTTTCTAAATGAGTGATCCATAAGTCACTGAAATTAAGGGTATGGAGAAGTTAAAAAGAGAATTGTCTGAATAGTGAAGAGACATATCATTAACTGTAACAGTACAGGATCTGGGTGGAATGGACTTCAATTTCCTTGCAGCAGCCCATATAGTGCTCTGCTCTGCACTTCTAGCTAGAACAGCCCTGATATCACACCAGTGTTTTGTCTGTTGCTGAGCAGTGCTGGCTCACCAAGACTCCCTCCAAATCCCCCAAAGCCAGTAGGCTGGGGGTAGGCAAAAGGTGGGGAGGGGACATTACTAGGGTAGCTGACCTAAATCAACCAAAGAGGCATCGCCTACAACGTCACACTCAGCAATAAAGGGTGGGAAAGGGGGAGGAGTGTGTGTTGGGGGGGGCGTCTGTTGTTATAAAGATGTCTGTCCTCCCAAACAACTGCTATGTGTATTGAGGTACTGCTTACCAGGATGTGGCTGAACATCTCTCATTAATGGGAAGTAGGAAATATTTTTTTTCTCTCTCTGTGCTTCTGCATGGCCTGTGTTTGTTTTTTCTCTCTTTCTTTCACCTTTAGTTAAATTATCCTTATCTCAACCCCTGAGCCTTTTTTTTCTTTCCAGCATAATTTCTTCTTCACCTCACCCCACCCCACCCCCAGCCCTCCCTTCTTCTGAGGAGGAGAAGTGAGAGAGCAGTTGTGGCGGAGTTCAGCTGCCCAACTGCGTTAAACCACCACAGTAACATAACAGAGCAATTAATGAGAATGCAGTAGTAAAAAAAAAAAAGGGGGCGGGAGGGAGGGTTGTATTCTAGTTTACTGAGGCCCCCTATCAGCCTAAGAACAGTCAGGAGTCATTCTAGTAGCTTCTGCATTAAAAAATGGACAGACTATTAATGAGCATATACATTAAGAAAGACAAACTCAGATTACTTCTAAGGATTTTCTGTCAATCTTTGTACCATTCCACCACCTATTCTGTAATTACCTATATAGCCCAAAGAAATAATCAGGATGGGTTTTATACATCACTGCGTATGCTCAGCAAGATTCATAAAAGCAAAAAGAAAATGAAAGGATAGCAAACCTTTCTATAAATGTCCCAAATTCTGAATTTCATAATAACTTTTAGTAATGCAAATGAAAGCAGAGTACATCGGCAATATGGCAAGAATCTTCCCTGTACATGGTAAAAAGCTGTAGTTTCCATTCTCGAAGATTAGAACTAAAGTTTAAGAACAGGTAAGAACTGTATATGTGATAAATATATGGGGAAAAATGTATGAGATCTGAGGGTCATTTTTAGGAGACTTATACTCTTGTACTCTGAATTCAACAGGGCCATTTAGAATCTAATGAGCATTCATTCAATTAGTTGTGCATGTGCTGTGGGTTCAGCTTATTGAGAACATATTGGTAAAGCATTCCCATGCTGGTTGTCTGCACACTAGGTTCACAGCACAAGAACTTTACAACATATACACATATATTCCCAAGATTTCCCAGAGGGAGATAGGGAAACTGTAAAACAGTATTATACTAGTGTCATTTCACATGTTGTGGTTGGGAGTTCCTTAAATAAATAAATAATAATAATAATAATAATAATACCTGCTAATACTACTATGAACAAAAATATCTGTCTTCCATGGGATATTTTTAAGATTACATATTTTTTCTTCTTCCATTAATTTTAATAGTAACATAAGTAAATATATCTTTATGAAAATAATGTTTGAAATATGGAAATCAGTGTCTTAACAATGGGGTGAGCAAATAGGGAAATTTTGCCAAAATCATGCAGATTCCATCAGCTACTCTTTGACCTCAGTAACAGCATCCTACATACAATACAGAATGCCCCATAATGTTACAAGACTGCAAAGAAAGCTGAAATAAGGAAAGATACTTCCGAAAAGTAGAGAGTAGTTATTTTGTTTTCTACATATTAATGGCTGTTTCTTTGGTACCAAAAAAAAAAAAAAATTAACAAAGCTAAGATTACTATAATTAAGGACACAAAGCAGTTATAATGGTTGTAAAGAACAAAATGGTATATTTTATGAAAATACTGAATTTCAGTTTCCAAGGTGAAACCTTACCAGAATCTTAAAGTGTGTACCTCTTTTGTCTTAATTATTTAAATCTTGTACTTCAAGCAGTCATGAAGGTCCCTAAAGGTCACCCTTCTCACTTAAAAATCCATTTGACATGTAAATTTTGGTATCTAGTCCAGTTTTACTAGATATATAGGGTGAATATTTAGCACTGAAAATTAGGCTTCTAGGTTTGGAAATTGTAATTGCCATTTTCACATGTTAACATAGACATAGTAAAAATGTCAAGAAAGGGGAAGAAATTTAAATATGTTTGTGAATAAAACATTACAATTCTCTCTATTTTACTTGTAAACATTACTGTGACAATAAGCTATTAAGAAAGCTATTTGCTTTTATCATAAATGGATTATCTTGTAAGTGAAATATTAGTAGATTTTTTTGTGTTTATTTTATGAAATTAAGAAATGTTCCAGAGAAAGAATTCTATAAACAATGCTCAAATTTTGAGAAATCCTAGATAATATTTCCAGATAAAGCAAAATTATTCATAAATGAATTAGAACAGCTTCCTGTTCTAAACAGATATCACATTCTTTACATTCTTTTTTTTGTTTCTTTCGCGCTGCATATGAAATTCATTTCCATACAAAGGAAACTTGTCAGCACAATGCGATTTATTGTGCAAACTGTAGTTTGTAAGATATTGATTTATTCTAAAACATGATAAATATTTATACATTAACATTTCATAAAGTGAAAGTAATTTTGCAAGTAAACCTTTTGGTTGAGGGGAAGCAGGACTTAGAAAAATAAATCTGTTGTATTAATTTTTGCTAGCTGTTCTACTTAAATTTCCTCAAGCTAAAATATATTCTTTACACAGGTCAACAAGTAATAATTCAGATTTATATTATCCTTTCTTCTGCTCAGGTTTTTTCTTCACTTTCTAATATAATCTTACAGAATCCACTCAGTGTTTTGCCATTAGCTGCAACAAAGCCCTTCATGTCATTTTGCCTTTGAGGTGATATAAAGAAACCTGCTCAAAAAAATGTTATTCTTTGATTTTAATGAGGCTTTTGTGTGTTGTTTGGTTGTTTCGTTTTGCTTTGTTTTCAGTTTTGAACAACTATTCAGTTTTGAGATATGCTTTGCATCCACATCTGATCACTGTTGCCCCACAAACCTGTATCTACCTGAGGTTAGCTCATTGCTCCTGTACTTCAGTACTGTACTTCAACTTAAAGGTTGGAGTAGATGATCTTAGAGTTATTTTCCAAACTAAATGATACTTTTATTCTATTATTCTGTGATTCAAGGAACAAAAAAGCTTGAAATGACAAACAATTTAATAGGTTGATAAAATCCTCCTTTCACTAACTCCATCATATAATTGTTTGTACTTTGATCCAGGAAATAGACAACCAAAAAATCTTACTAGTAGTGTGCTGTGGAAACTTTTGTTAAATTATTTTGCAGAGCATTTCTATTTATTCAGACAAACTATTACCAGGACATTGCAAAGCCTAGAAGCATTCAAAATCTATTAAAGTGTAAATGTTATATGGTAATAAATGAAGACTATTAAAGACTTACAGCTTCTTCTACACTGGATTCAACTTTGGGTTAATGTTTAAAAATATTCATAATTCTCTACCTAATGTCATGTCAACGGATAGAAAAAAATATATATTTTTTCCTTTCATAACAATTCTCTCATAAGGATTGAAAGAATGGTCAAATTACCTGACTGATGTACTTTCCCAGTCCTCAAAAAAATATTCTTATCGTGGTGTCTAGAGCTTGTACAGAAAAAAAATAAATATATATAATATATATATGTCTTTTATATATATATGTAATATATAAATATATACATAATATAAAAGACAGGAAGAAGAAGAAGAAATGACTGTGAATTGAATGACTGGAAAAATTCTGTGAAATTGCATGTGAGAAGGTATTTCATAGAGACTATTAAGTCTCAAGTTTTTCTCTACAATTACACCAGCTACAAAAATCTTCATACCACCTAAACAAACAAACAAACAACAACAAAAAAGCAAAAAACGGAGTTAAGTATTATCAAATTGCTTATTATTTCTGTAGTTATTCTTACTGATCTTTGACTGATTTACCTGAAGAAAACTGGTACAAAAAGAAGCTATTGTCACAAGATGGAATCCTACCATGAGATAGGAGAGTTTGCTTATTTACTAAAGTAAAAAGTACTATTTACAAATAAACATTTAAATTAATCTGTTTATCCATTTACAGCTACATACTTTTTTAGCTATGTGATTTGGAAAAAGATCATGCAACTAAATTTTACCAAAAAAAAAAAATCGTCCTACAGGTTTTAGGACAGGAAAAAGTTTTCATTCTGAATCATGACACTGTATGTGGTGGTTGTACTCTGGCGGGCGGCCAAGCTCCACCACAACCGCTCTCTCACTCCCTCTCCTCAAAGAGCAACGGGGAGAAAATACGATGAAAAGGGCTCAAGGGTTGAGATAGGGACAGGGAGATTGCACAGTAATTATTGTGATGGGCAAAACAGACGCAGCATAGGGAAACAGTAAGATTTATTGCCTATTACTAACAAGCTAGAGAAGTGAGAAACAAAGGAAAGAAACCAAAAGCACCTTTCCCCCCATCCACCCTCTTCCACCTCCTCCCCCCAAGCAGCGCAGGGGAACGGGGGAATGGGAGTTATGGTCAATCTATAGTGCTTCTCCACCGCTCCTTCTTGGTCACTCTCATCCCCTGTGCCATGGGGTCCCTCCCACGGGATGCAGTCCTTGCTGAACTGATCCGGCGTGGGCTGCCCACAGGCAGCAGCTCTTCAAGAACTGCTCCACATATGGGTCCGTACCACGGGGTCCATCCCTCATGAGCAAACTGCTACAACCTGGATCCGCCACAGGCAGCAGCTCCTGCCAAGTCACCTGCTCCTGCGTGGTCTCCTCTCCACGGGCTACAGGTCCGGCCCGGAATCTGCTCCAGCAGGGGTCTTCCACAGGCCGCAGCCTCCGTCGGTGCAGGTCCACCTGCTCCACCGTGGTCCCTCCACGGGCTGCAGCGTGGAATCCTACTCCACTGTGGTACTCCATGGGCTGCAGGGGGACAGCCTGCTTCACCATGGTCCTCACCACAGGCTGCAGGGGACTTCTGCTCCAGTGCCTGGAGCACCTCTCCTCCTCCTTCTTCACTGACCTTGATGCCTGCAAGGCTGTTCCTCACTCCTCTCACTCTCCCAGCTGCTGTGTGGCACAGCTTTTTTTTTTTCCCTGTCTTAAATGTGCTCTCACAGAGGTGCAAAACAACATCACTTATTGGCTCAGCTCTGGTCAGCAGTGGGGCCCTTACCAAACATGGGGCAGCTTCTGGATTCTTCTCATAGAAGCCATCCCTATGGCCCCCTGCTACCAAAACCTTGCCATGTAAACCCACTACACTGTAAGAAAAGAGCTTTGTCTTTTGCCAAATCAAACAGATTTAATCTGCATGTTCAAAACATCATTAAGATTTTGGTGAGAAAAATTAATATAAACTAGGAGTTGGGGAAAAAAAAAACACGCAATATGTCTTGAAGAACTGTCAAAAGGGAACCTTTTAAGAACATAAATATTAGAAAGGCATAACAGAAATTGTGGTCAAAGAATGACTTAATAGTGATATTTTCAGGAAGAATTGAAACAACTGATCTTACTTGGCTTTGCTAAAGTTGGAGAGGAGGCTGGGCAGGAGGTTTGTCTAGATGACCTCCAGAGATCCCCTCCAACATACATAATTCCATGATTCTAGATAAGTCATAAAAAAGCATAAAATTAAAATTTGGATAGACGAAGAAATAAGAAACAAACACAATTACTTTAGAAGACATTTAGGTGAATTGGAATGCTATATCAAATATTTCAGAGGTACTGCTGTGACCAATAAACAATTCATTCATACAAAAGTAAGTTGGCAAGAAACTGTTTATTCTTCTCTAAATTCTGAAGACTTTCCTAAGTGCTTAGACTTCTTTCCAAAATACATTTTAAGCTCAGATGTGTACATTTCCACATTTAAAGTCTAGCTTCAACTCAATATGCAGTCAAGACATCTGGCTTATTTCTTAATACTGCACTAAAAGATTTTGAAGAACACAGCTTTAAAGACAGTAGATTTTAACATTATGTCTTGAAAGGATTTCAAGTGCAGGGACTTACAGTGTATTAGAATTTTTCTGAAGAGAGTCTAAAGATAAAGAGGGGATCTGATTTGTAATTTCAGGAAAGAGTACCGTGTCTTGAATGGGATAGGTGGAAAATGTTGGATCTTCCTGGAGTTGCTGTGTATTTTGTTTGTATTTGCCCACTATGTGAAGTGCAGTAATTGTGAGAAATCTAGCATCAATGAAAATCTATACTGTTCTCAACTTTCTAACAATATGAAGTACAGAAATTAGTAAAAAGTACTGGGGAGAAAAAACACAGACTACATGCCAATACTAAACAAAAAAATAAGACATTTTCTCCTGTGTTGTTTTTTTTTTCTTTTCTCTTTCCTCAGACACTTTAGTCAAGCCTAAGACAAAGCTGTAGTAGTAAAGATTAGTTACTATTTACTATTGAAGGAAGGAAGGAAGGAAAGAAGGGAGAGAGGAAGGAAGGGAGAGAGGAAAGGGAGGGAGGGGAAAAAAGTGGGGCTCAGAGGGAGAGAGAGAAAAAAAGAGAGAGAAGGAAAATTCCTTCATTTCTATGTTACTCAGAGTCTTAGTAATAGTAAAATTGCATACATACCTAAAAGTGCTGAAAACAACCTGTATGTCTGTCATGGTCTTTCAAACATAATTGTTCCACAGCTTCAAAGACCTGACCCAGATATCCATATCTCTACTGGCTTAAATAGTACTGTACATTGAAACTAATTAATGAATTTTAATTCACCTTTTGTTTTAAAAATTAATAATAAATAATAATAAAAAAACTAATAAAAAAAGACAAAATAAGTGTTTAAATGTAATGAGTGACACTTTAGGCAGTACTGATTCCTATCTTACTTTGTTACAAAGCTTGAAACTTACTGTTCCAATTTATGCATGGAGATGCTCTTCTTAGGAAAAAAATGTTATAACTTTATATCTGTGACAAGGAAGCACTTCAAAAGCATGACAAATTATACCTGAGGTTTGTTAAATATGATTGAAGTCAAGTACTGCGTCTAACAAAGAATGGAAGGGAACGACATCCTGAATATTCTCACTGAAAAATATGCTCAGAAAACTTTATCCACAGTCTTTCTATCCCATCTGTTTATACACATTTGCAATTGAAATGCTCAAGCTACATTTGAAAAACAAAATTTTTGGAGAGAGATAGATAGCTAAAAATATGTAAAGGAAATGGAAAGGAATGAATCTGCTCAATGACAAAAACATAGATGCAATCAGATGGAGCTGTGAAGAAAAGTTGATAAGGCCAGCTTCCAAAATTTATTTCACTTTTGTCTTATGGCTCATATATCTATGTGCAGAGTTTCCTTAGTATCTCCACAGAAATCATTTGTGACATTCTCAGCTGCTATGAGGACATTAGGAATTTTACAACTTCACTGTTCATTCAATAAGATCAAAGATTACCCTCAAGGAAAGTTATGTAGACTTGTAATCAATTTGTAAAGGTAAAACTTTGATTCAGAAAAATGGAGCAAGTATTCAGAACTGAGAGCATTGATCATAAAACATTCATTACCATGCAAAGGGTGAAACAATCATCTTCGCCCACCCTAACAGGAAATTACTTTTCATTACATTGCACAGAATAAGCTTCTAAAAACAAAAGAGCAGCCCAAACAAAAATATTAATTGGCAGCAAAAGGGTTTTGTTGTAGTTGTTGTTTGTTTGTTTTGTTTTCTTAATTTTTCTGCAGAACAGAGAACAACATGAATTGTCAACCAGGAAGAATATTCTTGGTCTTAAGGAATTGATAGACTTCTGATAAAGATATAAATAATTACAGAACGCTTTAACATCCCTCAGCCTTAAAAAGAAATTACCAAATTCGCATGCACTTAGGAGCTACTGAATGTGTAAAGCAGTGATAATAAACTGTTACCGAGATATATCAAGGCACACACTTGGAAACAGGAAAAATTTCTACTGACCTAACTTCTGTTAATATTGGCCTAATGACTCAGTATAATCATGATAAGGTCCCAGATGACTGGAGAATAGCTAATGTTGCGTCCACCTATAAGAAGGGTCGTAAAGAGGACACAGGAACTACAGGCCTGTCAACCTGACCTTGGTGCCAGGAAAGGTGATGGAACAGGTCATCTTGAATGCAATCACACAGCATATGCGGGACAAATGAGGGATCAGGCCCAGTCATCATGGGTTCATGAATGGCAAGTCCTGCCTGACCAACCTCATCTCCTATGACCGGGTGACCTGTCTGGTGGATGAGGAAAAGTAGTCTACCTGGCCCTCAAGCAAGGCCTTTGACACAGTTTCCCACAGTGTTCTCCTGGAGAATCTGGCAGCCCATGGCTTGGATGGGTACACACTTAACCAGTAGGGTTAAAAACTGGCTGGAAGGCCACTCTCAGAGAGTGGTGGTGAATGGAGTGAAATCCAGATGGCGACAAATTATGAGCTATGTTCCCCAGGAGTTGGTGTTGGGGCCCATCCTTTTTAATATTTTTATTGATGATTTGTATGAGGGAATTGAGTGCACCTTCAGTAAGTTTGCAGACAACACCAAGTTGGGGAAAGGTGTTGATGTACGCCTTCAGCATATGTAGCTGCACTAGAGGGAATGGCCTTAAGTTGAGCCAGGGGAGGTTCAGGTTGGAAATTAAGAGACATTTCTTATCAGCAAGTAGCTGGGCATTGGAAGGGGTTGCCCAGGGAGGTGGTAGAATCACTATCCCTGGGGGTATTTAAGGAAAGTTTGCACGTGGGACTTAAGGACATGGTTTAGTGGGTGATATTGGTGATAGGGGGATGGTTGGACCAGATGATCTTGGAGGTATTTTCCAACCTTTAAGATTCTATTCTATGATTCTATGATATCAAATTAAAACAATGATTCCCCTTGTAAAGAGCAATCCAGTTGTTTCTAGTACTCGGTGTGGAACAAAATAACTAATAGTGTAACTGTGTTATAACTCTGTGTTATTTGACAGACCAAATTCAAAACACAAAGGGACTTTACTTCTGGAAATATATATATATATGAACTATTTTGAAGACAAAATAAATGAATCCTTACTTTACCAATAGAGCTCATGTGCTTCTTTGTAAAATATATTCCTGTTTTGCAAGCATAAAAATGTATTATTTGTAATTTAAACATACATTTTCATCAAAGAACTGGTAGTGACTAGAATACAATTAACTGCACAGATTTCTTGTCAGAATCAGTTATTTTTGCTGCGTAACACAAACTGGATATGAGTAGGAATAGGATAGGTAGGTTTAAAGAAAGAAGTGTTTAATATATTCTGACATTTATATGCATGTAGCGTATCTCAGTGAGAGGCTGGAAGGTGAAAGACTTTTCATTTATGAAAAATGAATTCATGTCAATGACAAAAATTCTACTAAATAGGTAAAATATTCTAATTTATATAATTTGTTTTTATTAGTAGTAGTATTACAACTAGTATCTTGCACAAATGTGCTTTGTTCTTATATATAATATATGGTCAGATATTTCATTATTCTGTAAAGATTACATTTTATTTAAAATACTTAAGAAAGAATAAAGACATTATCTGTTATATGAAAGAAGCTTTTAATGTCTTCATTTACTGAAGTTCATTTTCAAAAACAATTTTTCTCCATTAATAATTCACACAAAATTTATGTGTATTTTGACATGTGGTCTATTTCTCTTCTTTCTTTCACTCTTCTTCTAATCTATGTTGTGTGGTGGGTTTTCTTATTCTTTTTATTTGAACCAAATAAAAACAAGCATATTTTCCTTTCTGTATTTTTTTCAGCAAACCACAGACTTTTAATATTTACAGGTGGATTTTTCATTAGTTATTTCTAGTGTATGAGCGTTGTTGCAGTCGGTTTCTCACTAGTTACATGAACATACATGCTCTAACAAAATAAAATAGCTTGATACGGAATTTTCCTATCATCACTCAGTCTCTACTCTGATTCAAGTAAAACATTGACTCATCAGAAACTATGATGATCCTTTGAGCGTTCTATATTATGTCATTTTAGCAATATTTGATTTATTCTTATACATGTCTGTTTCTGAAGAGGCCTGGTTACTGCTCTGTGGTGAATTTTGCCTCAGAGAAACAAACTGAGTTCATTAGCGAACATGTCATACAGGTACGATCAGTGAAGCACACTGCATTAACAGTTTCTTTCTTTCATGTTGCCTTCTATTTATTTGAAATCCAATTTGGATAATACATTATTGCAAAGAAATTGTGTCTACCTATAATCTTCTCTATTCAGTACTGGCAGTACAAATACAGAATAAACCTGGATGGCATTATGAAGTCTGTTTAATATGTAATAAAACAAAAAAGGTGTTTAAGCAATTAGCTCAGAAGATGACCATGTGTTAACTATCATGAACATAATGCAAATACTGATACGATGAAAGGACAAAGTACCATAATCAGCCATGTCAATATTCTTCAGCCTTCTAATTTTTGTGGATAATATCTGCTGGTCACCCTTCCAAATTTTCAGTCTGTGTGGGGAAAAAAAAAAAAAAAAAGCAAACAAACAAAACGTACAACAAAACATACACTATTAAATGTTATCTAGTCTTGAAAACACAGTCCCAAATGAAAATTGCTTTTGATAAAGATGTCCTGGAGGTGCCAGAACAAAACAATTTTAGAAGGGGTTAGGCTCCCTGATTTGGTTGGATGTTGTTGTGTCTGCAGTGACAGACAGTCAGCACAAGCCAAAATGAAACACTGCATAATGCTCTGAGCTAAGGAAATGGACGGTTAAAAATCAATCTCTATCTCACATTCCTAGCTCTGAGCCTGAAAATGACAGCTATTATCCAGATTTACATTTTATCCCAGCTAGAATAAAGCCAATAAATCACTGGGCTTTTGGCTGCTCAGATAATTACAAAGTGAGTGGATGGTATAAGACGTACCAAGGGGAGATGCTTTCAGAGGGTTAGGGCACAGAGTGGAGAGTATGACAGTGAAAAATGGGCTTGATTTCCATGTTGAGATGAGAGCTTATGACATGCAAATTATTGAACAGTAACCTATACCAAGAACCATCAGCCCCCCTCATCAAATACCTATGGAAATTTGCCTCTGGGTAGCAGAACATCTTTCCAGAGCAAACAGCTAAGGTGAACAACCATTTTGTTTAAAGTTGGCTGGGGAAGGTAGGGGGAGAAGGTGTATGTTAATGGTGTAATAAAAATAACCCCATGTGTCATTGCCAGAAGTTATTTCATTATTGTCACGAACTTCAAAGTAGCTGACCAGTTTGCTCCTGTTAAGACAGAAACACTGACATTTGCTTCATTCTCAGTTAAGATTAGTTTACTTCTAATATACGTCCGATCATAACTGTATATAAGATTAGATGCAAAAATTTAATTTATACAGAATTGTGGAACATATTTGAATAAAGATTTCATCCAGTAACAGTTTCTTTCATTAAAGTGCTTTCAGTTATTTGTATTATTCAAAAAACAAATCACAGTTCTGTCATCCAACATATGCAGCACATATGCTTCATGCCTCCTTCTTGTAATTGTCTTGGTTCCCCAAGTAAACTATATCTTCCATGCTGCCTTCCTGCACGAGGCCCCCTTTGGACCCTGACAAAAGTGTTGATGAAAGAATTAGCTGATATTTTCTTCATGAATCTCTAATTTATATTTTAAAACTCCAAGAATATATCATCATCCTATATATATATATATATATATATAAAAGGAAAAGTAAATATATGTAAATTTCCAAGACAATTTTTCAGTGACTCTGCTGCTATCCTTTGACAAACTGCCTAAAATATATGCAAAAATAAAATTAAAATAGTTAAAATTTTTTACTGACAACTTGAGAAAACTATCTGACATATAGCTGATAATTCATGTAATTGAAGTTTTCTTTGGAAGTCACAACACTTACATGTCTTTCTTTTCACAGCTGGGAGATCTTATTGCCCAGAGACTGTGATTCATTATTACACGTTTTTGATCACATATTTCATCAACTTTTTTTTTCATCTTGATGTTTTAATTTTTGTTCATTTCTGCATTACACAAGACCGTATTTTTTCTGCTTTCGTAATTAAAAATAATAATAATAATCTGGGAGTGGCTCTGCAGATAAAGCTGTTTATTCTTACCATATTTCTTCCTGCCTTAGGAAAGGAAAACAACAACTCTCCAACCAACTTGGTATCAAGCAGCCACTGAACTGGAAAACAAAGCAAAACAAACTAAACTAATTAAAATTAAAATAAAATAAAATAAAATAAAATAAAATAAAATAAAATAAAATAAAATAAAATAAAATAAAATAAAATAAAATAAAATAAAATAAAATAAAATAAAATAAAATAAAATAAAATAAAAAAGTGTTTCTATTTGGTACTGAACACAACATGGCAGCAACATCAGTTTGTCTTCTGATAAAAACAATAATTACTTGCAAAACATATTAGATAAAAATATTCACTAAGGAATAAGTATAAAAATCTTTCCAGTCTATTTAAAATTATTGTCAATGAATCTGAAAACTAATTAACCTTGATAGTTGAGCCTTGTGTTTCTTTTTATTTCTTGAGTTTTATTTGTGTTAGCATGTTGCACATTGCATCTAATATAATAGTGAACCTGCATTATGGTAGGGCATGAAGCAAAGGAAAGCATGGTGAGATGGGAGAGGTTACAATACTGCTCTGCAGTGCACGCTTGTACAAAAGGCTGGACAATATCAGACAGCTTGATGGAATCAGTGAGTTATCATTGTTATCATGACCAGCTGGCTAGTCATGACTGAAATGACTACCTATGCAATGATTTATGTCCATGTACACTAAGGAGAAAGAGCCTTTTGTTACACAATTTGCATGGTTGATTCAGAACTTTTTGTGAGGCTAAAAAGACAAGTCCACTGCAAATGCCCTTTCAGCCTTACACCATATTTTTAAATTCATCTCCTTTTTGTTGAGATATTAAAATGTATAAAGAAGGGGTGGAAAAGCATCAAATGTTCTGCAACTTGACAGAGATTATAAACACCAAATATCTTTAGTAGTTATAACTGAATGAGATCATACTAACCATAAAAGAAGATAACAAAATGCAGCTAGGCTAAGAAATTAAGAGAAAGTTACTATAAGAATATGCAATTATGCCATTACAGAACTACTTCAAAATCAAGGAATGATAAAATTGACAAGAGGAAAGGCCCTTAAATGGGGTGAAAGGGAGTACAGGTTGAAATATGACCAAAACTGTGAGGAAAATAAAATAATCTGGAAAGAAAGAGAGGATGAAATGCACTGAAACAAGAAGCAATGATAAACTTTAAATATCATGCTAAAGGGCATCTTGAAGCCAGAGAAGAGTAGGTAAATGAAAAGGCTGCCTTTGATACTTCTGAGATCTTGTTTGACTATAATCATGATATATTCAGTGGGGATTATAAGGGATTATAAACATTGGAGAGAAATTCAGGAAAGGCTGCTCCACCCTTCTTCTCATTGATTATCAAACGGATGAAATAGAATAAATGAAAAATGAAAAACAAAACAAAGCAAAACAAACACACAAAACACTGGTAGACATTTGTGCATGTTATTTGTGCTTGAATGAAAAATTTCCTATTTCCGTCTGCTTTGTTAGCTAACTTTCTGTGTAAAAGGTAAGTGTAAAGATAAGAAAATAAAAATAAAAACAAAATAAGAAAAAAAACACATTTAATGTAATTATAATATAGACATAATATAGATAATCAATATAGAGTAATGAAATAATCTAGGCTGGAGGAGAGGGGAAGGGAAGGGACGGGAAGGGAAGGGAAGGGAAGGGAAGGGAAGGGAAGGGAAGGGAAGGGAAGGGAAGGGAAGGGAAGGGAAGGGAAGGGAAGGGAAGGGAAGGGAAGGGAAGGGAAGGGAAGGGAAGGGAAGGGAAGGGAAGGGAAGGGAAGGGAAGGGAAGGGAAGGGAAGGGAAGGGAAGGGAAGGGAAGGGAAGGGAAGGGAAGGGAAGGGAAGGGAAGGGAAGGGAAGGGGAGGGGAGGGGAGGGGAGGGGAGGGGAGGGGAGGGGAGGGGAGGGGAGGGGAGGGGAGGGGACGGGAGGGGACGGGACGGGAGGGGACGGGACGGGACAGGACGGGACGGGACGGGACGGGACGGGACGGGAGGGGACGGGAGGGGATGGGAGGGAAAAGTTTCACCAGATAATAAAAGTAGCAAAACAGCAAAATTAAAAGAAAATTAATGTATCATGTACTTCAAATTAATTGATTTAATGTGTTATTTAATTTTCTGGTGTAATAAGATTTTTTTTACTTACAGGTAATTTTTTAATTAGCCTTCTTTTAAATATAATAATGTAATTTTTTGTCTTTTATGTTAACTCAATTTATATGGATATTCTGGGGTCACTAATGAAATATATATTCATTATTAAGAATTTGCAACATTAAATATGATGAAATTATTAGGTCTATTATAGAAGGACAAAAAGACACACTTGAGATATGATACTATTTCTCTAAAATCAATATTTAGGAAAACATAAAACGCAAATATTCAAAAAGAAGAAAACATAAGTGGCAACAGTATACATTTTCCTCTCCAAATATTAGCAAAATTTCTTCAGTTTGAAAGTGCCTTTTCCCTCAAACTTTACCAATCAATTTGAAGAACCGAAAATCTATGTATTCCAGAGCTGTTGATTATTACCTGTTCTTTGAACTAAGTAATGTATATTGATTGCTATTAAGCAACTAAGAGTCTACTATGTTCAGGAATTGAAAATGCAACATAAATAAATATTTCTAAAGTAACTATAGCATGCTTCATTATATTAAAAAATACACTTCAGAACATTTGGGTTAAAAGAGTGGTATTTCATGAAATTATACTTAGTTGGTGTATCAGATAGACATAATAAGCTACCACTTGTAAGGTGAGCTAAATCTGCAGAGCAGAGTATTTAGGATGAAATGAGGCATTTGTCTCATCTCACAAACATTCTTTGTAAGATCTGTTTCCAGTAATATGAGTACCTGTTAGCAATCTACCTGGTTAATACATAGATCTTGCATGTTTTCTCACATCTAATATTTACCTCACCAAGGTAACATTTTTAATATATTACATTATTATTAAGGTCTTAGCAGAGCTAAAAGCAACAGTTGTACTTTTCTTTAATAATTGCTGCTAAATGATAAAATATGGCAAAGGAGCTCATGCAAGAATCTTGTCATAAAGGAAAAAAAAAAAGACTTGAGAAAAATACATTTATTAGAGATGCAATACATAGAGAGACTAAAGGTGCAACAAAATATTTCATCTTATTTTGTCCATCGGCAGAGTCCAATAAAGATTGCAAAATTTGGGGCTTTATTTACTTTTGCCTAAATTTCTCATGCTGCATCCTACTTGTTTTAAAAGTCTTTATTATCAATGTTAACTTTCAATTTGTGGTAATATTACCATACTCTTTATGGTATTGGCTGTTTTCAAATATTTTTGGGGAAATATGTTTTCCCAAATTCACTCCCCTTTTCAGAAAGGGGAGTGAATTTCTATAAATCAAGAAAGTGTTCTTTTCTTTCCTTCCATCATTTTTTTTCCATTAGGATAAATGTTTGTGATCAGCAACTTCTTGATAAAATCTCTTCTTGATAAAGTCTCTTCTTGATAAAATGTCAGGATAAGACCAGACACACTGAAGTCTAAGAACTAAAACACAAGTCAGTTCTTTCTTATTTTAGGCCTGAGCATTAGGGTCTCCTAATGAAGATGATTCTATATCACTGTCTGACATGATACAATGCATTAAATTGGAAAAAAAAAAATCATTTCTATAAAAAACTTCCCAACATTATCATTTTATCTAAATGCATCCTCCTTTTTTATATGAAGATTTGCTCACACCTTTTATACTCTATGCATGTGCAGGCATCAGAAAAATCCCCTTATTGCTAGTTTCTCTGTAATACCCTTGGGAACACACAATAGCAGAATTTCCTGCTGCTTTTAAATAAAAATAAAAATATATGTATTTTTAAAAATGAACAGTAGTGTTCTAGTGTACATATTTCCCTCACATTGAATAAGCACGAAAAAAAATCATGGAACTATAATCAATTATTTTGACTACTAATTTCCTTGAGTGCCTTTGAGCTGAGTGGGTAATTTGCAGTGAATCATTCATGGGATTAATTTGTCTCTTTCTTTACCCATGGAACATCCATGAGCCATTCCTAATTTATTTGAATTTATTTCTATGTAGAACAGAATCGCTCTGAAGCACGCAAAATTATTTTCACTGAAAACAAACTTTCTGCTAGAAGGGTTGTATCTGAGAAATGTGTCACCTAGGTTTTCAAATACATATGAATTGACAATGCACAGTCAAAATTAAATCTCAGTTGTTATAAGATCACCAGTAATTTTATCTACATTAATATGTAAAATTCAACTGAAGCACTCATGCAAAAAGTTTACCGTGTGCATAAAAATATGCAGGAAGAGCACTCACAGTCTTCACCTTGCAACACTGTGTAATAAAGCATGATTTCTCCTCTGCTCCTTTGCAGTCCACTTTCCACCAGGAAAACCATCTTCAATTACTAGAACTAGGTTGCTATTCATCATTAGATAAATGCCTTTTTAATAAAGAGAATCCAGGTGTACTGGTAAAATACTGTGACTGAGTACCTTTAGTGTCCCAGCTTAATTAGGCAATGACAGGCTGTCATGCTCTTTTCATAGTTACCCTGCTTGAGTTGCCAGTCTTTTCTTGTGGTTATTAATGATGACAGATCATTTATTACTCTATGAGAATACAAATACATTTCCATCATTGCCTTATACATTTTCCCAAACTCACAGATTATTAATTTTGAAACTTACATGCACTCCTGGAAATAATGCATACCTATGCTTTTTCCAAGTAACTGGAACACTCTGTGTAAATGCATGTTTCAGCATTTTTTTAAGATCTTTAAAGTTTTGATACAAACCTTACTGATAGAAAGTGGTAAACTAAAATTTCACCTTTTAGCTCACATTGCACTAGACTCTGTTTGACTTTTCTACTGTAATTAAATATGTGAACATGGGAACAAAAAGTCTCATTTACAGCAATGTTACTTAACAGCCAAAGATTTATAGTGGGGTATTCCTATTTAGAGAAAATAAACCTTCATCACAGTGCCTACAATGTTACTCATTAATCTTTGTGGGTACTGTTTCAGTAATGAGTGGTAAATCTGAAATTTGTAGAAGATAATTTCAGTAAGGAGGGATATTATGTGTTTTCTTTACAAAAAGAATAATGCTTGTTTAGGATATTGGAATCTAAACCATCTACTGCAGGACAGAGCATTGTGGTTTAACCCAGCAGTCAGCTAAGCACCGCACAGCTGTTCACTCATTCTGCAACTCCCCCCACCCCATGGGATGGTTGAGAGGAACAAGCAAACAAAAAGATCAAAATCTCATGGGTTCAGATAAAGACAGTTTAATAGGACAGAAAATAATAACAACAACAACATTAATAGTAATAACAATAATAATGATAATAATAATAATAATAACAATAATGATGATAATAATAATAATAATAACAATGATAATAATAATAGTAATAAACAAGTGATGCACAATACAATTGCTCACCACCCACTGACCAATGCCCAGCTCCTCCATGAACAGTCCTGTTTGCCCCACACACCCTGAGGACTGTATTCCAGGAGATCTCTTCCACTAGGTCTTTAAGTAGATGGAAATTCACTCTTTGGAAGTTTGGGGTCCTGACTTGTTCGTCATCAGGTTCATATTCCTTGAGATCACAAATTGGATCCAGTGTTCCAGTTATGTGATCCATCCCACATTTCCATGATAGCAATCATGTTACAGTTTTCCGATTGCATCATGGTTTTCAACTCCTCCTACTTGTTTCCCATGTTGCGTGCATTGGTGTAGTGTGGTGGTTTTACTCAGGTGAGCAGCCAAGCTCCACCAAAACCGTTCTCTCACTCCCCTTCCTCAAAGGGAAAGAGGGAGAAAATAGGATGCAAAGGGCTCAAGGTTTGAGCTAAGGACAGGGAGATCACTCAACAATTGCCATGACAGGCAAAACAGACTCAGAATAGGGAGATTCTGAGTCTCTTCTGAGATTCTGAGTTCTGAGATTCTGAGAACATTGCAGAGTTTCTTCTGTTGTTGTTATATTACTTACGCAAGATTTTTTTTTTTGTTTTATATGTATATATATATAAATAATGGATATATATATATGTGTAAGAATTTTCCTTTTTCCAAGTGAAAAGTATTGAGTCCCTTATAACTCCTGCATGCCAGTGAAACAAAAATCTTTCTGGTACACTTCATGGCAAATGCTTTTCATAGTTTCAAACTGAAGCTATATTAACCGCTTTGTGGCTAGGTTCATTTATATGTTTCAGGTAGATATCCTTAGAAATTTTCCTTATAATTTCAGTGATACTAATGGGCTTTACGCATTTCAGTACTGGAATTCAATCCTTCAAGTCTCAAATGTTTTCACTTTGCACATTATATAACTGCTTCCTAGCAAGTTGTTGCCCTGCCAGGAAGTGAATGACAAACTTGTGCCCCAGACACTGCATTTTGAAAAAATGCAAAGACTTTCCAACCAAGGTGAAATGAGAATCAAAAAAAAAAAAAAAAAAAAAAAAGTCCATGTCATGATTTTGAGCAATTTTGAGCAAGTGTGTCTATACTGTATTTCCTTAAAAATCTCTGTTTTCTTTCTTTTTTTTTTTTTTTTGTCCTTTGGAATTGCAACATTTTGTGTTTTGTGTCTAGTGTGAGCTCCATTTGACTTACTTCGAAGCTGTAAAGTTGCTGTCCAACTGAGAGCACACACTGGGTAGTTTAATGAGGATGGAAGCCAGTGAGGGCACTTAGGAAATTTCAATGGTGTGCAGTATACACAATACCTTTCTTCAGAAAAACAGCTTTCAGGGCATATAATGAACCTCTTTTGAAAACCTGAAAGCATCTATCTAATTATTTGCAAATGGAAGAACTATTAATTACAGTAGTTTCTGTGCTTGACTTTTTACTTATTAAATGAAACAACTGGTAAAATTAGAACTGATTTTAATGTGTGGGCAGGTTTAAAATTGTATCCCTCCATAAACTATTATTTTGCTTAAACACTTCCTTGTCTAAGGCTTCAACTATCTGTTTATGCCCAAACCAACCAGAATTTATCTTCCACTTTGGGATAGGAAGAAGAAAAGCATAGGAAAAAGCTCACTTTTAAAGCTAGGCAAATGTCTTTTGCATTATAATCAAATGTGGTGGTTTTGTACTAGTTCCCAGATATTTTCTGCTTTTCATTCATGCTTTTCTCTGCTAGACTGTGCCTTCTCCTCATCCTTTATATTATCAAGATTTTACCAAAGGACCAGTATTAATCTGACTGACAGAATCCATAAGTAATAGTTCTCTTTGTAATCCATCTTGACAATAACCCTGCTATTGTACTCAGCATCATATTCTGCATGTTGAGATAGTAATAGCCAACTTATTGACCCTCACAGAATGCAAAGAGTGTTTTCTCAGCTTGGATCTATCTCTTACTGTCCCAGGAGCTAAATCAGGAAGCTTTACAATAATTACAATTATTTATATGCTTCCCGTTTACTGGCTGATAAATAGAAAGGAGAAAAAAAGGATGTTTTTTACTTGATTTTTAGCCACAACTAGAAGAAATCCAATTGGTCACTACATACCTTTAAAGGCATAAAGATTTTCCCCTTTGTTTGCCTAAATCTTTTACTGGAAATAGTTTAGTCCCATAGCATCACAGAATCACAGAATGGACGAGGTTGGAAAGAACCTCTGAAGATCATCTAGTCCACCCCCCCGCCAAGCAGGATCACCCAGAACAACACATTGCGCAGGATGGCATCCAGGAGTGTTTTAAATATCTCCAGAGAAGGAGATTCCACAACCTCTCTGGGCCACCTGTTCCAGAGCTCTGTTACCCTCACAGTAAAGAAGTGCCCCCTCATATTCAGCCAGAACCTCCTGTGCTTCATTTTCTGCCCATTGCCTCTCACCCTGTCGCTAGGCACAACTGCAAAGAGACCGGCTCCATCCTCTCAACTCCCTCCTCTCAGATATTTATATACACTGAGATCTCTCCTCATTCTTCTCTTTTCCAGGCTAAACAAGCCCAGTTCTCTCAGCCAGTCCTTGTACGATAGATGCTCCAGTCCTCTAATCATCTTCGTAGCCCTCCTCTGGACTCACTCCAGTAGTTCTACGTCCCTCTTGTAATGGGGAGCCCAGAACTGGACACAATACTCCAGGTGTGGCCTCACCAGGGCTGAGTAGAGGGGGAATATCACCTACCTTGACCTGCTGGCAGCACTCTTCCAAATGCACCCCAGGACACCGTTGGCCTTCTTTACCAAAAGGGCACATTGCTGACTCATGGTCAGCCTGCTGTCCACCAGGACTCCCAGGGCTCTCTTGCAGAGTTGCTTTCCAACAGGCGAGCCCACAGCCTCTACTGGTGCTTGGGGTTATTCCTCCCTAGGTGCAGGACCCTGCACTTGCCTTTGTTGAACTTCATGAGGTTCCTCGGCCCAACCCTCCAGCCTGTCGAGGTCTCTCTGAATGCAGTGTAGGCCTCTAGGGTATCAGACACTCCTCTGAGATTTGTATTGTCAGCAAACTTGCATGAGGGTGCATTCTGTTCCATCATCCAGGCTGCTGATGAATAAGTTGAACAACACTGGACACAGTACTGACCCCTGGGTCACTGCTAGCTAGAGGCCTCCAACTAGATTGTGCACCAGTAAGCACAACCCTTTGAGCTCTGCCATCCAGCCAATTGCCAATCCACCTCACTGTCCACTCATCTAGGCCACACTTCCTGTGCTTGTCTGTGAGGATGTTATGGGAGACAGTGTCAAAAGCCTTGCTGGAGTCAAGGTAGACCACATCTACCACTCTCCCCTCATCTATCCAGCCAGGCATCTCATCATAGGATAGCAGATTGGTCAAACATGACTTCCTCTTGGTGAATCCATGCTGACTATTTCTGGTCACCTTCTTATCCTCCACATGCTTGGAGATGACCTCCAGTATGAGCTGTTCCATCACCGTTCCAGGGATGGAGGGGAGGCTGACTGGCCTATAGTATCCTGGGTCCTTCTTGCCTTTTTTGAAGACTGGAATGATACATGATACTGATTCTCTTCCAGTCCTCAGACACCTCTTTTTTCTTTCCCAGGGATCGATTTTTTCTTTCCCATTTCATCTGCTTTTGGTGAGTAAATTATTAGTAGTCCCCCCCATACTTTTTTTTTTTTTTTCCTCCAAATTAGTAAAGGATTCCTAAAAGCCACAGGAAAAAAAAAAAAAAAGAGAGAGAAAACTGGTGAACTTCACTGTTAGTCTCCACTTTAATCTAGCACTGTGTAGAGCACATTAGCCAAAGAGATGATTTTACTAAAAAATGTTATTTTCTATTATTATTATTTTATTGAAATCATCAGCAATAAAACAAAAAGAATGCCTGTGCACATTTCACACAACCACTGTTTCTAGTTGCCTTCCAACAGACCAAGCAAATCCAGTACTACACTAATACCTCCAGCTTTGTAAATCCCAAAACTGTTGTGCAGCATTGACAAGAGGAATTGAACTAAATAGGAAAATTAAAGGTTAAATCTTGGGGATATTCTAAAGTTCAAATGAGACTGAATGACGATAGAAATAAATTATATTTTGTTTTCTTCAGGCTGTGAAGTCAAATTGTACTCTGTGGAAAGAAATACCATGATAGTAAGAAACCAGATTTAAATAACACAGAAGTACATTCCTTGAGCAATATAATCTTCCAAAGAAATTACAGTGGCAGACAGTGTTTTTGCAGCACTTCAATTGCTTTTTCAGGTGCATATGTAATTCCCGTGTTTTCTGATAGTAGGAGGGAAACAGATGGCATAAATGAGATGCATTTCACTTGACAGTGACCTTTCAATGGACAACATAGGACATCCATCTGCCAACCTGCTCTTAAAATCCCTGTATCACATCTGAAACATACAGGTATAATCCCATAAATATTTCATTACTACTTGCAAAGACGAAATGTTGGTTTTGAATTAAAATGTATCCAGATAACACCAGGAAATGTTATGATATGGATGAAGAAAAGCCAGTGATAATACAAGAAAAAGCATGAAAACAGTCTGTTCTTTCCTGCAAATGGACTGTCAGCAAGGCCAATTTTTTAAACTGAAGGTATGCAGTTTATTTTTATTCCTAACCTTTTTCTGAAGACTCTGCTTATGAGAGTAAAGGACATATTAGACCCCTGGAATGACACCACATACCCCTAGTTAGTTTCATTTAGTTTCTCCAGGCATTTCTGTAGACCACACAAAATGATTTCATTTATTCTACCGTGTTGGATGAATACATGGAACAAAATGTGCTTCTTCAGTAAAGGCCACAAGAAAGAATATTTACTGTAAATAAAATCAAAACATTTTCCTCCTCCCTTTCCTGCTACTGTCAAATGACCAGTACTCTTCTCTCACTTCTTCCTGTTTGCTCTTTCTGATTTTATTTCCCTGGGCTCTATTTTGTGATTCATGAATTAGGAGGAGGCTTGTATGCATGTTTCCTCTTTTAATGCCAAGAACTTTTAAAGCACTTCTACAAAAGTAGATCTTGTCAATTTCATGATAGCTTTACCCCAGGACTGAGACAGTGAGTGTAACTCAGGTTGCCCCTCAGATACAGAAGAAAAAAAATAAAAATAGAAAAAAAAAATGGTATACTTTTATCACTGAAACTGGTGAATAGCCTCTCAAATCTGAGTACATCCAGACCACATAAACATACCTAGTCACTTTACTTACTTAGTCACTTTAGCAGTGTTTTTCTTCACCTGTTTTACTTACAGTTCTTTTTTCTTCATTATGGACAGTCTAGATGTGATAAAATCCCAGGCATCTAAAATGCCTTTCACACTAGCTAGTATTTTTCACAAATGAGTTTTTCTTTCTTTGTTTATTTGTATCCATACTACATTGGTGTCTGTTCTTTTTTTGTTTTTGTTTTTTTTTTTTTTTGTGTGTGTGTGTGTATGTGTGTGTGATAGAATCATATAATCATTAAGGTTGGAAGAGACCTTTGAGATCATCTGGTCCAACCATCACCCTACCACCAACATCTCTTTTGTTTGTTTGTTTGTTTGTTTTTCTCTCTTCAGTCATTTTCAGCTAATGAACTCTCAGATCATAACTAACTAACTAACTAAATAAATGTATAGATGTACCACAGTGGACTTTTCATGACTGCTTTTATTACCAGTATTAGAATTGCAAACCTCAGGGTGCCCCAGCTTCTTTTTGATTTTCCTGAATTGATAATTCTTCTTGGTCGTATAATCAGTACATTTTATGAGCATGTATATTTTTCAAGTCATGGTCACTTTTGAAAATATAGCAATATAAAATTGATTAACCTTTCCTCTTATTGTTAATTGCTACTTCTTCCCCTTTGGCCAGTTTCTGAACTAATTTACTATTGTGTATTAATTCCTTTTCCTGCATCATCAGTGTGGTGGGTTAAAATTGGCTGTCTGCCACATGCCTGCCACTTCTCCTCCTTAGCAGGGTGGGGGAAGAAAATACAATGAAAATAGTCATGGTCTGAGAAAAGGACAGGGAGATCACTCATCAGTTACCATTGTGGGCAAAACGATTCAGCATAAGGAAGATTAATGTAATTTATTGCCAATTACTAACAGAGTAGGATAGTGAGAAGTAAACTGAAAAAAAAAAAAAAAAAAAAACAATAATAAATAACCCTTCTTCTATCTCCCACCTTCTTCCCAGGCTCAGCTTCACTCCCAACTCTTTGACTTCTTCCCCCTCAAGTGGCAGATGGGGATGGGCAACAGGGTCTGTGGTCAGTTCTTAACTCTTTATCTCTCTCGCTCCCTCTTCTACTCCAGCATGGGGTTTGTCCTATGGGATGCAGTCCTTCACAACTTGCTCCAGTGTGGGTCCCTCCCATGGGCTGCAGGGGAGCTTCTGCTCTGAAGCCTGGAAAACTTCTTCCCTCTCCTTCTTCACTGACCTTGGTGTCTGAGGGGCTGTTTCTCTCAGCTTTTCTCACTCATCTCTCCCTCACAACTGCCACACAGTGGTATTTTTGAACTTTCTTAGATTTGTTGCAGAGAGGCACCACCATCATGGTTGATTGGCTCAGACTTGTTCAGCAGCAGGTCTCTTCTGGAACCATCAGGGTGCTGAACATGGGGGCAGCTCCTGGCATCTTCTCACAGCCCTGCAGTTCTCCCATTACCAAAAACTTGCCACCTAAATGCAATATAGCAAGTTTCTCAAAAAGCAACATATCAAATACTTTAGTAAAATAACTCGAGGCAGATAAAATGTCTATTTTTTTTTTTTTTTTTTTTTAGAAAATCAATTTATTAGAGGAAGACATCAGTTTATTTCAGTGTAATCCATGTAAATCTATGTTGCATTTAACCTCTTTTTCCATTTACATAAATGTCTTTTGCTATTCTTTATTCTCATTCCAGCCTCCCATTCCACATTTGCATACCCTTTAGATCATATTACTCTTTTATCTAATTCTTTCTCTTCTTTCTTCTTCTCCTCCTCTTTTCAAAAGAGATGCTCCAGGCATCACTTTCAGTTGTTAAGTATCACCCTACAGTTGATAGATTTATTAAAGATAGCTGCTATCAGACCTGAGCTTTCATTTGTCTGCTCTGGTGCAAAGCTTATCTGGGTTTCCCACTCTGTGTATACTAAGCAATGAAAGATTCGTTTCCACCTCTGTTGTTATTTCTGTTTCCTTGCCTCTGTTCTCGTGAGTCTTCCTGCCTTTCTCCTACATTCAATATCATCATTTTTATCAGAAAATATGGCAAAGTATTTGTTCACTTTGGGAGCCACCTTTAGCTTTTATCTGTATTTCATTTTCCCTCTTTTTTCTCTTTGTTATTTATATGGCAGAAAAATCTTTTGTTATTTGACGAAATATTCTTTGGATACCATGACCATAAAAGTATAGAGATATAAAAGAGGTCAGGTGGATTGGAGAGAAAGACAGATTTCTTGATGTTCGAACTACGCTTATGTTCATTTCTTCTCCCTGGTGCTAGTAGAAAAGGATCAGACTCTCAGAGAGGAAAGAAAGGCCTTTTCTTTAGCCTTAATTTAGCACTGAATGTGAACACAGAATGTGATTAAATAAAGCTGTGCAAAATACAAAACCATGGGCTCATGTGAATTGAACAGTCAGCCCACCACAAACATAGCATGAGTTTGAGAATAATTACTTTTCTGCAGAGGAGCATCTGTTCATTTTGATGCAGGTGGGGATGATGCTGTGAATGATGTTAAGTATCAAAAGCTACTATGAGTTGAAGTTTCATAATGTATCATAACCTCAGGAGGCCTTCCTTTTTTCGGTGCCAACATCTCTTTTCTTAAAATAAATAAATAAAATTGTCAAGGCATTTTTCATTTAGATTAATCTTTATTTAGTGTCCATATTCTTCCCTTGTCATCTGTTCCTAGGTGTGTTTGAAATATTCTGAATGCCTTTGAGTTATATCTCTTCATCCCAAACAGTTTTTGACCCAAATACCTATTGGTGTTTCTCAGTAAATAAAACACAAACAAGCAGACAAACAAAAACATGTAAAACTCTTAAGTGTATTTGGGTTAAAGATTTTGGAGATGATTTTGAAATACTGATACTAAAATTCATTCATTCCAGTAATGGGAATATACTGGCAAGAGAAAAACAGAGTCACTAATCATGGGCAGGGAATGCTCAGTATGAGATAGTAAGAGGGATCTGTATTTCCAAGTGAGTTTGTACAATCTTCTGTTTAAGCTTTACAGAACACAAGAGCATTAGTGAAGGAAAAAGTTGAAAAAAAAATAAAAATAAAAATATGGCAATTCAGGAGGTCAGTGCCTTTTTTTTTTTTTTTTTTTTTTAATGTAATATATACACCAAAAGTGACCAGTCATTGTAATGTTAGATCATACTTTCAAACATGCTTTCTACATTGCAGGTACATTTCTATTGATTATTCTTTACTGCCTCAGGCTTCATTTCACAAAATGAGGTCATATGAGGAACTGACTGACCTTTACTACCATAGCAGGTAGGACAGTCTTTGACTAAACAACATAGGGTAATATAAGATACCCAGACATGATAACTTGGAATTAAGCTAGGTGCATTTTATTTTCGTTCAGTCAACAAATAACAAATGCACAGTTTCAAATACAATAGGACAGAGAAAGAGACATTCTAAGTCACATTTTAAAAATACTCTTGGTTTCCCTTTTTCATTAAAATAAACAAACAAATAAATAAATACATAAAAATGTATTTTTCAGTTTTGTCTTTAGGTTGAGAAATCTGTACATGATTTCCTCTGTGAATATGAAAACATATCTTAAGGAACAGGGACAGAACAGGGGAAGGAAGGGAAACAGATATTCCTGTTAATCAGCTTGGATAGGTTAGGGAAGCTGGCTGATTGTTTCTATGCAATTCCTTTTTATTATCTTTGAATGATCTCACTGTTGGTGCTACTTCATCATCTTTTCCTGAATTTCAGTTGGTTTTTGATAGAACTGTATATCTCTAGTGGGTCTCATGGACGATTTATTTTATTTTTTTCTCCTTTGGGAGTCTAAATTCATGGTATCTAAAGCTCTCTGAAACAAATTTAAAGGTTTTTTGTTTGTTTGTTTGTTTTAAAAAAAAAGGAAGAAATGTTGGTCAGTAATGGAGGACTGTTTATTTTTTTCTTTTGGCCCATAGGAATTTTGCACTTCAAATTAACTCCAACCGTAAAGACCTCGTGTGGTATCACAGGAAAAGATCTCTGTAAAAAAGGACTTGCAGAACACTGCTTTGTAAGTGTAAATCTAAAGTATTTCCAAACAAATGTCTCCATTGAAACCTTTTACCTTGCCATGGTAAGGAAGGTGATACAATTTTAAAAAGGAGAAAAGTCCTAGTTAGAAAGGATATATTTTTATAAAATAAAAAATAAATTAATTTAAAAATAAATTAATAGAAAGCATAAATTAATGCTTATGTAGCGTATCTATAACAATAACTGAAGTTAGAGGTCTGGAGTGTGAGTACATATGGATTTATGGCACCTATCAGGTTAATAAGTAGATCTATGCTGGTCTTATATTGGTTTCTGTATCATGATTAGTAACTAAGAATTAAAATATCACACACAAAAGGAGAATAAATACGTTGTATTTCAAAGAATAATTTCAATGTTATTTAAGGACTATTTTTGGCAATAGTAAAGACCTCATTGCATGTGTTAGTTTATGCGGTATGCTGTAGATGTTAATATATTATAAATCTAATGCTTTCATGCCCATAAATTTTAGATCACAGGATGGCATTTGTTACAAGACAGCTGCAAGAAAATTTGACTAAATGAAAATTATGCTGACTTTCAAAGCCAAGAAAATTTCATGTATAACTGCAGCAATACCCTTACCAATTAGAGAGCTGCCCAACTCTGTTTATGAGAAAGTGTTATAGTAGCTGTATTGTGGTAGTTCAATAAAATAGTTGTGTTTATTTCAAGAAAAAAAAAATTGTAACTCACTAAATAGCCCTGAATTTCACTCTAAGCAGTGAAGCTTACTTAAGATGTCAGTGCTAGAATTAACCTGTTAAAGCATCCTTGCAAAGGTATTTGAGGAAAGATAATACACCAGGCATTTCAGCTCATTAATCTGCAGTGCCATTGTTGCAATGAGCGTTACAGATTTTTCTTTAGTGCATCAGTTATTTTTCATTTTTTGTTTTTTGTTTTGTTTTTGTTTGTTTGTTTGTTTTCCTCACAACCTATTGAAGTACTAAAAGACACTAAACATCCCTGAAACACACAACAGTTTACCATAAATATTTGCCTTTCTCCCCAGTTTATCTTTACAAATATTGGAGATGTGCAGCTGCAAAACAGAGTTAAAATAAAAAGCTGAAAAGAACAGTGGACTCTGTCATTCTTCTGTCATCCTAAAAAGAGCCAAATAGCTCTCTGCACATTTTCTGATTCCATTAAATAATAATAATATGGGATCTGAATCTAAAACAGTAACTTTTTTTTCTTCCTTTTTTTTTTTTTTCCAGATGAATTCTGAGGATACCACAGGAAAGTATTCTGACTTTCAGTCCCTGTAGACTTTATATATGAACTCACACACACATCAAAAAAAACAAAACAAAAAAAAAGACTTTTAAAGTGATGCTTGAATGAACAAGCTGATTGCTGATACAGGGACATCTACAAGTCTCCAGATGTTCTGGGACTGGGTGGGTTAGTGAGGCTGAACTCACAAACTCACAGGAGAGGAGAGGAGCAGCTCCCTTTATAAGATCCAGGAGCAGCCTCATAGCCTACAAAGCTTTCTGCCAGACAGAACTGAAGGAATCTCATTGTATTTTCGGTATCACAGTTGATCCCTAAGCAGAAAAAAAAAATAAATAAAATAAAATAAAATAAAATTCCCCCACACTACTCTCCTAGGTGCCAAGAACATCATGTGACATGTACAGACACATGACTTATCTCCTGCCTGCTCTCCAGTCTATTGAGTGACCGTGCAAGAACAAAGCTTTAGAAATTCTTATATATCTTGTTATTGCTTGCCGAGGCGACCGGTTCCGGGGCAGACGCGTGCTGCAACGGAGCGCGGGATCGGGACAGGCAGGGCTATTTTTCGGGCATCGAGCCTACGTGAGGGAGCCGCCAGGCACCGGCAGCCCTCGTGAGGGAGGCTGACGAGGCGTAGGCGGAGCCAGCAGCGTCAGCGACAGCTCCTCCCCCCGGCCGTTCAAAGGCAGCCCTTAGGGAGCGCGAGCGACCAGGAGCGCGGCGACCAGGGCCGGC
The DNA here is from genome assembly GCF_964034855.1 of Anser brachyrhynchus. Lineage (NCBI taxonomy): Eukaryota > Metazoa > Chordata > Aves > Anseriformes > Anatidae > Anser > Anser brachyrhynchus. Next base: position 137,697,598 of record NC_137694.1, read on the forward strand.
AAACAGGGAGTGACGCGGCAGTTAGCGAGGCAGTTAGCGCAGGCAGGGCGGGCAGGAAGGGCGGAGCGCTCACACCCGCCCATAGGGACAACTCCTCCAACGGCACTCTCCCGTCAACTGGGCTGCGATGGTCTCCACCAGGCACGGTGCTTTCTCTAGGAAGTCAGTGCACACCCAGACCGACTGCCCGCCCAAACATGCGGCAGTTCAGGTCTCCGGATGCGGGGAGTGTCTGAGCCTCTTGCTGCCATCGGCGGGGGGCAGAGAGACTGCTTGCGTGAGGTGCGAGCAGGTGGACGACCTGGTCCGCATGGTGGCGGAGCTCAAGGAGGAGGTGCAGAGGTTGAGGGATATCAGGGAGTGCGAGCGGGAGATAGACTGGTGGAGCGACTCCCTGCAGGACCGGAGGGAGAGGGACCAGGGTGAGACGCTCCAAAGGGGGGTGGACCCCCTGCCCTGTCGCCATCGGGCAGAGGGAGGGGACCTGCGAGTTGAGGAGGAATGGAGACAGGTCCCTGCTCGACCTCGCGGGAGATGCCCTCCCCTTCCCGCGCCGCCTTCCCAGGTGCCCTTGAACAATAGGTTTGAGGCCCTGGAGCTGGAGAGACCGGCGGGTGAGGATGAGGTAGGAAGCCTACCCAGGAGGATGCCTGAGGTGAGGAAGTTGACTCCACGCCTCAGGACTGCCTCCACCAAGAAAGAAAGAAGGGTGATTGTTGTGGGCGACTCCCTCCTCAGGGGAACGGAGGGCCCTATTTGTCGGCCCGACCCCACACATAGGGAAGTCTGCTGCCTCCCTGGGGCCAGGGTCAGAGACATTACCAGGAAGCTTCCAAACCTGGTTCGCCCCTCTGATTATTACCCGCTTTTGATAGTCCAGGCTGGCAGCGATGATGTTGAAAAGAGAAGCCTCAAGGCTATCAAACAGGACTATAGGGGGCTGGGACGATTGGTGGAGGGAGCGGGAGTGCAGGTGGTGTTTTCGTCCATCCCTACGGGGGAAGGGAGAGGCACGGAGAGGACATGGAATGCTCGCGTGGTTAATAGGTGGCTCAGAGGCTGGTGCCAGCACAAAAATTTTGGGTTTTTTCACCATGGGGAGCTTTACTCGGCACCCGGCCTGATGGCCCCAGACGGGTCCCTATCTCCAAGGGGAAAACGGATCCTAGGCCAGGAGCTGGCGGGACTCATAGAGAGCGCTTTAAACTAGGTAAGAAGGGGGACGGGGCTCAAACAAGGCTTGTTGGAGCTGTGCCGGGGGAAACAATGGCTAGGCCGGGGAAGAAGGCGATGGCCCAGCTGAAGTGCATCTACACTAATGCACGCAGCATGGGTAACAAACAGGAGGAGCTGGAAGCCATTGTGCAGCAGGCAGGCTACGACTTGGTTGCCATCACGGAGACGTGGTGGGACCGCTCCCACGACTGGAGTGCTGCAATGCCTGGCTATCGGCTCTTCAGGAGGGACAGGCAGCACAGAGGGGGTGGTGGCGTGGCTCTCTACATTAGACAATCTTTTGATGTTGATGTTGTGGAACTCCAGGCTGGGAATGATAAGGTTGAATCCCTGTGGGTTAGGATCTGCGGGAAGGCCGGCAAGGCTAACTTCCTGGTCGGGCTCTGTTATAGACCGCCGAACCAGGATGAGGAGACTGATGAGGAGTTTTATAGGCAACTGACAGAAGTTGCAAAATCGTCGGCGCTTGTCCTCGTGGGGGACTTCAACTTCCCGGACATATCCTGGAAACACAACACGGCACAGAGAAAGCAGTCTAGGAGGTTTCTGGAGAGCGTGGGAGATAGCTTCCTGACGCAGCTAGTCAGCGAACCTACCAGGGGTGGTGCCCCGCTAGACCTTCTCTTCACAAACAGAGAAGGACTGGTGGGAGATGTGGTGGTCGGAAACTGTCTTGGGCAGAGTGACCACGAAATGGTTCAGTTCTCTATTCTTGGCGAGGCCAGGAAGGGGACCAGTAAAACTGCTGTATTGGACTTCCGGAGGGCTGACTTTGAGCTGCTCAGGACGCTGGTTGGCCAAGTCCCTTGGGAGGTGGTTCTGAAGGGCAGAGGAGTCCAGGAAGGCTGGGCGCTCCTCAAGAAGGAAATCGTGATGGCACAGGAGCGGTCCGTCCCCACGTGTCCAAAGACGAGCCGGCGTGGAAGAAGACTGGCCTGGCTCAACAGAGAGTTGCGGCTTGTGCTTAGCAGAAAAAAGAGGGTTTATAATCTTTGGAAAAAAGGGCGGGCCACGGAGGAGGACTACAAGGATGTAGCGAGGCTGTGCAGGGAGAAAATTAGAAAGGCCAAAGCTCATCTGGAGCTCAACCTGGCTACTGCCGTTAAAGACAACAAAAAATCCTTTTACAAATATATCAACGCGAAACGGAGGACTAAGGAGAATCTCCATCCTTTACTGGATGCGAAGGGAAACCTAGTTACTAAGGATGAGGAAAAGGCTGAGGTGCTTAATGCCGCCTTTGCCTCAGTCTTTAGCGGCAATACCGGTTGTTCTCTGGATACCCAGTGCCTTGAGCTGGTGGAAGGGGACGGGGAGCAGGACGTGGCCTTCGCTATCCATGAGGAAATGGTTGGCGACCTGCTACGGAGCTTGGATGTGCGCAAGTCGATGGGGCCGGATGGGATGCACCCGAGGGTACTGAAAGAACTGGCGGAGGAGCTGGCCGAGCCGCTTACCATCATTTATCGGCAGTCCTGGCTATCGGGGGAGGTCCCAGTTGACTGGCGGCTAGCCAATGTGACGCCCATCTATAAGAAGGGCCGCAGGGCAGACCAGGGGAACTATAGCCCTGTCAGTTTGACCTCAGTGCCAGGAAAGCTCATGGAGCAGATTATCTTGAGGGTCATCACGCGGCACTTGCAGGGCAAGCAGGCGATCAGGCCCAGTCAGCATGGGTTTATGAAAGGCAGGTCCTGCTTGACGAACCTGATCTCCTTCTATGACCAAGTGACGCGCTTGGTGGATGAGGGAAAGGCTGTGGATATGGTTTACCTTGACCTCAGTAAGGCTTTTGACACAGTTCCCCACAACATTCTCCTCAAGAAACTGGCTGCTCGGGGCTTGGACTGGCGTATGCTTCGCTGGGTTAGAAACTGGCTGGATAGCCGGGCTCAGAGAGTTGTGGTGAATGGAGTCAAATCTGGTTGGAGGCCGGTCACTAGTGGTGTCCCCCAGGGCTCTGTACTGGGGCCGGTCCTCTTTAATATCTTTATCGATGATCTGGATGAGGGCGTCCAGTGCACCCTCAGTAAGTTTGCAGATGACACCAAGCTAAGTGCGTGTGTCGATCTGCTCGAGGGCAGGAAGGCTCTGCAGGAGGATCTGGATAGGCTGGAGCGATGGGCTGAGGTCAACTGTATGAAGTTCAACAAGGCCAAGTGCCAGGTCCTGCACCTGGGGCGCAACAACCCCAAGCAGAGCTACAGGCTGGGAGATGAGTGGCTGGAAAGCTGCCTGGCAGAGAAGGACCTGGGAATACTGGTTGATAGTCGGCTGAATATGAGCCAGCAGTGTGCCCAGGTGGCCAAGAAGGCCAACAGCATCCTGGCCTGCATAAGAAGCAGTGTGGCCAGCAGGTCTAGGGAAGTGATTGTGCCCCTGTACTCGGCTCTTGTGAGGCCGCACCTCGAGTACTGTGTTCAGTTTTGGGCCCCTCGCTACAGGAAGGACATGGACGTGCTCGAGCGAGTCCAGAGAAGGGCGACCAAGCTGGTGAGGGGTCTGGAGTACAAGTCTTACGAGGAGCGGCTGAGGGAGCTGGGCTTGTTCAGCCTGGAGAAGAGGAGGCTCAGGCGCGACCTTATCGCTCTCTACAGTTACCTTAAAGGAGGCTGTAAAGAGGTGGGGGTTGGTCTGTTCTCCTACGTGCCTGGTGACAGGACGAGGGGGAATGGGCGAAAGTTGCGCCAGGGGAGTTTTAGGTTGGATGTTAGGAAGTACTTCTTTACCGAAAGGGTTATTAAGCATTGGAACGGGCTGCCCAGGGAGGTGGTGGAGTCACCATCCCTGGAGGTCTTTAAAAGACGTTTAGATGTAGAGCTTAGCGATATGGTTTAGTGGAGTACTTAGTGTTAGGTCGGAGGTTGGACTCGATGATCTTGAGGTCTCTTCCAACCTAGAAATCTGTGATACTGCGATACTGTGATACTGTGATACTGTGCTTATTGCTTTTTCTTCAGTGGCTGCAGGAAAAAACACAACTCCAGGCAGCTGATGCCAATGCCTGGACTAGTAGCAGAGCAGTGCTAGAAAAGGTCTTGGTACAAGGAATGAAGTAATGCTGTTCTACCAACCTCCTTTTGCTATTTGGAGGTGTTATTTTCCCAGCTTCTATCCTATTTGCACCGTCATGATAGACCATTTCAACTCTTTCCATGAGCATTTGACTTCATAATATAACACTATCCTCAAGATTAGTAAATGCACCACTGAAACAGGTAATAGGTGATTAGCATATAGTGCTGAAAGTTCAACATGAAGAAGGCAAAATCCCATATTCTGGAAGCTCATCTTCTCTTTGAAGACTATTGCTAACAACAAGGGAAAAAGCTCAACAAGTCTAATAGAGGAAAACAGAACAAAAAGATGCATGAACAATTTAGAGTCAAAGCAGCTATAAATCTTGAGAAATATATGGAAGAGTTTTTGAGAGTGGCCTCTCACAGAAGAATTAATTTGTCTGATCTCCAGTGTTAGTCACAGCCCTGCCATAAATGATCACATCATGAAAAAGTCCTCTCTAACTTCCTGTTCCTAAAGGGGCACTGAAACACATAAGATATCCGAGATTTGTGGACATGAGTTTGCCGTGAGAACAGTATCAAGCCATTCGCTAGTATGGGGTGGATGACAAGCATGCTTCAAATGGCAAAATCAGGTGGGATTTCTGGTTATGGGGATCACATACACAAGGGAGCATGTGGTGTGGAGCACCTTACATCAAGCTGTCAGCAATCATGAAAATACTGGACCTGATGGAAGCAATTTTTGAACCATTCTACTCCACAAGATTGAGCAGCACACTGTCTACTTCAAGTAGACTGAAATGTCCCATGTCTCTGGGGACAAATATATCATGTCTTTGTGAGCTGTAGTAAAATGCCTTCTGCCTTTGGCTGTACCCAGACCAGTATTCTACACAGGTTTAACTTAGAACACTATAATTGCCTATAAAACAAAGAAAAGTTAGATGTAACATTCAAGAAAAAGTCTGCAAACTACAGAGAAAAATTATCCTAAGAAGCTAGAATTAGAAATATTTATCCACACAGATCTGTGAGAGGCCATTTTGGTGTTACTTTCTGCCGCCAATTTGTGGAAGACTGGAAGGATTCGTTGTAAATTATTAATACCAGACAATGCATGCAGTCTTTTGTATTGCATTAAAAATTTACACAACTAGTACATTGTACAAGCAAAATCTTACCTCTCTTTCCAGCTAAAAGGCTGTTGTCTACATGCTTGTTTGATAGGTACATATTATAAGACACACAAATAACCTTTCGTCCATTGTTTTGCAGTATATGAAATTTGATATGGGCACTAAGGTCTTTCATAAGAAAAGTGATAGTGATAAATACATATTATTGGAAACAATTAACATTCTACTAAATCAGAACCCTAATGCAGAAATGTGGGCATAAACAAGACAATCTATTATACAGCCACAAACTCAGACATAAAACGTATGTGACAACTTTGTAATTTAGGACTTTTTTTTTTTTTTGTTAAAAAAAAATGCAAATTGTAAACCTATTTGGGGGCTCATTTATTTACTTCATACCTGGAATGGTTTAAACACATTTTCAGCAAACCTTACTGGGAATTGTAATCCTCCTTTGCAAGGATGTATTTCAGCCAGTATACATATATTTTAATAATATATATAATTTAGCAGATTAATTTGTCATTTTACTTTCTATTTTTCTTTCTATGTCTTTACCTACAGATTTTAATATTGATTTGTTTTGTGTTTGTTTATTTATTCATTGATGTTAAACTATATTGATATAATATTTATAAAGATTTTTCATTGTTGTTGATTCTTAATTTACACATCAGTTCTACAACATTTACCAATCTTAACCAGATTCTGATCTCATTCATTGTAAATGAAAAAATAAAAATAAAAATAAAAAAAGTACTTTCATGTTCTACTTCAGTCAGTATATATGTAAATATTAATTTTTGCCATAGTTGTGGTCTATCATCTCACATCAGTGAGCCAGCTGTAGAAGGGACTTATTTTATGTCAGTGTGAGGTTATCTTGACATGGGAAAAAGATATTCTCAGCCTGATCCATACTCGGCAGGCAGAATTGCTGAAATCAATGAGGACAATTCAAGGCAACAAGCACAACTTAATAGAATTAACCTTCGGCAGCATGAATTGGTAGCAATCTGACTTCAATGGAGCTATGCCAGATTATACCAGCTAAAGATCTGGACCTATGAAGTAAAAGCTTTGCATTAGATCATTTACACTGTAGCTTTTCAAAGGAATCTTGCTTGGTTCTTTTGACAGATCAAAGACCTCAAACAGAGTGTGTAACATACACTTTAAACAAACATTCATGTTCTTCTGAACTGGTGAGAGAATGGGAATGTATTTGATACGTGTCATTTCTACATTTCCACAGAGAAGAGTCTGGAGCAATCAGGAACCTATAAAAGATTAGCCATACAATTTTCCCCAATGCAATGACTGCCATACAACTGATATGAGAAATATAATTTTTGAATACTTGAAAATATGTAGGACAGCTTGTAAGAGAAGTGTACATTATTTAATAGTGGGTTGGCTTTCATTTGTGGCCTAGTGGTTTTGTGAAAAAAATATTCTTGTGGTACCATTAATTCCAAAAAATAAAAAAAGACAATATCAACATAGATGTGGCATTGGAAATGTAAGATTTTTCATGTTCTGCAGGACATTTCTATGAAAATTTAACTGACATAAGTATGAACTGAGTCCTGTTTAGGGCCTTCTGAGGATAACTACAAACTTTACTTTTACTCGTCTGTTTCCATGCATTCACATATTCAGCAGAACCGTTAAGATCTCAAGCACAAGTAAACATCATCTGATGACCTTTAAAAATAATTTTGCAGTATTGTTAATCCATTTTCATCTTCTTCTATCTCTGTATATCCCAGATAATTGTTTTGTTGATTTTTCTCTCTTAGGTGGTACACTACCAGTTTTTTAAGTCTGGAGTTGTACCTCATTTTTTAAAATTAATGTGTTTGTGAAGCATTCAACATCCTTTTGAGCATTAAATAAAACATAGCTTCCTGTCTGGCAATAGACCATGAAACTGTATTTCTTTTTGTTATTAGCAAATGGCAACCTCCAGGATTATCATAGCTGTCCATTTTACAACAATTGAAAAATCTGAGATTTAGATTTTTTTCTTTTCTTTTAGATGTTGCTTTGAATTTCATGTTTAATTCACATATTCTGTTTAAACAGATTGTTCCTTTACCTTGTTTAAGTTGCCAGTCAAAATCATCATTATTTTCTTTAAAACTTATCAAGATTTCTGACAGAATGAAGTCTTATTCATATGAATTAAGGAAAAGCTATGGAAATTGAAACTTACTGTATGTGAACAGAAGTATGGTAATAAAGGCTGATAAAATATCATTAAAACTCATATCACTAACAAACACCACTGCTATAATATTGAATTAAAACCTTCTAATTCATAGTTTCATTGTTTTTATTCTCTTAGATGAGATAAAACTGATTTCCTATAGTAAACTGCTTTACTGGACATAAAATGGATGACTTTTCAGTTAAATATTGCCACTTGAAGATTTCTTTTCAGAATGCTTCCCTATTTTATTTAATTATTTATTGTTTTGTTTTATTATATTTTATTTATAATTTTTTTATTTCATTCCATTGTATTTTACTGTTCTTTAGCATTCAAGACTCCGCTGTCTTATTCAGCATGTACTGGATTGAAATTATACAATCCTATGAAAATGCAAAAATAAACATAGTGTAAACTATCAATGTTTTTAATATAGTTTGCCACTTCTTTTTTTTTTTTTTTCCAATAATTATTTATTAGGGAGTATCAGTGTAATAACAAAACTTTCTACAGCCTCCTAACAACATCTATCTTCTGGTGAAAAATTACTGCTAACAAGCATATGACAATTTATCAGCATTAATACAACATTGCTTTGTGATGCCATTAACAGCTTAACAATGTCCGTGTTTAATGTACCTAGCTAATTCCCAATGCCAAAACTGTGTACTGTAGCAGGAAGACTGCTGCATTTACACAGGAGCACCATTTTCTTGCGAGAGATATGATTTAGAGCTTTTTGTGCTTTTGCTAGTAGCACTATCACAATAAAATAAATAACATATGGACACAGGTAGGGGCCACATAATTAAAATTCCCTCCAAAATTTCAGATGTAACAAATTAAAATTTACAGGTATCAACTTTCTGAAAGATTTATGCTAAGATAAAACATACCATAGCCTCTTCCATAAGCCTATTACTCTTTACAGTAGTACTACCCAGTTCTGAGAACTCAGAGAGAGTACTTTTCAGTTAGTAAGTTCATTGGTCTTCATTCTGGTAGCAAGAAAATATTGACATTATCCTTAATTAATTAATTAGTTAAAAAAAATAATTTAAAAGCTGCCTTCTTATTTAAAATGACTTTTTTAATTGTTTTTTTTCCTTGCATATCGTGTTTTTAACACACATCAGTGACTACATGGATGGAATCCAAACAAGCCAGTTATTGTCACCCATCTTCCTCAACTCAGAAACTTTACTGACCTGAAAAAGGAACAGAGAGAAATCCATTTCCAGGGCACTGTTACAACTCTTGAGGCAGCAGTTACAGCAATTACAATCTAGTATTACTTTCAATATTCTGAGTAACTTGTAGCAGCAGATCCAGACTGTGTAAGGAACATGTGAACACCTGCTTACAGATTTAATTTCTTCACCAAAGGAGAATTTTACAAATTCCTAAAAGATTCATAAAAACGGCTGACATTAGATGATGTGAGTACTTCCTGAAACTTAAAATACTATTCAAAACTGATCATTTAAGGCTTGCTTAAGAGATCAAATCCCCCAAAAGTTCACTAGAATTTCAACCATCCTTCCATATCTTATTAAATGCAATTTTTCCATCCTCATTTTGAAAAACCTTGTCCCCTTCATTGACATTCACGTTATTGCTTTGAGGATCTTCTGGGTGTATCATTTTAATTGTTTTACATCTCTTTGTCTCAGATCAACCATTACTTACCTGTTTTCAGTTTCATAGCCTACTCCTATTCTGTCATCTTTCATTTATCACTGAGAGATTAATTTGACCCTCAGTCAGCTCAGAATCTCTTTTCACCTACTCAGCAGATTTCTCATCCAACGTCTTCATTTCCTTGTTCATTTAGTCCATCATATTTGTCAGGAAGGTGAAAACAATTAAATCGCCACCGTACAGAATACATTATCCATCAAGCTGCTAGCATATTGTTCATTGCTTTTCCTCTCTTTCTGTTCTAGTTTTACATTTAAAGCTTCCTGGAGCAGTTGCCATCACTTCTGGTTGTATTTGTAAAGTCAGTCCTATGAGTGGAACTCTTCAGCAGTACTGAAATGTATATACAAACAGAAATAACAAAAATAATTAAAATACAATAACAATAATAGTAATATTTAAATCAAATCCCTGTTGTTTAAATCATATAAAAATTATATCTCTGCAGTTGGTAGGAAAAATACATTTCAGTACTCCATTTCATTACCTACATTCATGATGACTTTTCTTATGGAATTATACAAAAAGAGGGAGGACAATTTAAAACACTAAGTGTTACAAGAAGTGTTATACTTGTAAGACAAAAATCTGTTACTTTTGGTATTTATGATCTAGCAGTCATACTGCTCAAATATGAACAATCTCTTGATTTTCATCTACTGGAAAATATTTTTTGACTTTTTTCTGCCTATTTGAGAAGCTTGGTGAATTGACTACTCAAGACTCGTCAAAATAATTGGCTACAAAACTGATCAGACAATACAATGAAACCTAATGTTATTCTTTCAAATACCAGGGATTCACACTGAATAAGACTTTTATTGTAGCCATTTTTCATTGATTGAAAACACTTAGGACTTGAGGCTTTTGGCTGAGCACTTTGGTTTGCTTCTTCTTACTGAAGAAATTTAATAACAAAAGTATCAAAGCCAAAGAATTTGACAAGGCAGACTATTATCTGCCAGTCTAAACAATGTAGCAACAAAAGTTAATCTTCTGTGGAAAGAAAAGGAAATTTGGAAACATGTTTCATATTTTATTGAGATATTTTATTGTTTATGCAGTATTACAGTAGAACTAACTGACACACTGAGGTCATAGAAAATATTTCAAACATCTTGACTGAAAATGCCTGGTATGTTTTTTTTTCTATGCCATTCCTATGGTGTTAAATTGAAATTTTATTGTATTATTCTGCCCATGAGGTCTAACTGAAATATCTTAGACTTGGAAAGTGGTATTTTTTCAAATAATTGGGATTTTATTTTTTTTTCAAATTGTGTGCAATTTGTATTGTTTTAGTGATTTTTCCCCATTGTTTGAAGACGCTAAAAGACAAAAAGGTCTCAAAAAAAGTAAACATTTAGTTTAAATAAAATTAATAAAAGACATAAATTTGACAATTTTTTTTTTTAAACTGTGTTTTTTTTGTTAATTAGTTCATTAGGAAAAAAAAAAAAAAGAAAAGGAAAAAAAAAAACACTTTAGCCATAACAAATTTGCACAGTATGATTTGGAGAAAAAAATGTATTGAAGGGTATTTTGAATGATTCACTCATGAACTAAATTCTGCTAATGAGCTGCTGTCAGAGTATAACAGATTTCAGATTGCTGAACAGCATTTAGATTGCTGTGGCAGGAGGAAGAGGGACAGTACTTTTTCTTTTCTGGTACATGGTGTGAGAATGAGCGTTTCAAGACAGTGTTATGAGGTATTTAATAGAAAATGTTAAACATCTCTTCCCATGAATCCACAATACTTGATAATGACCTGTGGCACTATGAATAGAATCATAAATCAATAGGAAAAAGAGAGATTCATGAAAATTTTATGTATAGAACTCACCATAGACAACACACTTGTCACCATCTAGAATCTGTCCTATTTGCTTGTTTGTTTCATTTGAAGGTTTTGAATAATAGCATATAATGAAACTATTTTAGACATACCAATCTCTATTTATATACCATAGTTTGCAATAGAGGATATTCATAGTTCTAAAAAAACAGCAGTTCACTTCTGCAGCTCAAGAGCTCTTTTCATCCTTGTCATTTTAAAAGCTAATGAACAATTTCCTATACTTTTGAAAGGAGTTAGAACCAGTGTTACAGCCAAAGTTACAGAACAGTATCATTGGTTTTATAGAGGAAATAGTGGAGGGCAATAAAAGTATGTAACACATTGTCTCTCCTGGTAATGTCTCATTTAATGAAGCCATACCAAGAATAAAACTTCTGCTAGACATATCCATCCCACTGATAATCCCCAGCAGTGCTCTATCTACAATTTTGTATTTAAGTTTTTTTTTGGGAAAAAAAAAAATCATGTCTATAATGCTTTATTGCAAGACATAAATGATGCCTGCGTAAGAAAGGCATCACTATGTTAATCCAAATGCTGTCTGTTTCATTAATCTTCAGTAGTCAGACTTAGATAATTTTAGAAGAACTTTGAATTGCTTTAAAAAATAATCCCTAAAACAAAGTGTTTAAAATATGTTGATAATATCTTATGGCTGGCAGAAAAATTCATTCTCTCACATGTTGTCTCTAATACTGATTGACATCTGCACAGAAATGTAAGGGGAAGCTATTTATATATTTCAGCAGCATTCTTTCAGTAATGCACACTGTTATTGGGCATCTGAAATCTAAAACCATATGTTGTACATTTCTGAAAAATTTCATCATTATTTTCATCCACTGGATAATTTTGTTGTTGTTGTTGTTTTACCATGAATAATCTGCTTTAAGCGCATGTTGCTGACCTTCTCCATAGTTCAGTTTCATTTTTGCAAAATATTTAGCAATGAGTTTGCATCAGTTATATGTATCTATATATATATATGTGTGTGTGTATATTTGTAATTCCTTCGTGTCAGGAGAGGGGTAACTCAAACTATTAAGATGCCCAGTCCTTATACCATATATTTGTGAACTGGTCCCAAAGGAAATTCAAAATGAAACATGCACTGGCACACCTAACTATCCAGGGAAGCAATTCCACTGAAAGTAGCTTAAGGGGACACTTAAGCAAACTGGACATGGTTCTGATAGGATATAGCCACGAGTGCTGAGGGAAACAGCAGATGTCATTTCAGTGCTGCTCTTGATAATCCTTGGTAGATAGCAGGTCACAAAAGGCTTAAAATGTATGGTCTAGCTCAAATAAAGTTTTTAGATATCTTAAAAGCCAGATACAGCAGCAAGCAAATTTTAGGGCCTTTGAGATTCATCCTTCCTAACGTTAAGTGTCTAAATTTTTGCCAGTCACTGTAGGCTCCATTTGCTTTCTATAGTAAGAAATGAGCTTTCTAAATAGTACTTTGTCAAATCCATTTTGATGGTTTACATGAGGATAAGATGAACTGTGCTCTGGATGTTCTCTTTCTTACCACAACTTTATTTGAGCTAGACCATACATTTTAAGCCTTTTGTGACCTGCTGGTTTTGTATTCTAGTTCTACAGCATTTGTCAGTATTATTAAAGTTTGTCAGAATTTGTTGAAAGCTCCTTTTTTTTTTTTTTTTTGGGGGGGGGTGGGGGGAGGGGGGCAGGGGACTCAACAACTAATTTCTTAGGGCTATATTATTCACACAAAACCTTCTGTTCCAAATTAAACTTTCCTTCATCACTATTATTTAGGTAGTAACTGCACTCAAGAATAAACTAGAAGATCAAAATGACTATTGGTTTTTCTAAGAGCACTGAAAGATTAAAGCTGCTGGTGGTCTAAAGCAGGAAGCTTCATTTAAGCAGTTAAGAATACTTTCTTTAGTCTGTCCATATTTCTGTGCTGCTTTTCCCTCATTACCAAGGTATCAGACTGCTTCAAATCCTTCATGCATTTATCAGTTCAGCATGGTTGTGAGGTAGGAAACTCAGAGGAGCAATTAAAGGAGGCTTAGAATGCTGTGTTAAAGGTATGCAGGCAGCTAAAGATGAAGGTAAGTCCCAGTGGGATTTTGAAAACTGCTTATGGGTTACAATTATACAGGGACTTTGTGTCTGAAAGACTAGATATCTAGCTGTTATTTTAGGTACTGCTGTCCAAAACACAAAAACAATTTGAAACACTTTTTTTAAAAAAAAGTTTTTGTAGGTGGACACTTCTTTTCTCTTTTATTTTCTCTGCTTTGCTTTCCTCCTGCTTTTCTTCACTTTGCAGTTCCTTGTCTTGTCTTCCCTTTAAGAAACAGGGAAACTGCTCTTCTCCCTGCTTCCTACTCCGGCCGTTGCTTCCAAGAGGCAATTTCATCCCCTTTTTCCTCAGCAATAGAGGTTTGATAAATTGACTTTTTTCTACAGTCCAAATAAGCACAAGGGTCATAGCTGTGGTGTTGCCTCTGTTAGTCTATTAGGTTTTTAGTCTATTAGCCTATTATTCAGGTTGTTTACCCTGAATAAACCCCAGCTAGCTTTGGCACTGGGTGGCTCAGAGCAATGTCATTCTTAAATCTACTGAGGTTTCATAGACTAAGTATTTGGTGTCAGATATTAGAAGGGTTCCTCAAATGGTCTGAACTTTGGTTAGTTCATTCAGTTTTTTAGTTATATTTTCCTTTTATGGTTACATATTTGCTTCAGGGAAAGTCTGCTGCTGCATATAAATTCACACATACAAATAAAGAGTGAAAATAATGCAAGCATTCAAACAACATCAAGATGTGAGAATGTATTTTGTGGATTATTTAGCCTATTTTGTTGTAATATTTCTGTCACTTAGTTTTCGAGTTCTATCATGTTTTCTTCTTTCCCAGCTTAGAAATTAAATTAACTTATTTTTATCCTTATCTGGCTGCTTGGAAGACAATGGTGTTTGATAATGACTGAATTTATGTGATAAATAAATCAGTAATGCCATTGTGAAGTCTTTGATCTGCCCATGGTTCTTGAAAATCAAGTAAGTGATCGCAGTCATGAAATGATTTTTAATTAAATAAAATTAAAGACAGATTCTGGAAGTTCAAATGTAGTCTTAAATACTATGGTTTATCAATCAAATAACCAAAAAAAAAAAAAAAACCTTAAATAGATTTTAAAAGTAGTCAAGAAGTCAGAAACAATAATCTATACCCAGGAATAATTTCTCTTCTTGTCATTGAGTTATGATCAGTATGAACTTGGAAAAGTAAAAGTTTAGTTGTACCAAAACTGTCTTCAGTTAAGAGATGCTGCAAGGTCTATAATTAACAATTTCACATGATTTACATCACCATTGTGTTTTATTTGTATTTATAATGGTAAAAGAAAAGTTTCATCCTGTTATGAAACTTTCAGATCATATTAAAGAATGACCCAATATGGTACAGAATTAAGACATAATAAAAAGTTGTTGGTATGATAAGACTTTCATATCATATTAGTCAAGGAAAACTACTACTTCATGTTTTGTTCACACTCTACACTGCAACTCATTGTTTGTTTTCACTAAATGCAAAAACCTTGCATTTTTAATAGTGCATTATTATCATTATTTTTTTTTTCTTTACTAGTATTCTCTTCTTTAGTATCTTTTTATTACTTTTTTTTTAATAATTAATTCTGGACTAATAATCATTCTTTGACTAGACTTCTGAGATTTCAATTATATTAATAATAAACTCTTGTCTTTACAACAAAGGTGTATCCCTTTTGCCCTTAAAAAGATTTTGAGAAAATCAGGCTGAGTATTGAGCGTAAGCCATAGGATTTGTGAAGAGTCATGGGTGAAAAATGAGAATCAATTCCCACCATAGGAAAGGTGATCCGTAAAAATGGATTGTCTCCTACCACACTCTCTTTCCAATACATCCTTGTGTTGGCAGACTTGGTCTATTCTGAGTAGGAAATCCTCAGTTATTGGGTGACCCAGAGTGCTTGAAGCTACTTTATTTCCTTTGGCATTTTAACTCGGGCAAATTCATGATACCATATGTATTCTGTAGAATATGAATATAATGAAGAGTAATTGAAACAACATCTTAAAGTTGTTGTAACAAGGCAGTCTAGATATGGCTATACTTATTACACTGTTTATATGTTTTCAAGATAATTTGAATGCAATATTGTAATTATTGCTAAGTATATAAAACATGAGATTTTCTTTGTTCTTTTTTGTATCCTTCCTTTGTTCTTTCCTTCTTCAACAGAAGAAATTAATCAGCCATATCAACATACTAATTTAAGCATTATCAGTTTACAATTCTAGGGCCTTAAGAATTTATAGCAATCTCCAATGTCTCCTAAACATTAATCTTGTATTTAAAATGTTTTGCAACTACAAATATGCATTTAGTTATGTAAATATGCATTTAGTTATGTAAAAAGCTATTCTTGTCATCTTGTGCATATGTAATTCAGAACCTCATACAAAAAGCAAAATGAACCTATTTCCTGCTGATTTCCTTCAGAACCACTAAAATTAAATGTCATGTGCATTTCTGAATGATGACAAGAGATGACAAAGCTGAGTGTATTTGAATAAATAATGACATTTTTTGAAAATAGTAATAATAATAAAAATGATGAATAATAATTTTGCCTAGGTCTGTAGCAGCTCTCTAGCTTTTTGTTTCAAGACGCTTGTCACTTCATAAAGTTGCAATTACAGTGTTAAGAAATTTCAGTTAATTTTCCATACTTAAATGATCATAAAAATGATCATGCAACTTATTGTTTGATTCCTTGCCATGTTCCTTCCCAAGTGATCACCTCATTAAGATTATTGCTGCAGTTTATAATCGTAAAGTAATTCTTAATTTTAAATGTTCCTTTAAAGTTGCCACTGTGAAACTGTCACTGCATTATCTTTGAAACATTTCTCATCTATCAAGCTGATTATTGCTGCAGGATGATGGAACTGAGATACACAGTTTTGCTATTTCCCTCATGGATTTGGATTTTTCTTTTGCTTATTTTGAATTTGGCACCTGTTTATTTTATGGTTTTAAATATCATTAATCAAGCATTTTCTGCTTATTGGGGTGTGAACCAGTTCTGGGACAACTTATTGCAATTTGGCTGTGCCAAGTGGATGATGATGAATGAATAGATTGAATGAAATTTCATTTGATTTCAGACTGTTCCTGCTGCCAATTTTTTGCTACTATTTACATATTTGATGTAGAAAGAAAGGAAGAAAAAAATATATTTTTTTATTTCTTGCTGCTTTTTCTCCAGTGCCCCAAATTGGCACTGATCACTGCTGAATTGCTTCTGTTTTAGTGTAAGTTAAATATATTAATTAATAGTTCCTTACATCTTTCAAAAATACTTGTCCTTTACATACAAAGAAACACTGGGGTCTGACCTCTAAGTTAAGGGTTCAGTTACTTGCTGAAGCTCTAACTGTAGAAACTAGTTTTTAACTGTTCTAAATTGCATATATACACTATCTGTTACTGATAAGTTTATTAAAATAGCTGCTTGACTTCATGTAAGCAATCAGGCATTTTTTTCTAGTCTGAAAGGTGCTTACTGGATTCTGTTCTATTCCTTGCAAATGCTCAGATGAATATTAGAGTCCCCCTGTTCATACAGAACCAATGACTTCTGCTTTACATCTGCAAATTTGAATGTAAAAAATTGTCTACCTTTCTACAGTGCTAGACTGAAGCTGTCAGACATTTATAGAGCTCATCCAAACACCTGGTTCTCTTACTTGATGACACCTAGTTGGCTCATCTTCCAGGTAAGGAAGAGCTCATCCTTTAATCTGTTCATCCCAAATATGTGTCAAAACCGAACAGCATTTCAGTCTCCTAGATTGCTTGTGCTATACCTTGTTGCCCTCTCAGCAGATGTTATGATTGCTAAAGTCCTTTGTGAGGACAAAGGACTGCAACTTTGTTCAATATTTTTTTTTCTTGATTGGCCCATCTGTAGCAGATACCCACCATGCATGATACTCCCTTTTCTTCTTGGCTGATGCTAACACTAAGACTCTCCAAAGGTGTGTTGTCCATTCAGTAGCAAATTTCAATGAATGTCAACTTCACTTTTGTTTTTACTGTTTTCCTACTCATCTTCCTTATCATTCTTTCCTAGAGAACTTGTACCCATATGCTGCAGATCTCCAGTCATGCAAGCTCTTCCATAATATCTCTAATTCCAATGGTGCATGGCTCTGGGTCTTCATACAGGTTTACAGTTTCCCACTTCTCCCATTTATGTCCCAGGATCCACGTGTTTTAGTACCGAAGTAATGACCTAGGTCCTCAGTCATAAAGCCTATGTAGAGGAATCTGAGAGTCTTACCCATTGTCCTGATGCATGCACAGTTCTTCTCCAACCACTCTCAAAGAGTTCTATATTCCCCCTTTAAAAATAAATATATAAATAGATAAGAATAATAATAAATAAACTGAAATGTTCTCCTTTTACTGTACACTGTGTGTGATGTTATAGGTGCATAAAAGTGAATGAATGAATATGTGAATAAAAAACTGGGATGTTCGCAAATAAAACAAGAAAATAGTTCCAACCCAAATTTGACTTCAAATACTACTTTTAAACAGTTAGAAGACTGCATCAATCAATCACTGTATTATGAGGAAATCTGAGTTTCCCACTTCACTAAAGCAGCTTAGTTGAATGCTTTATTTAATAGTTTCTTTCTTACTAACTCTTGAAGTGGGAAAAAAAGTGAGTGATAAATAGTTGCAACTAAAAGGAAAATATCTGGCATTGTGTGAAAAATGAGGTGGAAGTGCACTTAAACATCTTCTTAAAAAGGACTGCTGACTAGAATAAGGAATTATAGGCAGTGATGAAGGTAAAGCTGAGCATAGTATTCCCACGGCATATTCCTGACAGCATAAATTAATGTTGGCCGTTCTTCTAATATCCTAGATTAAAAGTACTGTCAGGCATATTTCTTTAAGAGACCTTTGTGTAAAACTATAATTGGACAAGAAGTTATTTTCTGTCCTTGTCCACTGAGTGGACAACTCTACAGTACAGTAGGACATTTCCCTCTAGGATAGAGATTAGGACTTTTCTGGTGCTGTGGACAACTTCTTATTTATATAGTTTCATATGTGTAAATATATTCTATAAGGAATATCAAGTGATACAGAAGCCAACTAAGCCGTTGCTACTGTTGTGAATGCATTATTGAGAGATGGGTATCAAGGCTCAATGTGACAAAGTCTTTCAGGTTTAGAGTAGTGTTCTGAAAATATAAAAGAGTTGGCTTATGAACAGGGTAAGCGAAAGAAGAAGCTTAGAGAAATGATACATTCTTGTTTTATAACACAATAATATCCTTGCGAATTAATAACTTAAGTCCAAGATGAGCTTTATGTCAGCATTATAAGATGAGCTGTGGATAGCAGTGCAAAAGCTAACATTTAATGCTTGACCTCTTTTTGGAAATACATTTTTATATATTTATGTTCTCTCTTCCATTTTCGAGTAATAATACATTATCTATGAGATTTAAGTAAAAGAGTATTTCAAAATATATATATATATATTGGAAATATTTTAGATGTTAGATATTAAAATTATATTGTTCATCACTTTGAATACTTAAATATGAAACTGGTTGTTTTCATCAATGTTCCAGTGCCTGAGGGTAAGGTCTCATTTAGTTTCCTTTTAGAGTATTATAACTTCACTGACATCATTGAAGACTTTTGTTTATACTTTTGTGAACTTGTTTAAGACAGATCTCATTTAAATTTAGATTTTCAGTTTAGATTTAAATTTAGATCTCAAATTTATTCTGTGCGCAAGTTTTTTCTGATTGCTAAAATGGGACCTTTACGTTAAAGTTAGTGTCTCACAATGAAAGAAATCTTGCCAGCTTAAAAACTCCAGGCAGTAGAATAGTGTGGAAAATACTTTTAAACTGTGAAAATTGAAAGAATTGAAATGAAATCCAGCTGTGTCATTTCTAATGGTTAAAAAAAGAATCTCAAGCACAATTAGTGAAAAAATCTGGGAAAATAAGAAAAAAAAATAGGGTGTGCTATTCTCCTTATTCAGTTTCAACTCATTTAATTTGCTGATGCCTAAAAATGGGTTTTACCAATACAGTAATTTTTGTCGAAGAAAATAGGAAGTTCTGTTGAAATTTTATTAACTACTATAGGTTAAGACATCAGCTTTCATTAAATAAAGGAAGAAAATAAAAACAAAAGCGAACAAAAAACAAATTTTCCAATCAATATTTCTAAGCTACCTAACCAATTTGTAGAAAAAAAATCAAAGAGGAAAGCCTCAATGTTCACAAATTTTGACATGTCTTTTTGCATGTGTCTGTATGAGCGGTCTCAACAACCAGGAAAAAAACCACAAATGCAGAGTAGCAATAAGAACCTAATTCTTTAAAATGCAATTTGAGTTCATCTGCAGTGCCTATTGTTCCAGTAATCACAGTCTGCTTTGTTTCTTCACGTTACTACTTTACGGTTAGGTGTCAGTTCTGTTTCTTTTAATTCAGTCCAAGTGTCATCTTCAAATTTCTTTTGGAAGAAAGACTGCTAAGGACTTTATCTCAGGCTTTGAACAAACAAAAATACCTGTCAGAAAGGGTGATAAGAGTCCAGTCATGCAGCAAGAAATTTCTCTGAAAGTCAGAGTCAGAGACAAGTGGGTTAAGCACTTGAAGGGAAACTTGCTAGTGGATTACTCCTTGCACTTCATTTCTCCATTGCAACCAACCCCACATTACTTGCTAGACAACTGCATTAGTGACAAACTGGTCTTCAAATGTAGTGACTTATTACTAATCAGCTTTCAAAAGTGTCCTAAACGTGCAAAAGCTGCAGTATGCCAAACTTTTGACTTTTGATCAAGGAGACTTCATGGAAATGATAGTATGAGCAGTACTGTGTAGGAGCAAAGCCTGAACATTTTTTTTTTTTTTACCCCATTAAAAAAGCCTAGCAGTAAGGGTAAAATGAAGAAAAACATGCAAGGTAAAATGGCAGTAGGATGGCATTGGGCTTGAGGTCTTGTCCTTACTATAGAACTGTTCTGTGGAGTATATGTGACTTTTCTTCACCTTTCTGGATTCCTATCAAGCAACATAAGAGAATTGTTACTTAAGACCCTGTTGATCATGGAAAGGCCAACCTAACATGCTGGAATATTTATAAAGAACTAAGGGTCAAGTTTTCTGCTGACTAACTTGGCTGTCTGCTGAGAGTTGACCTCCAAAATGCACATCCCTATGCACTTTCTTGCAGTATTGATAAAGGATTGTGAAGTAAAACTGAGGAGAGGCAATATCAAACAACCTAATTTGTTAATTATTTATAGCTGTGAGATATCCTTGACATCAGGGCTGGGAATATATAGGGAGCAGATGAACCCCAGAGTTATTTTTCCATGATACATTTTATTGGAATTCACATCAGAACCATCACAATGGTGATCCATAACACACAATGTACTGCTGGTGAAACCCATGCCTGGAAGCTGCGTCAATAGCTTGTTACATGAGCCTTTGTTGCTCACTCATCCTGCTAGTGTGAAAATGAGAATTGTGGGGTAAATCCTAATAACTTCCATCAGGCCTCTTAGGACAAGTGTTTGTATGACTGCCTTGGCTTCTTATTTATCCTTGCTATCACCACCTATTCATCTCCCTCTTGGCTTTGAAGGTGAAATCCTTAATTCTCCTTCATCAGAGCTGAGAGCAGCATCAAAGCTTTCTCTCTTATGTCACAAAACTCTCTGTTCCAGAGCACTGAAATATTATTTCCTCAGAAAAAACAGAGCTTTTTTTTTTTTTTTCTAGTTCTTTTCTGTTGATTTGACATGGACATAAATGTTCACAATAATGTTTACTTTATCTAGAAAATTTGCAAAAGAAAACAAATGGTTTAGGATTTATGGATTCCAATTTATCTAAAGCTACATCAAATTTTCGTCAGTAAGAACTGCTCTATTTCAAGGAATCACAGAATATCCAAGTTGAAAGGGATTCACAAGGATCATCGTCGAATTCCTGGATCCCCAAAGGACCACCCTCTGCCTCCCCTTCTGTAACAAATAAATAAATAATAATAATAATAATAAAAGTCAGATTATGTGTCTGAGAGCACTGTCATTGTCCAAATGCTTCTTAAACTCCAGAAGGCTTGGTGCCGTGACCACTTCAGGAAGAAGTATGGCATGCTTAACAACCTATATTATACAGATGATCAGATTAGATGACAGTT
The DNA here is from genome assembly GCF_964034855.1 of Anser brachyrhynchus. Taxonomy (NCBI): domain Eukaryota; kingdom Metazoa; phylum Chordata; class Aves; order Anseriformes; family Anatidae; genus Anser; species Anser brachyrhynchus. The sequence goes on from NC_137694.1 coordinate 137,719,071, forward strand.
GTGGTTACCTTTTGGACTTTGAATCTTTGAATTAGTGTACTCTGGGAGGAACTGCTTATATTTCTGGGACACAAAGCATTTTCTGCTTGACATCCTTTTTGAAAGGCAGTGTTTGTGCCAGAGGTCATACAGTGTGGATCCTTTCCATTCTCCTTCGCCACATAAACAACCCCAACAACCCTTAGCAACTTCACAGGAGAGGTGTTTGTTGATCATCCTTGAGGATGGACTTGATGGATGATCCTCTGGACTCATTCTAATAGGTCCATGTCCTTTTTGTGCTGAGGGCCCCAGAGCTGAACACAGTAATCTAGGTGGGGTCTCACAAGAGCAGAAAAGAGTGGGAGAATCACTTCCCTCAACCTGCTGGCCACATTTCTTTTGCTGCAGCTCAGAATATGCTTGGCTTTCTGGGCTGCAAGAACACAATGCCAGTTCACGTTGATCTTCTCATCAACCAACACCCTCAGGCCCTTCTCCTCAGGGCTGCTCTCAATCCACTCCACCCAGCCTGTATTTGTGCTTGGGATTTCCCCAGCCCAGATGCATGACCTTGCAGTTGGCCTTGTTGAACTTCATGAGGTTCACGCAGGCCCACCTCTCAAGCCTGTCAAAGTCCCTCTGGATGGCATCCCTTTCCTACATCATGTCAGCTGCACCACACAGATGGTGTCATTGGCAAACTTGCTGAGGGTGCACTCAATCCCATTATCTATGTTATAATATCCTTAATTGATAAAGATATTAAATATCTTTATCTTTAGTCCCAATACTGACTCCCAAAGAACACCACTTGTTACTGATCTCCACTTTGATCGTTTGGCACTAAGCTGTTGACTGCAACTCTTTGAGTGTGACCATCCAGCCAATTCGTTATGCACTGCATGGTCTATTAAATCCATGTCTCCCCAATTTAGAGACCAGGGTACCATGTGGGACAGTGCCAAATACTTTGCACGAGTAGATGATGTCAGTTGCTCTTCCCCTATCTACCAATGTTGTAATCCTATTGTAGAAGGCCACCAAATCTATCAGGCATGATCTGCACTTAGTAAAGCCATGTCATCTGTCACCAATCACCTCCATATTTTCCATGTGCCTTAGCATAGTTTCCAGGAGGATCTGCTCCATAATCTTGTTGGTCGCAGAGGTGAGAATGACTGGTCAGTAGTGTCCTAGGTTTTCTTTTTTTCCTTCTTTTTTTTTTTTTTCCCTTTTTATGTTACGCTTTCTCTCTTCTAGTCAGTGGGAACTTCACAGGACTGCCACGACTTGATTTTCCCAGGGACTGTAATGAGGCTGACTGTCTTGTAGCTCTCCAAATAATCCTTCTTGCCCTTCAAAAAGCTTAATGAAAGCCTTTTGACCATTATCAGGGATTTTCCCTAGTCTCCATAATCACCACTGACAGTAATAAGACTTTGGATACTTATAGTGGGATTCTCATTCCTAAAATTTTGTGTCTAGTGTTATTGTGTGGCCCTGCTTGTGGTATCCTGCTTGCCTTCCATCACCATTTCATTGCTGTTGTCTGCTACTCCTGTGCAGATGTCCCAGGTGTCCCATGCATCTCAAATGACACTTAGGACCTGGGTTAGGGCAACTTAATAGAGCCCATAAAATCTTTTTTATAACATTCAGTAACTGTACTCAGACCTCCTGTGATCTAACAGTTATAAGCAGATGAATACTTAAGCCCTATTCATACATACAAAGAAAAGATTTTTCCCAGGTTGCTGCAGGACAGCAGCTATATTCAGCATGAGATTTACATTTATTCATTGCGGGATTTATGCTGAACACAGCCAAGCTTCACAAAGTATGTTGTTGAAGTACACATCTGTAAGAAGATATACTTTAATTCTAGTTTCTCTCTCAGTGATTACGTAATATAAAAGAAGAATGGTGTTGAATCAGTTCTCTATTTGCCTAGATGAATGCTCTTAACAGTAAACTATACAATTATAGCCACAATAACCAAAAATATTATCCCATAACTTATTATCATTATTATTATTATTATTAATTATTATTATTATTATTATTATTATTATTATTATTATTATTTATGCTCCACTATCTGCTTTTCAGCCTAACATTATTGACATGGAAAAGTAGTTTTGCTCTGGATCATTCTCTATTAAAAGTTTACCTAAAATTTCAAGCCACTCTCTTTTTGTGGGAATTGGAATCTATTTGCAGCAGTAGTCTGTTTCAAGATATTTTTCCTTCTTTTATCTCATCATTCTTGGCCGATGATTCTGCACACTGCACATCAGTGTCTCCTAAATATTGCTGATGTATGTTAATTTTAATAAATGAAATTCATCATACTCTGTGGACTATCAGGTCTCCCTGGTCCACACTATGGACTATCAGGTCCCCTTACCTAGCTCTCTAATTTTTCAAGACCTCTCTAAAAGACCTCTCTCTGCCCTTGACGGAGTCATCACCTCCTGCAGCACCTTGCACTCCTGCACTTAGACTTGTTTAACTTCATTAGGTTCATGTGGGTCCACTTATCCAGCTTGTCCAGATCCCTTTGGATGGCATCCCTTCCTTGTATTATATCAACTGTACCCCTCATCTTGGTGTCATCTACAAACTTGCTGAGAGTGCACTTGATCCCAATGTCTGTCACTGATAAAGATATTAAACATTTCCTCACACTTAAAAAAAAAAAAAAAAAAAAGACTTTTGTCTTCCTTCTTGTTCTTTCAGTATAGATGAAAATGGCAATACCTAGACTGAGGATCACTAAGACACAAGCAAAGTGTTTAGGGCTTAGCTTCCCAATGTGATTTCCCACAATGATATAATACTTTATGCATCATTCATATTTCATATTTACAAACAAAGAAAAAAAACAAACAACAACAACAACAAAAAAACCCCACACAGTAAAATACTTGCATTCTGAGTTTGGTCATTGAGCTCATATTCTATGTGTCCCTGTTGGCATTTCCTAAAGGCCATATATCACCCACAAACAGTATTTATGATAGACATATTATATATATAAAATGCTTATACTAAATTCAACTTTTATAAATCCTATAACTTTTCATAAGTTTTGGATTTCTGCCCTATACCAGGTTCTTCAACAATTCTTTGAACTACTTGGCTAGAATGCAAAATCCTCATTTCTCAAAATAGCATATTCTATAATTTAAGAATTATTGATCTTGTTATTCTGAAGTATAATATTTTTAGTGATGTATCAATATATATCATGTATAGTTCCTTGAATGTCGAGGGTATGTCCCTGACAAAAAGAGTTTGCACAGCCCCTCACGTGTGCTAATCATGCACAGATGCACAAACAAGGTGTGCATTCACTGCCTTCTGACTGATACATTTGCTTTTATCACCAGTCTCTGCATCTTTCTGTTATCCTCTGTCATCTGTGGATCTTGGTTTTTTACAATGCTTTACTTCAGGACAGGGATGCACAATCCTACATAGATACTTAAAGAGAATGCTTCTGGAAAAAGATCTGCTATTGTCAAGGTTTTCATCTCTATGCAGAGCAGGATCAGATGATCTAGACATTATTTATTTTATTTCTCTTCTTCCAAGCCTGATAGTTTTTCAGGCTTTTTGCCTGCCAATAAAAATCCAACTGTGCTTGTATGCTCACAATTAATGGGAAAGGTCACCATCTGTCAGAACAGAGGAAACCTCTTCTATGACTTTACAGATTTTTATGAAGACGACAAGAAACATAAGCAGCTTGTTTTGTTTTCCATTTGACATGGCAATCATCGATTAACAGTGATTGCATCTTATTTGATGAGCTGCAAGTCCCAACCATCATATAAAGTAATTCAATAATCAGAATAAGCTAAGAAAACATTGATATTATCACTTTCCAGAAAAAGTTATAAAACAAATATGCTGCCACAAAGAACTACTCCACCGGTCAAGAGTAGATGTCTTTTATCCTGAAAAATCACAGACATAAGGCCATCTCTCATCAATGAACCTAGTGCAAGATGTTGTTTAAAGTTTCCAAATACTCAGGTATCTGCTTCTATGAGAATATTCCTAAGAAACACAAAACCTTGGAAGTCAACAAGCATTTAAAATAAATAAATAAATAAATAAATAAATAAATAAAATCAGTCACTGGAGGAGTATCAGTACTTACAGAAACTTCTCTTAAAATGAATAAGAAATATAAAATTCTTAGAGTAAAGCATATGCTAGATGTTTAAATGAGGTCTTGAACTCATTCAGAGAGCATAGCACAACTGATCACTACTATGAAACAAGTATTGGCTTGTACATGGCAGTGAAAGAGAATGACATATTTTATTAAGCAAATCCAAAATGCTTGCAGGGAATCTGGGAGTGCAATGAGCATTTAGACACAGTCATCTACTGCCACAGTTTTACTAAGTACATTCCTTAATCAGTAATTGAATTTAACTGCACAACTGATAACAAGAAGGCTGGGAGTATGTGACAGGTGGAAGGTGTTTTTTTGTTGTTTGTTTGTTTGTTTTTTGGTGTGGGAACTGCAAACTGCCTATAATATTTGCTTTCAAAGAGGCAGTTAGTGAATCTTCTATGTAGTTCAAGTCAACTCTGTGTTGTGGTTTTACCCTGCTCAGCAGTTAAACTCCATCACAGCTGCTCTCTCACTCCCTCTCAAAAGAAGAGGAGGAGAAGAAAGTATGCTGGAAAGAAAAAGGCTCACAGGTTGAGATAAGGATACTTTAATTAAAGGGAGAAAAAAAAAAAAAAAAGGAAAAAAAGGAAAAAAAGAGGGAAGGAGGGAGAAAGTGAAAGAAGGAAAGACAATGTGGAAGTAAAGAGGTTAAAAAATTATTCCTTACTTTGCATCAACATGTGATGCTCAGCCATGTCCCTGAAAGTAGGACCTCAATACAAGGGCCTCAATACACATAACATTTATTTGGGACGACAGACATCTTCATAACAAGAGCCCAGCCCTGCCCTGCCCTGCCCTGCCCTGCCCCCTTCTCCTTCCCCTTTCCCACCTTTTATTGCTGAGTGTGAGACCTTATGGTATGCAATATCCCTTTGGTTAGTTTAGGACAGCTGCCTTGGCAATGTCCCCTCCCCAGTTCTTGCCCACCCCCAGCCTACTGGCTTTCAGGGGTTTGGAGAGAGTCTGTGCCAGGTGATGTTGATGCTGTGCCAGCACTGTTCAGAAACAGACAAAAATTGGTGTGATATTGATGCTGTTCTAGCTACATTGGCAGAGGACAACACTGTATGGGCTGCTGCAGGGAAAGTTAGCTCTATCCCAGTCAGACCCAGTACAGTGTGAAACTGCAAAGTCAAACATCTTATTTAGGGACAGAAACCATGCAGATCCAGCTCAAGGCTTCTCAGCAGAACACGGAAAATTTATAGTTGCCTTCCTATAGCAGAAGATGCCCATTTAATGCAAAACAAAACAGGGTCCAGCAAAAGCACCTTGTCTGGAAAGGGGATGACAGAATCACGAAGGCCCATTTGAACTTCTGAGACTATTTTCAAAAGAATGTCAAAGGCAGCAATGGAGAATAAATTTTCTGGAAAAGCCATTTTCCTCACAAGCTTTTGAAGCAATAACAAGAGAGGCCCTTGCAGAGATGAAGAAATCAGCAGTGCCATGGTGCAGAACATTGCACCCAGGTAACTTTGCTTGTGCTTACGTTCATCATTAACTTGACTGGCCTTAATACTGCCCACCCTTGAAGGGATGAAAGACACGGACTCCTGACTGATTTTGAACAGAAGGCCTTTACTGCCATTCTTCACCACTACATATATTTTCCTCATAGCCCCATGCGCTGTCCACTTGCCTGAACCCGTCATACAATTGGTTAGAGACCCTCAGACACACGCCTCGAGCCAGCCAGCAATTGGCCACTGCCCAAAGCTCATCCTTAACACTGCAGCCAAGTTAATTTATCTCGACCTTGCTCAAGTTTTTGCTTCTACCGCTTATTTCCTCGTTATCTCTAATTCAGGGACATGTGAAACAGTGCAAAGCCTCCTGTGAATTCCTTTCCCACACACTCTCTTTGGGCAGTATCCAGCTGTGACACACACACACACAGACTCCCATGCCAGCGGTGTACAATTCCATAAGGCTGGACATGCAAATAAGAATGCAAAAAGGGTATTTAAAAATCACTATTTCCATATTTTATATGAAGCATCCACATGCTTTTTAAGAGGATGTATGATAGATAAAATTAAAGAACACTTCTAAAATCAAGACCCAAAGTTACAGTCTGCCCAGCCCAATTTCCACTAATTTAAATAAACTGTTAGTAATGCAGGTTCTTTTAAAACCAACTATTCCAGTACTAATTGTTGGAGGAAGATGTAAGTTTTAGGATTTCTAAGGGATGGTAAGTAAACATTTCTATAACCTTTTTATTTTTTTCCTTGCTTCTCAGTTTTGTTAGTGAAAAGATAACTGTAGAATTATTTTGTGAATTTGTCACATAAATCTACACTGTGAGCTAATGTCCACAGCTACTAATAAGTTTGACCTTTATTAAATAGTTCTGTCTTACATTACAAGGCAAAGGTGATGAGAAAGACAGTAATGAGCTAGGCTGTCATTCTGCTGAAGAAAAAAGTAAGAAAGAAATTAGATGAAAAGCTGCTCAAGTGTTAAAGGTTCTAAGTCTTTTATTGTCATTCCTGTAGCTCATAACAAACAATTTAAGGTAGTATGACATGACCTGTACATTTGTTCTTTGCTAGGTCCAAACACAGTTTGTAAGACTGAGTGTCTTCCAAGAACATATTTCTTACACCAAAGTAGAAAATATTTTATATCAATTATTTTAAATCAATTATTTTTAATACTAAACTATTGTTTATTTTATTTATTCTACTTTTGATTTTTTCCTTGTTATTTACTTATGCTTTGTTTTCTCATACATACAGACCAATAATGCACACAAGGAATGTTTGAACATGTGATACATGATGACACATATTTTCCTTCTTTTTAACTGAAAAGACCTAAGAGAACAGTAATTCTTTCAAAACTACAAACAAACTTTAAAATGGACTTTTTGATTTCCAGTTTTTGGTTTGATTTGGTTTTCAAAATTCATAGAACAGTTGGATCCTCAGACATTGTTTAGATATATCACTATTGGACATTCACTTTTTCCCACTTGAATGAGCTACTTAGGAAGAGATTTAGAGGCATGTATTCAACTCTTGCACTGAACATGTGTTTAACGGTCTCAAGTTGTGCCAGGGGAGTTTAGATTGGACATTAGGGAGAATTTATTCATGAGGAGGGGGTGGTTAAGCACTGGAACTGTCTGGAACAGGGAAGTGGTGATATCCCTGTCCCTGGAGGTATTCCAGAGACATATTACACTAAGAGACATGGTTTAGTGTTGGGATATAGGAGGTCAGGTTGATAGTTGGACTTGATGTTCTTGGTCTTTTTCAACCTAGGTGATTCTATTATTTTGCATGTTAGAGGCTATTGAGAGTCACTTATAGGGTGTCAAAATTCTCTAAAGATGATACAGTTCTGTATATTCACACACACAGATGTATATATATATATATATATATATATGCTTTATTTCTGTAAAGGATGATTTGCCACAGTATTTTTTGATTCAGAAAACCTCAGCTCTTTCTATCCCTAGTCTTTCCTTTCATTTTTCTGGCATATAATTACCATATCTTTGAACACATTTGTGAATGTGGCAAATACATATGAAAAACAGCTGGTTAAGAGATATGAATATGAATAGAATTAAGTAAAATAGCTGGACATTCATATAAATATGATACTGTAATTGTTCTACTTGTTACATTTTAAAACTGTACAGCAATATGCATTCAAACTTTTGTGTTGCTCATTTACTATAGAATCACGGAATGGTTTGGGTTGTAAGGGTCCCTAAAGATCATCTAATTTCATCTGCAACCTTAGACCAGGTTGGTCAAAGCCCCATCCAACCTGGCCTTAAACAATTCCAGGGATGGGGCATCCACAGCTTCTCTGGGCAACCTGTTCCAGTGCCTCACTACCCTCAGAGTAAAGAATTTCCTCATATCTAATCTAAATCTACCCTATTTTAGTTTAAAACTATTACTCCTTGCCATATCACTATATTCCCTAACAGTCCCTCTCCAGCTTTCCTGTAGACATCCTTTAGGTACTGATAGGCCACTGTGAGGTCTCTTCTTCAGGCTGAATAAACCCCAACTCCCTCAGCCTGTCTTCGTAGGAGAGGTGTTTGTTGATCATCCTTGTGTTCCTCCTCTGGACTCATTCTAATATGTCCATGTCCTTGTGCTGGGGTCCCAGAGATGAACACAGTATGCTAGGTGGGGTCTCACAAGAGCAGAGTAGAGGGGCAGAATCACCTCCCTTGCCTTGCTGGCCACCCTTCTTTTGATTCAGCCTGGTATACAGTTGGCCTTCTGGGCTGCAAACACACATTGCTGGCTCACGTTGAGCTTCTTATCAACAAACACCCTCAGGCCCTTCCCCTCAGAGCTGTTCTCAATCCACTCTCCACCCAGCCTGTATTTGTGCTTGGGGTTGCTTAGAAATTGCTTCTTTACTAGTTACTAAAGGGAACAGAATCGCTTGTAATCTTCTATTCACTTTCCAGTAAATCAGTTCAATAAATCTAATTCAGCAAGTAAATGAGTAGAACCCACAATAATAGCAAGTAAATGAGCAGAACGGACATTAATCATGCTTAATCTGAGGAATTTAACTGTGGCCATTTAAGCAGAGGATCAACTACCCTGGAGTCTATGGAGAGGTATCCTTGGACCCTTCATAGGGGTGAGCAGGCATATCCAGAGACATATCTAGAGTTCAGACTTCAGACCAGGTTGGGCTGGCTTCTGGAAGTACTTTTTCTTTTTTTTTTTTTTTCCTCTTTTTCAGCTTAAATTCTGAGAATGAAATAGGACTAAACCTAGACTTCATGTGTTATCAGGTTGTATGATTAGTAGGAGAAGTCCATTTATTTGACTCTATGTAAACGAGTAACATCTCCACACCTTTCTTTCCTCAAGTAAAGTGTTTAATTTGCTGGAAGTTGCTTTTTTCTCTGATCAGTTAAAATTTATTTTTTGAATGGTGGACTGTTTACTAAACCAATGCATTTTTTCTATACAAATACTGGCATTAACATCAGAAAGATTTTCTGTGGATTGAAATCTTGCACAATGTCAGGAAATATATCAGCACTTGCAAATTGGTAAACCATACTAATTGAATTAATAACCCTATGCTGAGGAAAACTAATAATAATCCAACAACTTTGAGTTCAAATTATATCAGAATGAAATATGAGTAACTCATTGAAATCATGATGTCAATATCAGAGTAAAAATTGGAGATCATTCTTTAGATTTTTCCGGATGAATGTAAGTCTTCACCAAATGGTTTTTAAATGGCTTAAGTTGATAAGCAACTTAAGTAGAACAACAGCTTTATATCACAGAAATTAAAACAAGTATTTCTGGGCAAGTCAACCAAGATAATGTCTCTTATCTAGTTAAATTATGAGGAAACTGATTTTTTTTTAAAGTCATTTATTTAATAATGAATATTAATAAAAGATCAGGTTTGGGAATTTTAAAACCTGACATTCTTTCCCCATGAGAGGATAGATAAATATAACATAATTAACACTTGATATTATTACTCTGCATCTAATGTAAAATTGTGCCAAAAATAGATGAAACTTAATTATGTTTCTCTCAACAAAGACATGGCAGCTGTTCAAGTAAATTTCAAATTAAGCATTTTAAAGTCATTATTTATCTTAAATTGAATATATTCTATCTTGATATGTTGGTGAAACTGATTTCTATTCATTTTCAATCTTTCTCCTAATGGAATGATAAATAATTTTGAATCTTTTTTTTTTTCTTTTTTCTCCCAAAATGCTCTCATTTGCTTTAACTAAAATAGATTATATAGCCCTGTAGAATAATAAAATGTGAATTTTCACTATATTTTAGCATTCATTCAAGTGTAGATTTTGTTAAAATTAGAGCTAAAGCCTTGAAACAATTTCTGTTTCTATCACAGCCATTTAACATAATTTAAATGAATAAATTAAAGATTTTCTTTATACTATATAATTTATTTTAAGTATGATCTTATGATTTCTAACTGAATTTATTTTATTGAATTGCAGTAAGTGATAATGTTTTCCAAATGGAAAAGATTGTGCCCTTTCCTACAAAAAGCAAGCACTGTGTTTTACTGTTTCATTACAGACAGCTTTTTTTTCATCTTCTTTTATTCTTTATTTTCTTTTTGGCTAACAAGGGAATCACTAGGAAAGCTGTAATCATTAAAATTGTCTTAAAAACAAAATTTAACTTGTTAGCTGGGTAAATACAATTGTTATGTGGCTTCCTACCATTTCCAGGTTCAAATACTTTTTTTAGTAGATAATCTTATCAAAATAAATAATTCAGTCATTTTCTACCATTCACATTGATTCTAGGATTAATTAGTCTAAATTAGTTTAAATTTCAACCTTATTTCATAAATCTATTATTATTAATTTTCTGAAATTTACTTCTTATTTCTTCTTAACCAAGTGGCAGTTTAAAATTGTTATTTTAGTCTTAAGTATTTTAGGTGAAGTTAGGTAAAATAGAAGAATTATTAGCAAATAAACAAAGAAAACTTAAACAAAAGTTGGAGATTAATAGAAACCAGAGGTCTATTAATTCTTATGGTCTGTAAAGCTTTCTTCATGTTACTTTAGAAATAACTGTGACAAGTTAACTCAAAAAGTTAATGACATAATGCCTATGAAAAGACTAACCAATAGGTATGGAGCTAGAAAGTAGGATATTTCTTCTATTGCTTATACTACTAGTTCAGTGCACTGAAAATTTCCAGATCACTGGAAATCAAAGTTCGTCAAAGTGAAACCTATGGCAAGTATTGAAATTACTTCAAAACTACAGAAACTTTCACCAATGAAAATATCTGTCAAAAATAATTTGTATGTAGGAGTCACACTAATATGAAAACTGAAAATGGAGCACAATGCTTATCAAAAAGAAAATAGATTTTATTGTATTGTGATGTGGTGGTAAAATTATTAATACCTAAGATTTGATAGGTTTGGCTAGGAAGTTATTCCTCTCAACCAAAGCTAGCAGTCTGATTATTCCATCTCCCACTTTCAAGCTAAGATAATACAGGGTATACCACTCCTACAGGCTCCACAAAGAGCATGTTGCCAACTGGAGCAGTTAGCAAATTATTTAAGAGTCCATCTCCATGCATCAGTATTTGCCCTTATTAACATATAAATGATTGTCTGAAGTTCCTTCCCTCTAAAGAATGCATAGCCAACTTTGCTAACATTAGAATTATTTTCCTTACTTCTTTCATTTGAAACAGTATGTTAGTTCTGTCTTTGTAACCATTAGAAGGGAACACGGGGGCAGAGGGACTGCTGGAGCATTCTCTCACTATGGTCACAGTTAATAAAGCTTCTGCCTGACCTGTCTTAAATTGTAATTGTGTTACTACACACTTGGAGTCCTGACATTCCTGACAGTATCACAACATATGACCAAATCTACACTAATCTTCTTTTCCTGTGTCAGATACTCTCTCATTTTTAAAATTTAACAGTCTGTTGACCAGGTTTCACAAAAACAAACAAAATACAACGTACCCAATCTGAAGAGCTGTGGATTTTCATACCAAAAACAACAACAAGGTTGTGGTTTTTTTTTTTTTTTTTTTTTCCATGAGGAAAGCAAGTGGAGTGGTAATACCATGTGTAATTGCCTGTTTCAGTGAGTGAATAGGACAATTAGTTCATCTCCATATATCACTGGTATGTGGGAACATTATATTGTTTTGGGAAAGATTTAAGATTCCCAAAGGTTATAGCTCATACAGTCATAAGAACAGTTCCACTGAAGCATGTCACCTCTTTTTCTCCACCACTCCCCCTCCCCTTTTAAGATTTCCTCCCACCTACAAAAGTGATGCTCAAAAGAGTGGTGCAACTATGCTACTTTTAGATAAGGAGTACGATGCCTTTACAGAGTTTCAAATTTAAGCCAATGAGTTCACTTGCAGAAGAAATTATACAAACACTAGAAAGAATGAGGTGGTGAGCTGCTTTAAATTTATATTTATTTATTTTTTTAAACACAAAGATATTGTGTTATAGTTGAAACCAACATAAAGCAGACATTCAAGTCCAATGTAACATTAATTCAAATGTTCATGAAGTTCAGACTGGAACCTTAAACAGTTTCAGATGCATTTGATTCCTACTTTGTGCATTCAGTTTTTGTGAAGTCCAAGATAAAAGTTCAGGAATATAAATAGTGAGAAAAAAAATGATGAGAAAAATCTTCAGATATCTTCCGCTAACACATAAATTTCACTGAAACTCTCATAACATTTTGGAGCTGTTAAATATATATATGTGTATGTATATATATATATATATACACACATACAAAATATAATATTTATATTATCTATAATTGTATATTTATTTATTATTATATTATAATTATATAATTATATTATTTTATTTATATTTGTTTTAACTACAGCTGTCCAGGTTTACATTCAGAACTACTACTCTTTGTGATTCTTTGCTGATTTTCAGAAATGTTGAGCATTTATAAATATAACATACTCAAGCTGCGGCTATGCATTATTCAGCATACAATGATTCCAGAAATCTGTAAAGCTAGCTAGATAAGTAAATAAGTTCATTGTCTGACTAACTCACATTTCTTTTCCATAATTTATATGATGTTTGCTTTCTACTCACCCATGACACATTTTATCCAGATAATCTGCACAATGAAAAGTTAACTTTGAAATAACTGCCAAAATTGAAAGCAATTGCACATATAATCTCTAATTTAAAGCACACATAAATTTATGTAAACATATGTCAGACTAGTACTGGCAAATTGTCAATGTCATTCTCATCAATGCCCTTCATTTACTCCATTAATCAAAAGGGATGGCCTAAATCCAATCTTAATCTCTGGTTTGCAAATCTGCACTCCTTCTTGACAGAGGGTCATATTTCCTTCCCAGCCTGTCACCCCCTATTGCAATCCTCATATGACCTATCATGGAAGTGTAGTATAGTTTGGAAGTTAACCACAAAAGAAAAGAAATAATGTCACCTAAAGTCAAGCTTAAGTCACTTCTGAACATCTGAAAAGAGGATCTCATAATACATACAATATTACATTTGCAGTTTGTAATCCTTTGATCAGTCATTAAATGATATATTACAGCTAACCTTTACATGCCTTCAATAGAGCTGTGGAGGGATGTTTAATTACCTCTTATAACAAGGACTGAGCTGTAAAATGGAGAGAATGCATAGCAAAAAGTGAATGTTAATAGTGAGAATTTCAATCACTATACAGGATGTCTGCAAGGTGAGCAGTGCTATTGATCCCAGCTAATGCAATGGAGATTTTGAGGAGATAAGATTGCCATTGCTGTCCTGCCAACACTTTAACGATTTAAGTTGCAGTGAATGACCTGTCTCTCCAGGTATTCCCAAGTCATGGCAACTCTTAAAGTTATCTTTATGGTACTCCATCTGAAAACAAGCACAGCACACACACACACAAAACAAAACAAAACAAACAAACAAACAAACAAAAAAGAACCCATCAGTTTAAATATCTTTAAATATCTTAATACTCCAGTCTAGAAATAACTGAACAGTAAATATTTCATTAATGGAAAAAGATCATGATTAAACTATAGTTTTAGGGACAGCATTTCAAATATAGATACCTATCCATCTCCTGTAAGTGTTAGTACTGAAAGCATCTGTGTTATCTCACAGTTAGAGTCAATAATTTTTAGAACATTGCAACATAATGGCCCAGGCTTACAAACAAAAACAATTATTAACCCTGAAATACGTTTCTGAACCAAGTAATGTACATGACAGGTTAATGTCGGGCAGACTTTTGATAACACAGCCACTGATTTTTACCAGTGCTAGTGCTCTGTTATTCAGATCTTATCCATTTTGATAGATTTATACATCTAAAAGAAAATAATCCTTCAGTTTCTTTATTGGAAGAAAATGGAAGTCAGATAAAAGACATTACAGCTATTGAATCTCAGGGGTTTGGCAGAAATTACACAGCATCTTCTGAATACTAACATCACAGTACAAATAACACTTCGAGATAATTCTATTTGGAGGTCTGGGAGTGTCAGGTACTGAAAACTGCAATTACTCTAGCTAATGTGGTTGATTAAAGGAAGGCTTCTCTGGAGTGGATTCCAAAAATCTGTTAATGTTCTGGAACAGTTAAAAACATGGAGCAATATTTCAGAGAGAGAGAAAAAGAGAGACAGAGGGACAGAGAGATTTATACATGTATATACATATACGTATACACATATATATGCATATATACATACACATACATCAGGTTTACGACCCATCTATAAAAAGGTCACAAGGAGGAAACAGGAACTACAGGCCTGTCAGCCTGACCTCAGAGGCGAGGTTCACCGGTCTGTAGTTTCCCAGGTCTTCCTTTCTACCCTTTTTAAAAATGGGAGTGATGTTTCCGTTTTTTCAGTCATCGAGGATTTCACCTGACTCCCATGATTTTTCAAACATGATGGAGACTGTCTTGGCAACTACATCAGACAAATCCCTCAGGACCCTGGGATGCGTATCATCAGATCCCATAGACTTGTAGTTGTTAAATTGCAGATATGATCGTTGTTAGTTGTTAAGTTACAGATGTGATGCTCTGGGGCCCAGAAAAGGAGAGTGTGCCAACAACAACAATGGTAATGGTCAAGACCAAGGAAAGGGCAACTGTAAAAGGTAGACTAGCAAACCACTTCTTTAAGAACCAGTTCCACAAAAAAAGCACAGAGGATGTTGGTAATTGGAGATTCATCTCTGAGAGGTACTGAGGTGCCCATTTTCCGCCCAGACAATCTCTCGAGAGAGGTTTGCTGCCTGCCTTGGGCCTGTATTTGTGACATCACAAAGAGGCTACCGAGCTTGGTCAAGCTGGACGACTATCAGCCACTCCTGCTCTTTCTGTCCCCTACAGGGACAGCTGAGGTTGTGACAAGGAGACTCGGAAACATCAAAAGGGACTTTACATCCATTGGAAAATGCTGAAGGGATCAGGAGCACAAGTAGTGTTCTCCTCACTCCTCCCAGCTGGAGACTGGGACCCAAAGAGGAGGCAGCATACGGGTCAGGTGAATGATTGGCTGCGTAGCTGGTGCCATGATCAAGGTTTCATGTTCTATGATCAATGGAGTAATTTTGAGACACCAGGCATGCTGACACAGGATGGGGCACACCTGACCAAGTGGGCCAAGAGTGTTTTGGGCAGTAAGCTGGCTGGATTCATTAGCAAGGCTTTAAACTAGATTTGGTGTGGGAAGGGAATGTACTTGTAAGTGACTCAAAGGAACTCCTGAATGCTAATACTTTAAATAGCAGGGAAACACCTGTGAATCATCCCTTAGGAATTAGGAAGGACTCCTCTAAAAAGGCATCATGACCCATAGCCCAGATGAAGTGCCTCTACACCAATGCACACAGCATGGGAAACAAGCAGAAGACAGTGCAATTAGAAAACTATGATCTAATCATGGAAATCATCATGGAAACATGGTGGGATGAATCACACAGCTGGAACACTGGAATGGAGGACGTCTAACTTTAGAAGAGAGACGGGCAGGGATAGAAGGGTTGGGGTGTTGCCTTCTATGTTAAGAAATCGATAGATTGTGAAAAGTTCCCTCTAAGAAACTGCCAAGACCAGGTTGTAAGCCTGTGGGTAAAAATTAAGGAGTGGACCAACAAAGGATATCTTGTGGCTGGGGTCCACTACAGGCCACCGATCAAGAGGAGCCTGTTGATGAGGCTTTCTTGCTCCAACTACAGAAAGCATCGCACCCAGGGTCTCTCAACCTCCTGAGGGATTTCAACCACCTAGATGCCTACTGGGAAAGCCATGTGGTGGGAAGTAAGCAATCCAGGAGACTCCTGGAGTGCATTGAGGATATCTTCATCATCCACATATTAGACAAACCAACCAGAGGAGAAGCGTTACTGGATCTGGTGCTCACCAATGCAGAAGAGCTCATAGTAATGTGTATGCATTCTGACTGAGGTAGCTGGAGATCCTCGAGTGAGTCTCAGAGAGAGGGGAGCAGGATGAGGCCACTGGTGCTGCCTGTTTTTGTTTGAGTGCTCTGTATGTGCATATGTGTTGTGTAGCCAAACATGTATATATGTATATGTTGCATATGATGTAAACTTCCTATCAGTAATACACACTCAACCTTGACACCAGAGAGATCATCTGTTGAATCAGACTAGAATGAACTAGAGACAGACAGAGGAGGCCTGGCAGACACGGGAGCAGGAAACTCTTACATTTCCAAGCTTGCCAGACCAGGCAGTGCTAGCAGATGTTAATCAAAGCTAGAGCTACTTCTGCCTATTTTCCTTCCACAGAAGTAGCAAACTGCTACACCCAAATTAGCGAATCCCTACCCACAAATCAACATGAACATTTCTGAAAGCAAGAAGTGGATGCTGAGCTGTAATGAAAGCAATTCAGACTAAACAGCATGTTGGTCCATCTTCTGAACTTCACCAACTCTAGTGGAGAATAGCAGAACCCCCCTTTACACTTATTGTGTAAAAACCTCATGACCATTAACACAATTTAGACTGAGAGTTTTGCCACCAGCGTTCCAGCTGACTTCCCACCTCCTTCATCGGTTGCAGACCATCTGTGCATGACCATGCATTACAAAAATGGAGGGAAGGAAATGCAGGAGTGGCAGTACTGAGAAGGAAGAGTAAGTGTTGAAGTAAAATTCACTGCGGAATATCATTACAGTGATCTGCCAGCTGCACAGTAATGCTACGATACAGCTGATGACAGCATACTTCCGAAAAACAGTCAGAGAGACTTCATTAAGCTAAATAGAAGCACAAAAGATTTCTTTCTTTTTGAGGGGTGTAACAGTAAGAGCACAGAATTCCTTCACATGAGGCAGAAAGAAGGGCTACAAGTCTGAGCAGCTGAATTTGGGGTACTGTCCAGTAACTAAACATTTCATTCTCAGACATGGCTGTGGCCAGAGTGAGGACAGCCCTAGGGGGCAGGGCTGGGCAAGGACAGTCAGGGCTTGTGGTGCCCTAAGGGACCTGACAGTGCAGAAGTTTTATGATTGCTATGATAAGGACCACACTATGAACTAATTCAAAAGTGCTATCATTTATATGGATGCTAAAGTGAATGAAAATACTTTTTTCATCTAGAAAAAATATGCATTTCTTCCCTATTAATTTTTTTATAATGAATACTGCAGCAGAAAAAAAAAAAAAGTTTCTAATTATAGAATCTCTTTAATTTGGATAGATTTCATACATTTTTCCATCTTATTAACCCCAGTGCTTACCTCCTTTGCTGATAAGGGAAGATAATTTACATTCATTCCCTTGTTTAATTGTGCCACTTGCACAATAGGTGCTCTCAGTGGTAGTTCATATAATGTTCAGATCAATGCTGTGACACTGTTAAACATTGTCTGTATTTAAATTCTTAATCATATATACTCCCTTTCTACATTAAAATGTCTGCAAGTGGGAAGATCAAGAAGGTTGATAAGATTTGGTCACACGACACTTCTTTTCTCACAGGTCACAGACACTCCTTAATTAGATATCATCTAAGGATGCCCAAAAAGCTAGGATTATGCCTTGAACAGCAAACAAGTGAATTTCAAATTGTCCAGTCCAGGAAGACAATATCCCTTCATACCATTGTACTTTGTTTTCCACAGGGAAAAAGTAGAGATGTGCCATGTGCAAAGGAATATTGTCTTGGAGGACCAGAAGTCCTGGGAATGCAATGCTTTCAGCCATTGCTCAGAGTCAACTCAGCCTTTGATCCCCAAATTCCCCTATATCCATCTCCTTGGTGTGCCCCACACCACTACAGATAGTCATAATGATTACTCTGTGAGACTGATGGACTTAGTTGATTGATTGTAACAGGGAAACTTGCATGCAGCTTCCCCTTGGCAGCAGGCCATTATGCCACCTGCCTGAGTCTTTTTAACTTGATGTTAAGCAGCATATTTATGTGTAATATTCCTCTGCTTGACAGTAGAAATGATGAATAGAGCTGTTTACTAATAAGAAAATCCTATAAAGCTCTAAAAACTACAATGCTGGTAAACCTCACCACAGAAAGGATCTACACAGCACACTGTGTCCTGACTAGAGTACTGTCCAATGCTGTAAAACTTGGGGTTCCCACCATCTGAAGAGACATAAGATTAGATTATCTATGCTATCATACCTTCTTCCTTCTCCTGTTAAGTCAAATAAATGGTATTTTAATCAATATCTGACAGTCTGAGTGTCTTTCTTACTGGAATCCAAAATGAACAGTAACACCAGTGCATTATATTAAGCATTTGCTGCATGTGCAAGTCCAGTACCAGTGCCAGAAGCTGCTTCCCAGATTCAGCTGAATCCTCACCAGATTCAGCAGTCTGGTGGTAAAAGGTGACTAGAAATAGACGGTAATGTCTCTGGTGTCAATGTTCACTGCAGAAATCAATATGTGCAGAAATCAATATGTTATCTTCAGAGACTTTTTCCATAGCAGCAGAACTGTCTAATGCTGTAAGTACTAATTTGATCTTTCTATCAAATAAGTCCTATGATACACCATATTCTGGTGCTATGGTACCCACAAAACAACCCACAGAGGGAACAGAAGTGAACAAGGGGAAATCGCACCTGACCAAATAGTCTAGCTATGAAGAAGGGATGGGAGCTTTCTCCAAACAATTCTTCATAGGATAACAAAAAGATTATTATCCTCACGTTATCTTTTTTGTGTGCTTGTAATCCAAACTGAGTAGCATTTGAAAAATGGGAGTGAGCGAGCAGTTGTGGTGGAGCTCAGCTGCCCAGCTGAGTAAAACCATCACACGTGGCTTAATAATAAACTTAAAATGATTAGGAAAACAGAAAAGATATGATATCTGATATATAAATACTAGTATTTACTTTATTAACAAATTATTGCTAGATGAAGCTAAAAATTCCTTGCTACTATCAAAGGGAAACTTAAAATTCTGGATTGGCTTATGGGAAAAATATCATATTACTGTAATCTTTAATTCAATACTTTATTTATCATTCAAAGTAATAGTCACCAAGAGTTACATTAAAGTTAAAATAAAGGTTATTTTCAGAAAGATCTGGTAGAGTTATTTTCAGTCCTTGAGTAGCCCACTGATTTCAAAATCACTATCTGATAACAACTGTCTAATATCTTATTAGCCCAAAGTCCACATGCTTTAAAATAATCTCAGATTTTTTTCATGTCTTTGTCTAGTTACCAACCTAACTGGTTCTAATATTCTTAGTACATTTTTGTTCCTTTTTTCCCTGTTTATGAAGTTTCTTCTCTATTTGCAAGCTGATTATTCATAAATGTACAGCCAAAGGAACATCAAATATTTACAAGAAGGCTGAAGAGCAGGAATGCAAAGACACAGAAATGCTAAGAAGGTAGAACTCTGTAAGGATCGTCAACCCTCTCCACAGAACAGCTTCCCATGGTTGATACAATATCTAAATGGGATTTTGTCAAACTTAAACAAACATTCTTAAGCACAACACTTGTGTAAATAAGACTGAGGCAGACTGACAAGTACGGATTTATTAGTGGGGTCCACAGTTGATTGTATATAACAACACTAATAATGGAAATTACTCTTGGGGAAGAATTACAAAAGGAAAGAGACAAAGGGAAGGGGAAGAGAAAAAGAAAGGTAGAAGAAAATGGGCAAGAGAAATGACATATGTGAACTCTCCATGGTGGCTGGCATGAAAAAGCTATGACAGTGTCCCAGCCAAGCATACTCCTCTGATGGGGGCTCTCTCCAGAACAACAAGAGATGAGGAAGAGGATGACAACCATGGTGATGTTTTCTTTGCCTTGCTTTTGTTTCCTAAGACTAATCATAACCTTCTCAAATTCCTTTTTAATATTTTCCTGTTTGTGATGCTCTTAGTACTAGTTGGCAGAGGTGAGAGCATTGCATATAGATTTTCTGTTAAGTTTCTGTGCATATATATTATTGGATAATGTTGGTCAAATATTTAAAGCACTATTGCCTATTTTATCGTGCGCTATGTTTGGTGTTCTCTATACTCAAGAAAATTAAAAAGAACCTCACATCTAAAATCTGCAAAACAAGAGAAAAGAAGAGAGTTGTAAAGAGGAGAGATTGTCATGCCAGTAGTAGTCACTTCCCATGAGAACGTGCTGTACCCAATACTATTGGGGTTAGCAGGTGAAAGCCCCTGAAATATGAGAACATGAGAATTCATGAGAACAACATCATGAGAACAGCACTGGGTAAAAAAAAAAAAAAAAAGAGGAAAATAAAAAAAAAGAGGAAAATAAAACAACAAAAACTTTGGGAAAGCACTTCTGAAGCAGCTTAGGTGAAAAATAGCAAATAGCACCCCCTTAACATTATTAATGCTAACATACTAAGACACTTCAGGCACTGTGCAACAGCACTTGCTATTCTAAAATCTTGTTCACAATTGTGCTTTGAAGAAAAAGACTTTGTGTCTATATTTACTGTGTCTTGACAGATTTTGTTCTTTGTGATGAAAACATATTTAGCTTTCTCTGTTAAAGCCATTATTTCTCAAGTTCTACATGATACTAATACAGAAGTATACAGAAATGACTACTGTTCATTTTAGTTGGTGAATTAATTATAATTCAACTGTACATCCATGAAATCTATGAAACAGGTATCATCTCTATGTGTCCAGAGTATTAAACTTTACATACGTGTACCATTTGTAGTTCTGACTTCAGCTTTTCTTTAAATTGGCTGTGGATTAAATCAGTATATTAATCTAATATGCTGAAACAAATAATATAAACATGATAGCTGTTACATCACGTTGCATATTAATGCCAGAATAATCACAGTAACCAAATATCTTGCTCAAAAGCTTTGAAAAATGAATTGCAAGACAATTAATAAAGTCAATTTTGTTAAGTCAGAAGAATACTTTGAAATGCAATGTTTGTGCAGGCAACTGTTCAATTTAAGATATTGATTAGGATGTTTCCTTTGAGTGTGTAATGAGAAAACATTGACATTTACGGTTCAGTTGTTTGAGAAGTTAAAATAGCAAACCAACAAGATGCTAGAGTTCTGAAACTGTTTTCTTTGCTTGGTTTACCGGATCTATTATTAAGAACTACTGTTTACATTTTCATTTTTTTTCATTTGATGCTCAATATGATGAGAAATAAACTTAACTTCAGTGATCAGTAACAGTTTTTACTTTAAGTACCAATGCCAATATTTATTTTAAACTGATCTGATCTTTGTGTATGAATTTAGGTAATTATCATCTTAATTGAATCATAATATTCTTTGAATTTTCATTTCATGTTATTCAGATTCTGTGTGCAACATAAGCCTTTAATTTTAAACATAAGATATGTTTATTTGTTTGTTTGTTTGTTTGTTTGTTTTAAACAGATGTCTCTTGCCTATTTTTTGTGTATATTTGTGTTGTTCAGATATGTACTGTTCATTGGTAACAGTGGAAATAGGGATCTCATGACCCTCTCAGTTGTTTTCTGCCACAGAGGTTGGTAAAATACTTGTTGAACTCTACAGAAACAACAACTGTCGATTTACTCTGACTTGGTAGGATTTTCTTGGATGGCAGGGTGCACTGGGCTACGTCAAATAACTGTCTACCATGCTGAAGCTATAGCTGAGGTCTGGGGCAGGACTTACAGCCAGCATAAACTACTCTCTCATTACGTACAGATGACAAAATTATGTTTATGGGATAAGTTATTTTTACACACAATACAGGGTAGGTAGATTTTATCAAAAGGCGTCTTTAAAGATAGTAATAATCTTTTCTTTCTTTCTTCTTTCTTTCTTTCATCCTCACCTTCTTATGCTCACAGTAAGCACTGAGAATAAGAGTCTTTGTAAAAGAGGATCACCATTATCAATTTCAATAACACATGATAAAATTCATCCTTGTAAAAAAGACATGTTTCAGCATAAGAGATTGCCTAAACTGAGATTTGATTAAAATAAAAGACCACCAAGTCTAAGAACGTGTGGAGAATTCACGATCTCAAATTTCGGTGGAGAAAGTTATGATCATAGTCTTCAAAACTGCAAAAAAAAAAAAAACAAACCAAAAAAACAACACGACAACAACAACAACAAAAACAACTTGAAGACACTAAGCAGCAAAACTGATACAGGTCAAAACTGTAGTTCTCAGAAAACTGACTGCTCCGTTCTTAATATCATATTGCTAACTCCAAAGACCACCATCATTCTCACTGGAACCTCTCTGTGCAGGTTGCAATTCTTACTGCAGCCATTGTGGTTTAGCTGGTACCAGCTACAGGCAGAAGAGGCCTAGACAATCTCAAACAGTATATGCCAAGCTACTGTGCTTTGTAACTGTCTTCCGAAAACAAAGAGGCAAACCAAACCCAAACAGAAATAGCTCTATTGCTACAAAGCATGCCCTTTTTCTGAACACTCCTGACCTGACCTCCTTCTTACAAAAGAAATAATTAAAACAAGAATAGGAAAGGTGGAAGAAAGACACACTCTTCTTCCAGTAAAAATTCTGCACTAAAGGAACAGCTTTCAGCAGCTTCTTCTTCTTCCCACATCCCACATGAGAGTGAACCTTAGAACAACCTAGGAAAAATAGCTATATTACCCGAGAAATACAAGAAAGGCACACATCATTGTGAAAATAGTCATGTCAATAATATGTGTAGAAAGATTCAAAGAAATAAATGCCTTTAAACCTGGAACTCATTCAGTCTTTCAGTCTCACACAGGTACAACAATCAGTGATAAGGGCCTTGGGGAAATAAAATTTAAAAAAAAAAAAAAAAAGTGGAATGATTCTTTTCCTTTTCTCTCTCTCTCTCTTTTTTTTTTTCATAAGAGTTAAGTCCATCATATATATTCTCATGAGAATCAGTCATCCCTCATGAAGTTTCCTTTTGAGAATGTGATTTTTTTTCATCCACATGCCTCAGCTTTCTCCAGTTTGGTGCTTAAAATAAAATAAAAACTAAAACTCGTGAAAAATGCATGTCTTTGCCTTTCTACAGGCTTGTAACTACATGTACTGATTTCACCTTTGAAAATCCATTATACAACCTTCATCTTCTGCAAAGATGATTTTAAGGACTCAGTGTTATAGTATATTGTCTTTTTGCTAACTGGCTGCTGGGCTAAAAGCCTTCCTAAAATGCAGTGAGATTTTCAAAAAAGGATACTTTATAATGGGGAATCAGAAGTCTCTGTGTTCTATGCATTTTAAAGCATCTGAAAAAGACTGTGATTGATGCTTGGCATCATGATAGAGTTTTGATGGAATGCTGTGGCTTGTGTTTCTCTATTTTTTTTATTTTTTTATTTTTTTCAGATGCACTCACTACTCCGTATGGAAGTCTTTAATACTTACGTTTGTACCTAGTGCTGATATGATATATGAAGTAAAATGTTAATATTTCTATTCTAAAAGAATACTATTTTTCTTGTTTTAATGCTTTACAGAATAAACATGGACTCATATCCTGAAAATCCGTACTTTCTTGAGAAAGCCTTACTTTCTAGGATCATTTTGAGTATCATCTTGAAGGCAATCAATAGGTATGCAAGAGACTAGAAGAATACAGTCAGATCAGATTCTTTATTTGCAATATTTTAAAAAGGGAAAAAAAGCAAGTGTTTTATATTATACTGCATATTTGAACAGCTGAATACCAAACTTTATGGCAGTGTAATAACTTTTCCCATTCTTGTATGTCCCTATTCAGTTTTATATGTATTTAGGCATGGAAAAACTACAACTGGTGAGAAAAATGAGTTTCAGGAATATCAATTGATATCTTAAAAATGTTCACATATATTCAGTCATTCAGTAACAAAATTCAGTAATTCTTCAACTTCTCAGGACCAGAACTCTTGTCTCTTCATGCTCTTTTGGCAACATTACTGAGTAAATATAAATAGATTTTTAACATGAATAATATATTATCTTTCCATATTTCATCAGTGAGAAGATCACCACTATGAGATAGGGTTTAAACCAAATTTGGCTTTAGCTAAACTTGATATAAGAATGATAACAACTTTCTTATGAGCAGCTCATTATTGTCAGTGGAGTCAGATAATGAGCTAAAACATAACTAAAACATTTTTATTGGTCCACTTTTTAAAAGTGCTATCTTATCACCACTTCACTCCTCAGTCTTGGATACGAGTTTGAGACGATGTGTTAACATATTCATTGGAAAGAAAGAAACTCATCATGAGTCTCTGTGCTTTTTCTTTTTGGAGTACTGTTTTGCTTTAGATTTTCTGTATGTTGAGGGTTGCTTCCCCACATACTCACCGAACATCGTTAATTCATATTCTATGTGCAGTGTTATACTCCAATATACTTTTACAAAGCAGAATTGATAAGCAGCAAATAATGAATTTGTGCCAAAAGCATGGGGTGCTATGTCATCATCATCATTCTGAGTCCTTCACAGTTGAGGGTGACTGCCATAGACCATTTAAGCCTGGTTGATATGCTGTAGTTAGGTGTATAAAGCTGGTTAATGTAAAATAGCTTCTCTCCCAGGCCAGAGAATTCAATTACCCTTTTCTATGCACTAGCTCACTCTATAGGTGCTGACCGACTTATTCATATTAGCTATCTCTACCATACGTCTCACTCACCATGCATGGGTTTAACTTGCATTATATAAGGAAATGTGTACTCAGTAAGTTTCAAGCCCTCATCCCTGGCTAATTTGACATATAACTTCAGTAAAAGTATGCCACAAAAATGCCTTCAGTGGAATTTATCCAGGTGACTGTTATGACTTCATTACAGTCTCCAGCTCTGTAGGCCTTTATGAACTGACAAATGAATGTCAGATTTCTTTCACAGGCATGTACAAAGGTATCAATTCAGCTTATGGGAGTGTAAATTCTATAGATCTAGATAAAAATTATACTCAAGAACAGATGTATATACTCATATTTGTTGATTAAAACACATTTGAACATTTCAGCTTCTTCTCACAGCAGATATCACAGATTTTTCAGAAACTGTGAATGACTGTTAGATCAATCCTTTTACTCTGCTCAAACCCAGTTTGCAGTGATTGACTTGTCTAGCATTTTCTGATTTTAAAAGAAAATGCCTACAGCAGGCAACGTTAAAGTTCTATCATTTTTAAATCACAAGCTAAAATCAGTGGATGAGCCTCTAATGAGTGGATGAGCTACTTAAGAAGTAGCCAGTGATGTTGTAAAGAATTCTGAAAACAGAAAAAGAACCTGGAATTGAGGGAAACAGAAATAAAAGATATGTGTGAAGTAATATTGAAAGTTCATGTTTGACAAACTCTTTGCCTCACCAGAACATGCACGCCTTTTGGTACTTGATGTTATAATGAGAGCCATACCTTTTTTTATTGGCATATTACTCCTTCAGAACCCAAAGCAACAACTTAAGAACAATTTATTTTTTTTTTTTGTGCTTCACTCCCATTCTACTAGTGATTATTTTGCTGAATTTTCTTAATTTGAGTGCTTGTGAATTTTTTAGTTTATGACTTTTTCAGCTAATTTTTGTAGAAATTACTGATGAAGATGTTATTGGTCTTCCTCTGTTGTATAATCTCTAAAAATCAATATTAAAACATTTAAAACTTCAATTATTTTTACCCATAATGCTGTTAGCTTTGAACATACAAATTGTACATGACATCTCATCTTTCAACCTAGTAAATCAAATCCTTTCCTTCACAATTTCATTTGGAAAGAAAATGCAATCTGTGGTCCAATAAAATCTGCATTAGTTTGTTCCAAATTCAATTTGAATGCGTGTGCACACACACAAAAACTGCTGCAAGCAATCACTTTATTAATCAAATTAATCTCAATTGCTCCAGTATACCAGTGGCTGTACTGAGAAAACTGCTGATGAAGCAATCAACATGCAAGTGATAAGTCTGAAACTGATATGCTCAAGCTTTTATGGTGCTTGTTTTTTAAAATGATTCTTGCTTAATACAAAACAAAATGATTTTTTTTTCATTTGTGAGTGTGAATATACAACACATGGATCTAAATCCAGTTTTCACTGTAAAAAAAAAAAAAGCCATCTTTGTTTATTGGGATTACTTTCTTTAAGTATATATGGTTGTTTGATGCCAGCAATAGAAAATAAAATGGAAGGAAATACAGCAATATACACAAATATTTTATACAGAAAGAAACAGATTTGGATGTCCTCAAGCTATGTTCAAAGTCTAAAGCTGGAATCAGAGTTTGTGGATGATTTGCTTCTATTTACTCCACTCTTCCCTTTATTTTTATTTATTTGTTGTTGTTGTTTGTTTGTTTTAATAAGTCCTACAATGAAATCCTCAAACTCATTGTTGTTTAACCTTTCTGCTGTGCTGATAAACATGGAGGACTCCCTTCTCCGTTATATGAAAAACACTAAATGAATTCTTTCTCGAGACTGAGTAGTACAGCAGTGCGTAACAAAAACTAAGTAACTAAAAAACTAAGCTTTTGTGTCAACAGATCTAAGTGATTCAAATATTTGGATAGGGGACATAGATGAGCCATGGGTGGAAAAGTGGGTAACCTCATTAATAAACTTTGGTAAGTCAGAAAGTTTATTCTAGTCCAGTTAATTTGCATTGCATCATTTCCTTTTGGGTTTTGTCATTCTGTTCACCTGAGTTTGATATTTATGGCTTTAGGTCCTGCAAGATTGCTTTTATCTAGCCAGCAGTCTACCTGTAGAAAACAGAAGTTGTTGGTGAATATGTGTCCTAAATAAACAAGAAAATTAATGATATTTCTAAAATTTTATATCTCAAATGCTAAAGTGAAAATACAATTCAAAAATACAGACACACTGAGATAAATTGATAAAGAATATTATTTTTTACTATATTTTGTTTCATTCGATCAAAATTACTCAGTTCATTATAACTAAAATAATGTATCTATCAGTTGTACCTGTCTTTAAAATCTCAATAGTGAAGGAATTATATTAGCAAAAGAGGTAAATACACTCTAGTTTTGTTTTGTTTTGTTTTCTTTCAGGAATTCTGAAGGTGTGCTTCTTGTGGTTGAAACTGTCTAGATCTGTAAAAGCAAAGAAACATTAGAGAAATGGCATAGAAAAAAATACAGTGGTTATAAAAAGGCTTGGTAGTTCATGTCATATTGCAGTTCAGAAATTTGACATTAAGCTTTTACTTTGGTCATGTCATGAACTGCTGATCAATTAGAAAGTAAGCTCTAAAGATACATATGGCTTAAACCAGCAGGCAGCTAAGCACCACACAGCCATTTGCTTACTTCACCCCACCCCTTCCCACAATGAAACGAGTGAGAGAATCAGTAAAAAAGGTAAAACAGACATTAAATCCAAATGCCCATCACTAATTAGAATATTCCTGTGATGCACACTGCCATACTATGCATATGTATATGAGCAAGAAGAGGGAAAAAAAATGGCGATGATGAACCTGTAGTAATCCAATCTAATTCTGTAGAACTTGCATACTATCACATTGTACTAACAGGTCCTTCGAAAAATAATGAAATCAACCACCTGCTAAAACCTTCTGGGCATTTTTCTTTTAGATATTCAAAAATTATTGTTTCTAGAAGAAAAGTAAAAAATTTCAGAAAAAATTGCCAGGCAAATATTGTCTGACATGCATTGGTTCATTAAAATCTGCTAAAAAAAATTTTATAAATTTCAAACAATCTATTAATTAAAGCAAACAGCTACTGTCCACTGTTAAAATAATGATACAGAAAGACTGGAGTATCTAAAACTCCAACTGTTTTACCACCCATTCCCTGCAAGTTACCTTTTGGCCTGAACTTGCTCTAATATGTTGCCCCTCTCTCAGTTATGCAGGAATATGAGGATTGAGTCTTTTCTGACTACAAGTAAACCCATTTCATCTCTTACATCTGAAAAACAGATCCTAAACAGAGGTGACGTCTGGAGGATGACATCTTTGACTTTACTTCCACGAAGAGTATCACACACAGATTGTCTTAATATAATGGATGACAACTGAGAAATTTATTTATTTATTGTTTGTTTGTTTGTTGTTAAAGTCTATAGGCATATTTTCTCTGAATGTGTATTATTTTTTGTCTGATTGTATGACTAAATACCTCTCAAGGTATCATTGAAGTGTTACAATGACCTGAATAGTCAATTTTGCTGCACTATATCCTTTAGATGAGCATAAAAAGAGTTGTCATTTATATAAAAAAGTATAAAAGCCTATGCGTTTCACAAAGAGAATTATGGCCTTCACTCATAAGAGAGATGTAGCAATATGTTTACTGATGAAAATACTGATTTATCAAACTTTAATAATGAATAAGACAGTGATTTAACAAAGTTTTAATGGCAAATGTGACATTAACAAGATTCATGATGTCAAGGTCTCTTGATTACTTACTGCACAGAGGACAGGGCCAGACTAACAGCATCAGGGAGTCCCCAACATTAAGTCACAAGGTTCAAAATGGAGTTCCTTTTACTCTCCATACTCTGAGAAGTCTAGGTACAAACAGATTCTATCCCGATCCCAGACTTAATGATTTATGTTTTAAGGATTACATGCACAATCAATACTTTATAATCACTTAGCTAAGATTACAAAGTTTCAGCATGCTTAGCAAATTACTCACAAATTTTCAACAAGCTAGCTGTTGGTCAATTACCAAATACCTGTCACAGGTAAGGAATCTCTCAGCCTGAAGGAGTAACCTTGAGTGACATCCATGCTCAAGGGTAGGATCTTAGAATCCTAGAATCATAGAATCATAGAATGGTTTGGATTGGAAGGGACCTTAAAGATCATCCAGTTCCAACCTTCCTGCCATGGGCAGGCATACCTACCCCTAGACCATGTTGCTTAAAGCCCCATCCAACCTGGCCTTAAACAATTCCAGGGATGGGGCATCCACAGCTTCTCTGGGCAACCTGTTCCAGGCCTTCACCACCCTCAGAGTAAAGAATTTATTCTTCATATCTAATCTAAATCTACCCTCTCTTCGATTAAAACCATTACTTCTTGTTCTATCATGACACTACCTGACAAAGAAACCCTTCCCAGCTGTCCTGTAGGCCCTCTTTAGGTACTGGAAGGCCACTATAAGGTCGCCTTGGAGCCTTCTCTTCTCCAGGCCGAACAACCCCATCTCCTTCAGCCTGTCTTCATAGCAGAGGTGCTCCAACCCTTTGATCATCTTTGTGGCAGTCCTCTGGACCTGCTCTAACAGATCCACATCTTTCTTATGTTGGGGAGCCTGGAGCTGAATGCAGTACTCCAGAGCAGAATAGAGATGGAGAATCACTTCCCTTCAGTTGCTGGCCATGCTTCTTTTGATGCCGTCCAGGATACGGTTGCCTTTCTGGGCTGCAAGCACATACTGACAGCTCATGTTGAGCTTCTTATCAACCAACACCCTGAGCTCCTAATCCTCAAGGCTGCTCTCAATCCATTCTCTGCCCAGCCTGTATTTGTGCTTAGGATTGCCCCAGCCCAGGTGCAGGACCTTGCACTTGGCATTGTTAAACCTCATGAGGTTCACACAAGCCCACCTCTCAAGTCTGTCAAAGTCCTTCTGGATGGCATCCCTTCCCTTCAGAGTGTCAATTGCACCACACAGCTTGGTATAATCAACAAACCTGCTGAGGGTGCCCTCTGTCCATGTCACTGACAAAGATGTTAAACAGTGCTGGTCTCAATACTCACCCCCGAAGAACACCACTCATTACTGATCTCCATTTGGACATCGAGCTGTTGACTGCAACTCTTTGAGTGTGACCATCCAGCCAATTCCTTACCCACTGAGTGGTCCATCCAACAAATCCATGTGTTTCCAATTTAGAGACAAGGATATCATGGGGGACAGTGTCAAATGCTTTGCACAAGTCCACGAAGATGATGCCAGTTGCTCTTCCCTTGCCCACCAATGCTGTAACCCCGTAGTGTGATTTAGCATAGTTTCCAGGACGATGTGCTCCATGATCTTGTTGGGCATAGAGGTGAGACTGACTGGCCTGTAGTTTCCCAGGTCTTCCTTTCTTTCCTTTTTAAAAATGGATAGTGGCTTAGCAGCTTCATCCACCAATACCCTCAGGACCCTTGTATGTATCTCATCAGGTCCCATGGACTTGTACATCCTGGCATGCAGTGCACCATCCCTATTTATGGGGAAAAATTATTAACTCCTATTCATATTTGCATACCAGCCATATTTTTTTGGTGCATGCTCTGTTAGCCCTCCGATCTATCTCCCCCAAATCCACCTTGAGTGCAGTTCAGCTATCACAACCAGACACACAAATCACAGCTACCTCTGATGGTTATTACCTGGGAAGTGTCATGGGTACAAGGTCAGGTTGGGGGGGGGGGGGGGGGAGGGAGCAGGGGAAGTACACCACCACAACATGTCAAGACAACTAAATTGAGTGTTATTCTATATATACACTCAGAAGAAGAGGAAAAATAAGGGGTGGGGTGGGAGGTGGGTGAGTGGGTGTGAAATGGGAAGAACCCAGACAGGGTAGTATTGGATTTCTGTAAGGAATTAAATTGTTCAAATTCACTGATATTCAGTGACTGTATCTAGTTACTTACATATTACCATGGTATCTCACACTTAACATCCTCTGAAGATTATAATTATGTCATAGCTCACTGATTATCTACCTCATGTTGAATATGTGTTAAGAAGAACGGGGAACATTCAGAGTGGAGAAATAATATAAAGACTATTAACATGGACCAGAAATCCTGCTTCCATCAGTTCTTTGTGAGCTGTTGTTATGGCCTAATTCTCACATAAGAGCTTTGAGTGGTTTATTATTTCAAAGTACTTTGACAATTAAAAAGATCCCTAGTGCTCAGCACTTCACTCTTAAGAGATTAGTTGCCTATATCCAACAGTTTAATTGACACATGTAACTTATTATCACAAGTGTCTTTTGATGTAAAACAGAAGATTTACGACCCTCCTGGGTTTCATAAGATCCAAACTGGAAAATAGTTAAATAGTGACAGTAATTGACTGGGAACACCAAAAAATTGTAAGTCTGAAGACCACCTGCATAGGATTGCAACTACTTGTATTAATCTGCACTGGTTTATAGCCAAAAATGCAAGATTCCTAAGCACAGAAGAGAACATGGCAGTGGCATAATCAGGAAGCTCAACTAGAAAGAGAGAGCCATCTACATTAGTAAATTAATCATGTCTGTTCTCTGGCATTGAGATTAGCTGGCATTGTATGGCCTGCTTCCACACTCTTAAACCCCTGTATGCTCTAAAGTTAGGTGTCTGACTGCAAATTACCTACAGGAATAGCATTCAAACTGTACTATCACCAGGAAATATTTGGGAGAATGCTAGACATCCTGGGCCAAAAAAGCACACTAGAGACTCCTCTAATTATTTAACTGTTTAAGAAATTGAATTTCAGGACTTGAAAATGTTAGCTAGCACTGTTACCTTCTGAAAACAAACAGGCATAGGGTTCCATGTACCATCCCTGTAAGTTTTTAAGGCCAGGTTGGATGGGGCTTTGAGCAACCCAGTCTAGTGGGATATGTCCCTGCCCATGGCAGGGGAGTTGGAACTAGATGATCTTTAAGGTCCCTTCCAACCCAAACCATTCTGTGATTCCAAGATTCTGTGATTCTCTTTCCCTCATTTATAAATGTATTTTGACAGCCTTTCAATGAGCAAGGCAAATTCAGGTATCTAGAAACTATATCCATATTTCTCCCTCACTTCAGCCACATAGATTGGAGTTAGGGTTTCCAAGATGCAGGGGTAAGGCATTCAGACTTACTTTAAATATTAGGTAGGGCACCCTTTACAGTGGAAAGAACTGTAGGTAAAAC
This sequence comes from Anser brachyrhynchus, assembly GCF_964034855.1. Taxonomy (NCBI): domain Eukaryota; kingdom Metazoa; phylum Chordata; class Aves; order Anseriformes; family Anatidae; genus Anser; species Anser brachyrhynchus. The sequence continues at coordinate 137,751,176 of NC_137694.1, forward strand.
TCTGTCACTTGATGATAGGGATGCTGTAGCTGTCAGCCTGAGAACTAGGTAGTGTAACATCTCCTCAAAGCATCAGCCAAAAAGGGGGCCTCACTATGCTACCCCAGAAAGTTAATACAACAGACCTTTGCTTTGCATAACCTGAGGAAAATGTATGTAGTTCTAAAGAATCACAGTGGAGAAGCTAGTATCTATAGCAGTTATTTGCAAATGCTGTATTTCAATGATTAAGGAAGAACATGTTTCACAGGTGAGAAGAATTAAAACTGTGGGTAACAACAAAAAATACAAGTAGATTAGAGCTTTCTATAAATATTCTTTATATTTATATCTTTATTTGTCATAAAGTAATTCCTTACATGTCTGTTGCTTGTAGACTTCTCCAAAACCTACTATTATGGAGAACAGCACTCAATAAGGCTGTACATTTTCTATGTGCACTTCATACAGGAAAGCAGTTTTCTTTAATCATATTTTCTTTCATCCTAAAATAGAAGGTGAGAACAAAAGCTAGGGAAGAGCAATAATTGAAGCCTTGTTTGTCAAAAAAAAAAAAAAGTCAAAAATAAGAAAGAAGCAAGAAGGAAATAGGCAAGTCTTCTCTTTGTAGCTACTACAAATAGATATATTAAAGAAAATGTGATCAATATAAGCGACAAAACTGATGAAACCTATTTTTGAAAATATATGAAAATACAGATTTTAATGGCAGTACTCTCATCTATGTTATCTATGTCGGCTATGACTTTCAAATATTGCTGGCATATATCTTGTTTTTCCTACTAAGAAAGAAATCAAGAGGAAAAAGAAATTAAATGCAGTATAAAATGCATGACATTTAATCTTTGAAATTAACCTATGTGCCATACTGTAAGTAGAGACATGAAAACCTGTCTTAATATTTGTTTTCACTTAATATTTGTTGGTGTGGTAGTTTTACTTAGAAATATTTCCTTCTCCATATTAGGTCAATGGGTTATGGCAATTCCTAACATGTCACAATCTGGGATTAAATATTAAATCTAAGTTGTCCATGATGCAATGATAATAGTTATAATAAAATCCACATCAAGACAACTTAATTAATTCAGGTCCTTTTCCAAATTTTTTGCTGGAAAGGAATAATATTAAAAAACTGATATGTATCCAACTTTTGATCAGCTGAATATATTAATAATGTGCTGCCTAAACTAATTATACCTGAACAGTTGTATCTCAGCCAAATAAAATGATGTATTCCAACAGATTTTAGTGGCTTAAGAATTTGCTTTTTTTTTATTTTTTATTTTTAAGAGGACTACAAAGATATTTCCACTATTTCTTTTATTATTAGCTGACCCTTATGGTTTGAAAGAGTTCCATGCTTCATATATAACACACTACACCTTGAACTCTATCTTCATTCTTTCACCTAATGCTCTGTTAGATAGCCTTTTTCATCTTCAGACGAAACAATACTCAATTCATTTCACTGAAACACACTTTTGCAAATAATTCCTAAAACTTCAGAAAAAGCTTTGAAAATGTGAGGAAAGCTCAAAGGTGATTAAAATATCTTAGTGTACGTTAAGATGTATTTCCAGTTGTTCACATATTAAAAGGTAGAGTTTTACAATCTTTTCAAAAGGAAAACCAGACAAGTAAATTAAGGCAAATTTTGCTCCAGCTAGAGGACAATATGCAGTCTCTCTTAATGTCAAAAGTAATATACTACACATCTACCATAGACTTGAAGGACATTTAAGCTAGAAATATTTTTTGTTGTTGTTTGTTTGTTTGTTTTTTCAATCACAACATAAAACATAGTATTTAAGTATTTACTTTCTCAAGCCCTTTTCTCAAAACATGTAGAGCCACCTCAAGGTATTTTACCACTGTCTGAATAATCTGACATCGCTCACTCTTTAGAAAGTGTGCAATCCAGAAACTATGCATTCCAAACTTACAAAAGATCTCAAAATCAGAAATAAAGGCATGGTTAAATCTCACCAAATTATTTTCAAATAGCAAAGCAACAATTTGACTAGTGCCTAGAGCCAGAAAGCTCTCACATATATAATTCAGCTGCCAGTGACACATTTTAGTGTATCTTCGTAGGCATAGAGACTGAATAACTAGTGACCGTAATATAGTGAATTTCAGAACCCAGTGATCAATTTTCTATTTGCAGCTAATCCAGCTGAAATGATCTCTATTTTCACTTCCACCGGACTCAGCCAGATGCATAGAACAGAGGCAAACACCTGTTCATTTTCTGCTGCTGTATCCTTAACTCACTGTTTTATTAGTAACTGATGATATCTTTGCAAATGCAGTAGGAAAAGAAAAAAAAATCTCCAGACGCAAGGCCCTATTTTAGATTACTATATTTTTTTCCATATGTTGTGGTTTAACCCGGCTGGCAGCTAAACACCACACAGCTGTTCGCTCACCCTCCCCCCTCCCTCTCTGGGATGGGGGAGAGAAACGGGAAAGTGAAGCCGGTGAGTTGAGATAAAGACAGTTTATTAAGACAGGAATATAATAATAACAATAATAATAATAATAATAGTGATAATGATAATAGTATTAATAATAATAATGTGTAAGAAAACAAGTGATGCACAATGCAATTGCTCACCACCCGCTGACCGATGCCCAGCCTATTCCCGAGCAGCCGGCCCCCCACCCCGGCCAGCCACCCCTATATATTGTTTAGCATGACGTCAGATGGTATGGAATACCCCTTTGGCCAGTTTGGGTCAGCTGTCCTGGGTCTGTCCCCTCCCAGCTCCTGCTGCACCCCTAGCCTGCTCGCTGGCAGGACAGAGCGAGAAGCCGAAAAGTCCTTGGCCTGGTGTAAACACTGCTCTGCAACAATTAAAACATCAGCATGTTATCAGCGCTCTTCTCATCCTAATCCAAAACATAGCACCCTACCAGCTACTATGAGGGAAAATTAACTCTGTCCTAACTGGAACCAGGACACCATAGAAGTAATGATATCAATTGTGTACAACACCCCACAGAAGACACTTCATATGTGACAAAAAAAATGCTTGAAAGCATTGAAAAAATGTCAGCCTGATGTGTAGATTATAGCACATCTCGTGCATTTTGTAGGCTAACATAAGGCCATTCTGTGTGCATTGTATGCAAACAAATGCAGCTGCAGTTTACCATCAGTCCACCAGGAACCTTAGGATTTTGAGTTGAATAATACAACACCTGAGCTAGTAGTGATAAACTTACATTAATATATCCCAATTAATTTATTTGAAATTTGCATTACAGTTGTTTCTAAAGAGGGCTTGATTCTGCTCACACACACACACAATATATATATTTATATATATAAACACGTATATATATACATATATTTTCTTTTTTAATTTCCTGTCGTAAACTAAGTGAGCAGAACAGTAACTTTTCTAAATTCCATATAAAAGAAGGAGCAAAAATAAAAGCCTTTTACAGCCAGGTCTTAAGCAAAATGTGCAAAGAAAAAAAAAAACCTCAAAGGTTATTTGAGTGGCTAAAGAAAGGCTTATAAAACAAATTTAACAGGAGGAAACCCAAGTTTTTGTAATGCAGGAAAAATTCAGTGTGCTCCATAATTTTTCATTTTATATTTTTTCCTTAAAGTTATAAATGTATGTCATGGTTTTGGTTGGGACAGAGTTAATTTTCTTTGTAGAGGCTTGTACAGTGTTGTGTTTCAGATCTTTGATGAAACAGTGAACTGATGTTTCAGTTGTTGCAGAGCAGTGCTCACACAGAGGCAAGGACTTTTCGACTTCTTGTGCTGCCCTGCCAGCCAGGAGGCTGGGGGTGCACAAGCAGCTGGGAGGGGACACAGCCAGGAAAGGGATATTCCATACCATATGACGTCTTACTCAGCAATAAATGCTGTGATAAAGGGAGAGAAAGGAGGGGACATTTGGAGTGATGGTGTTTGCCTTCCCAAGAAACCATTACACGTGATGAGCCCTGCTTTCCTGGAAGTAGCTGAACACCTTCCTGCTGATGGGAAGTAGAGAACGAATTCCTTGTTTTGCTTTGCTTACACACACAGCTTTTGCTTTACCCAGTAAGCTGTCTTCATTTCAACCCAAGGGTTGAAATAAATAAATAAATAAATAAATAAATAATAAATAATAATAATAATAATAAACAAAAAAAAATGAGCACTTTTACCTTTCTGATTCTCTCCTTCATCCCACCTGGGGAGGGTGAGCAATCAGCTTTGTGACACTTTAGCCACCTGCCGGGGCTAAACTATAATAATGCGATAAAAATGAAGCAGGATAAGAATCAAAAGAATTAACATTCTACATTTGATGAAGCTGTTCTGCAGAAGAATAAACTGTGGTAGCTTTTTCAAAACAGGTAACACATTTCAAAAAGTAATATTATCATTTAATATACCTACTAAACGGTTGGACCCTCATACGTGGAAAAAGAATATAAATCACTTAATCGGAAAATTCAGTGAATCATCATATACGATTCAACCAAACTGAAACATAGCAATATATACACAATGATTAGATAAAAATGCTAAGAGTATTATAGAAAGAAAAATAATAAGCAGCCAACAGTATCAGACAACTATCATTAATCAAGTAATAAAGCCAATAACAACTGTATAATACATTTAAAGGTTTATTTTCAGAAGTACTTTATATTCCTTAATGTAGAGTAGAACATGACTTCCAATGGCTAGGCTTCAGTGACTTTTTATAGCAAGCTAGTGAATTATAAAATAAGTAAAAGGCGGAAATAGTTTTAAAATGCTAAAACAGGAGGAAGGAAAAGATTCTGTATTTATGCTTAACATTATTTTGAACACTACATGTTTGTAGCTTTGTTTAAGTCTTAATGCATATGTGGAGACTGGCCCTGTGCAATGAAACACGGATTTAAGTTTTAGCTATATAAATAATATCTGTATAAACTTGTATGCATAATAGAAAGAGAAATTCAGATTTTAACTACTCTCTAATACTCCCCAGATTTCCTCAACTGACCTACTGTTGAGAGAAGAAAAAGAAATAACATAGATGTCTGGCTTTTTTCAACCTTATGCAGAAAGAAGCATCTTTTGACTATGTAGGGAAGATTTTTATCCCAAATATTGTTCATGTGATCCAAAACTCCACTCTTGACATTTTGCACAGAATTTTTGTTAAAAACAGAGAGGTTTATGTGTCTGAAGTATCACTATTTCAAGACTGCTTCCCAAATCTTACATAATTTGATGTTTCTATCCAATGACTTTATACTGCTTTCAGACTGAGTATTACTCAGATTATTGCATCTGACTTTCCCATATTGCAAAAGAAGATGTCTATAAAGTAATAGAGAGCTATAAAAATGTGAATAAGATTGTTCTATCTGCGTGAGCCAGTTTTTTTATGAAGACTGTCTGTTATACAGACTTTAAACTCTGGTGTCGGACACGCTGGATGGTGTTCTTCACCTGTGAAGGTTGGCTGCTACAGTGTGTTTCCTTCTGAAGTATGAAGGACTGATGAGATATACAAATCTTATATTTTCATCAAGTGAAAGCTGTGCCACCACCCTTCGTGGACAAAACAGACAACGATGCCTTTTCTTTCAGGTGAAATTAAAGTGCTTAATTTTCAGTGTATGGTTTTAGAGAAGGAAAATTATATTGGTAGCGGTAAGGATTATTAAGCTTACCCTCAGAATCCAGTCCTATTACATAAGTGATGCATGTACTCTATTTGCTTTCAGTACCTCTCTATTTTGATACTGAACAACACGGAGATTTTGGATGCATGTTGGGTTATAGGATTAAGAATAAAATTATAACACTACAAGACAAAACTCTTTTGTTTGATATATTAGGACATTATCTACCATGCTGCTAAAGTCTAGACCATTAATTCCTAGTTTTAAAGTGTAATTACCACACTGCTGATCAGGTTCTCATGGCTCAGTCTTCTTCTTATCAGCCTTTTCACTCTGCTGTCTATGCTTTCTTCCATTTGTATCATCTCTTCACCAGAGCAGACACCTTCTGATTAACATGAATTTCATATTGCTCAAATAACTACCAAATTTCTAGTTTCATTTTATTCTTTCTAGTCTCTTTTTTTTTTTATTCCTCTAGAGTAATTCTAAGCACATCTACAAAATGAATCAGTCTTAGAGGCTAAACAGTTTAATTTAATCATTCATCCATTCACTAAGTGAATATGACTCCTTGCCAATAAGACCTGAATGCACAGATGTTATATTTAGGCTAATAACTATAAATAAATAAATACATTTCCACTAATGCATTGTATTTTTAAAAACTGCAAACTTGCTTCTTGATTTTTAAAATAATCATTATAAATAGGCTTAGGAACGCAAGGAGTCATTATACAGAAAGAAGTATATACTCCCCTTGGCATTTCTGAGAGCAGACTTCTTTGTTCAACTCCTCTCATTTATTTAAAAGAAAAGACAAAAAGAAAATATTTAAATATTTCAGTCTTACATTCACGCTAACTCAAGAGTAAAGCTCAATTCATTTATGGATACGTTTTGCAATGCATGGCAATCATAATAGAAACAATATAGTTAGAATGTATGCAAGATTGGCAAACGCTTATCATCTAAATCTGAGGCTTTTGTAAGGGAAACTGAAAGTGTGAACAAATTTTCATCAAAACTGACATCTATAACATAACACTTTAAAGACGAGGGCAAGGGGCTCTGTTTGGGCCAGTAACTCCTTCCTTTCTTCCTCTAGACAAACCTGGTTAAGTTTGCTGTACTAATGGAGAGCTACTACTTAGGGTTCTTCAGCTAGCTTGAGCACAGACAGCATATCTTTCTCTTCATCATGCTCCACTGAGCAGTGCAGAAATGTCAATAACTGGCAGTGACTAGGTTAGCAAGCTGTTGGGAAACATACTGTTTTGTATGCAGTATTAGATGCTGTCTATTTCTTCTGTTGTCTTCATATACACTCAAATAAATCAAAATCCTACTTGTTACGTAAACTGATTTTCCTCCCAAGTCACATTCTGTAACTGGGCTTCTTGCTGCAGCAGCTGCAGCATCTCAAAAAGATCCATGACGGATATATATATGGTGTATATAGGAAGAGAGAGAGAGCAAGAGACAGTAGCAGAGGGTGTCAGAGACACAGAGACCTAACACACTAACAAAAAGAAAAGGATCCTGTATTTCTCTGCTACTTCTGCTGAGAAAACAGTGAGTTAATGCTTAGCAATTCTCTGTTGAGTTAATGAATTGTCCTATTGTCTTCAGACCACTTCTGCTCTCATTTCATTACTGTTCTATCACATGAAATCACCAACTCAACACTTCAAAACTTACCTGTTCAAACGTGTAGTAACAGTGAAAAAGGAAAACAGTCAAATCTGTGTAAAATTCTTCTCTATTTCCAACCATCCCAGAAGTGATCTGAAAAACATAGTCCTTTGCTAATCTCACCAAAAATAGAAAAAGGGAAAAGATCAACAGATTTAAATTTGAAACTCTAAACTAATAACAAAATAAATGTCCCTTTCCAAGGTCCTCTCTTGTAGTTATATGAAAGCATATTAAATGCTTATTAATGCACAATACCCCATGTACCAAATAAATGCTGTCGCTTTTGCTTCTCTGTGGTGGCTTTACTCGAATGGGCAGCTGAGCTCCACCACAGCCGCTCTCTCACTCCCCCTCCTCTAAGGGAAAGGAGGAGAAAATATAATGCAAAGGGCTCGAGGGTTGACGAAAGGACAGGGAGATCAGTCAACAATTATTGTGATGGGCCAAACAGAGTAGGGAGACAGTAAAATTTATTGCCTATTACTAACAAGCTAGAGAAGTGAGAAACAAAGGAAAGAAATCAAAAACACCTTCTCCCCGTCCAACCTCTTCCACTTCCTCCCCCTGAGCAACACAAGGGAACGGGGAATAGGAGCTGCAGTCAGTTCCTAACACTTCATCTCTGCTGCTCCTTCAGGGTCACTCTCTGCCCCTGCTCCATGTGGGGTCCCTCCCACGGGATGCCGTCCTGCCCGAACTGAGCCTGCGGGGGCTGCCCACAGGCAGCAGCTCTTCAGGAACCGCTCCCACACGGCTCCGTACCACGGGGTCCATCCATCCCCCAGGAGCAAGCTGCTCCAGCACGGGTCCCCCACGGGCGGCAGCTCCCCCCAGACCCCCTGCTCCTGCGTGGGCTCCTCTCCACGGGCTGCAGCTCCGGCCCGGGGCCTGCTCCTGCGGGGGCTCTCCATGGGCCGCAGCCTCCTCCAGGCCACATCCACCTGCTCCACCGGGGGCTCCTCCACGGGCTGCAGCGTGGAGATCTGCTCCGTGTGGGACCCATGGGCTGCAGGGGGACAGCCTGCTCCACCAGGGGCCTCTCCACAGCCCGCAGGGGAACTGCTGCTGCCTGCCTGGAGCACCTCCTGCCCTCCTGCTGCACTGACCTTGGGGGCTGCAGGGCTCCTTCTCAATCCTCTCTCTCACCCAGCTGCTGTTCAGCAGCAGTTTATTTTTATTTTTATTTTTATTTTTTTTCCTTTTCTTAAATCTGCTCTCACAGCAGCGCAAACAACATCACTTATTGGCTCGGCTCTGGCCAGCAGTGGGGCCCTTACCTAACATGGATCAGCCTCCGGATTCTTCTCTCAGTAGCCACCCCTATAGCCCCCGGCTACCAAAACCTTGCCACATAAACCCGCTACTTGTTGACAAGTCTATTTATTGACCTAAGCAATATTTTTTCTTGCTATGACCAGTGAAAAAAACATTTGTTTTTTATATACAAGGCTAGCTGAGCAATGTAATGTATACTGACTGTGCCCTGCTAAACTACACATTTTTGAGGGTTCTTCTTTCTTTTTGAAAAATAAAACCTTCCTCATTGCCAAAATGGATATTCCTATTAAATGAGTTAATAGAGCAATATACAAGATTTTGTTGGTCTCCAGTGGGTACCTTCACTGCCAAACTGCAGTGAAAGATATTAGTGGTGTTTGGTTTTTTTTTTTTTAATTTTATTTTATTTTCCCATTACAATAACTTTTTCCTCAAAAATAGCATATAAAAATTGGAACTTCCCTTCAAAGAGAGTGCACTGTATACAAAAGCTTCTCACCATTCATTTGGCTAAAGTATCGACCCTAAATTTACTGTCTCTGTGCCATTTAAACAAATCAGAAAGCAGAGAGCAAAAAAGAGAACTGTGGATATACCAATGAGAACAGTTCCATAGAAATACATAAATCTTGGAGATAAAAGACTTCCATATCTTAAGAGATGAGAAAGGTCTGTTCTTTTCATGAGAAGACCATTGCTGTGTATCAAGTAAGCCCTCGGAAAACTCAGAAGCCGTGTTCTTTTCCTACAGCTGACAACAGCAAGGAATGGTGAAACAGGCCCAGTGGAATGCATTTCTGTGAAACTGGAGGAAACTGACTTGCAAAGGGAAATAACCATAGTAAATAGACAACCATTGGGTGAACAAGCATCACGATTTGCTCTTAATGCCAAACAATATTCTAACTGCATCCAAAGTAAGGCATTGAAGCTGGTAAAAGGGCTGGAAGGCATGTCCCATGAGGAGAGGCTGAGGGCACTTAGTTTATGTAGTCTGGAGAAAAGGAGGCTGAGAGGTGACCTCACTGCTCTCTGCAACATCCTGGGGGGAAGTGGAGAGGAAGGTGCTGGTCTCTGCTCCCTGGTAAACAACGATAGGTTGTGTATGAACAGCATAAAACTGCATCACAGGAAGTTCAGACAGGGCATTAGGAAAAAATTCTTTACCGTGAGGCTGGTCAAACACTGGAACAGGCTTCCTAGTGAGATGTTGATGCCCCATGTCTGTCAGTGTTCAAGAGGCATGTGGATAATACCCTTAACAATCTGCTTTAATTTTTGTTTAGCTAACACGTAGTCAGGCAGTTGGACTCATAATACTTGTAGGTCCTTTACAACTGAATTATTCTAATTCTAATTCTAATTCTAATTCTTAAATATATGCATTTGTACCTCAGGAAATCTGGCTGCTAAGCAAACTCTTGACACTAAGATCTAAAAATGTGCTTTCTATTAGCTCCTGACAATGAAATTATGTTGCATTCCTGGCTGATTTTTTCTTTGTCCCTGTAATCTCCAATCGATAATGGTGGCAATATCATTTTGCTGTTGCAGATATTAGAAACTTTACTTAATTAACTGAAGTTTACATAAAATGGTTGAAAAATTATGTTTTGATTAAGTAGGAAGAATTTGTCTATAGATTTTCAATTAAACAAAGAAAAAAAAAGTCATATATGATGAGGACTTCAATGTATTTTGTTTTATGAAGGCAACTATGTACTGAGTTCCTTCATGAGCAGTCTTTCACTTTTTTAAAATGATAAATGTGCACTTATACATGCACATGCATTCATAAAAAGTTGAAAAATGGTCTGAGTTAGACTGTTTTGGGGAACTTATCATAGAATCATAGAACAGTTTGTGTTGGAAGGGACCTCAAAAATCATCTAGTTCCAACTCTCCTGTGGCAGGGACGTTCAGGTTGCTCAGGGCCTCGTCTAACCTGGCCCTGAACACCTCCATGGGGCATCCACAACTTCTCTGGGCAAACTGTTCCATTGCCTCCCCATCCTCTGAGTGAAGAATTTCCTCCTAATCTCTAACCTAAATCTCCTATCTTTTAGTTTAAAACCATTCCTCCTTGTCCTGTCATTATCTGATTAAGAAAAGAGTCTCTCTACAACTTCTCCAATTTCTAAGAGTTAACTACAGATATAAAAAAAATAATAATAAAAAAATAAAAAATAATAATAAAAAAAAGAGCCACATCCACCTGGTTAGGCAGGAGGTACAAATACAAAGTTTGTGGACTAATCAAATCAAGATGTTCCTACAGTACCAATGCAGATATTTAGCAATAAAATGTGTGATACCTATACTGACCTTTCTGTATGGATTTGAAATGAGGTATATACTTCAACGTGCTTATATACTTATCTACATTAATACATTTTTATTTCAATAAATGCATACCTGCATGCCTACATAGACATATATCTCCAGAACAAAAATTGCAGCTGTTTTATCTTTGAGGTTGTTTAATATGAAATAAAGTAGCCCAGTAAAGGAGCCAATTCTTTTCTGTAACATGTAAATTTGAATGATGTCACATGTAAATATTTCGGGATTACCTACTTCCAAACTGTATTTCAAGAACATACCCAGGTTTGCCATTGTATTTTTCTTATAACATCTCTCAACAATTTAGAAGATAAATACAAACTCTGCTTTTATAAAAGGGGGAGAAGGAGGGGAGAGATGAAATTTCTAAATCTCTAAAATAATGTTAATTCACTGATCCCAAATGCCCTCCTGAAGGCACACACCCCAAAAGAAATTTTATACCTGAAATCACAGATCAACACACTGTTTGCAAAACCTTCACGAAAGAGATATAGGAATAAAGACTGCCAAGGAGGAAAACAAAACAAAGAAAAGAAAAAAAAAAAAAAGAGGCAAGGAGGACAACATCAGAATGAAAAGAGAATATTGGTTTCTGCAGGTAATGAGATGAAAGATCTTCCCAAATGTAAACTAAGTTTATAAGCCTACAAAGATTTGTAAGTTCAGATTTTATTTGAGGGAGATAAATTTTGTGAAAATCTTTTTTTTTAATTTTTTTAATTTTTTTTTATTTTTCCATTGAAATACATTTCTTGAAGAATTTCTAGTATTTCAAGTGGTAGCTGTGGGCCTCTTGCTTTTAATTTAAACTGACACATAGCAGCTTATTTTAGTTTTACCAAAATTTAACAATCCAAGCCGTCATTTTTTATGTCATGACATTTAATGGCATCTAAGCAGCAAAGAGGAAAACACAAGCTATATTTTGAATCTATCCATACTGATAACAAAAGGTGACAATCTAATTTAACATACTTTATATGCATTCACATTCAGCCTTTAGTCACTGACATGGTATTTTTATCTAGATTGTGTGTCTTGTAGTGCCCAAAGTAGATGCTACAAAAACAAAATAGGACTCTGTGGGAAATTAAGCTCTTTCTCTCAGCCTCCACAGAAGCCGCTTTGTGTGTAGTAAATGAATTACATTTACAATGAAGATATTGCAGAAGGGAAAGGATCTTTGCCCAGACAATGCAGATGAATAATACTCAGGTGAATTCAGTTCAGGTCTGCCTCTGTGAGGTCAGGCAACTCATGTAAAGGAACATTTTCAAAGGTGCACAACAGCAGTAAATTTCTCATGTTCTAAATACTGCTGAGAAATGAGGATCAAATTAGCAGACATGCTAAATGCTTAATAGCTACAACTCTTATTTAACAGGGAAGTACTTTGGGAAGGAAAAGTGACATAAGAAGCTGCTAAAATCAGCAACTGGACATTCAAACTTAGTAAAGAGTTTTATTGTTAATATTTTTGAGCCTTTGTACCTTATTATCTCCTTATTCATTGTGAAAATCACTTTAGTGAATGCTTATGAAGCTGTGAAATTCCGTAGTGACATCACAGAAGAGAAGCTCTTGAGTTAATTATTGGTTCTCTATTTTATATCTGAACAGTATGAAATAAAATAGGACAAGGGCTATACACTGAGTGAAAAAAATTGCAAAGGGACTTGGAATAGCTCTTATGAGATACATTACTACAGAAATAATGTGGTAGCTTTAATAAAGTAAAATCTGAAATTAAACTTCCCTGAATACACTTTTAATACAGTTTCATGTTTCAAATGAGAAGAACCTCAATGAAAACTTCAGTCCTTTTTGTTGATCATCACATCATCATACTGACAACAGTTAATGCCTCTACTCTCAGGCATTTTCCATTGTTATCTCAGGGTTAAGGTGAATCACTGGGGAGCAAAGAGGAATGCTGCAAGTTCCTGTTCTCTGTTCCACTGCTGTCTATTCCACACCTCAAAGGCCCCATGGAACAAAGTAAAAATGACAATGCATTTATTCCACTCTCCACAGGGAGGAATAGTATAGACTGAGATTTCTAAATTTGGAGGAACTCCTCAGCATGTCAAACACTGCCTGTAACCTCAGTGAAGTATTTTTGACATCAGACTGAAAACATTAATGAGTTTACAATTATCTTTTGAAGTATCAGTTTTATAATGCAATAGAGCATAAACTTTGAATTATGTTTTTTGTTGTTGTTGTTTTGTTTGTTTTCTGTATGTGTGTGCATGTGTGTGTTTAAGATACAGCCCAAGCTGTTACTTGCAGTTTTAAGCCAGACATCAATGAATCAACATTTCTAATGATATGTGCTTCTTTTTACTGGCATGTACTACAAGCAGTTCTCTGTTCCTTCAGTGCTTGTTTCTGCATGTCCTTCAAGACTGTATAAGAGAAGGGATATTCTGTCCAATATTCCAGATAGAATTGGGTTGTTGAGGAGTGTAGTGGTAGTGCAGTGGCTCACCACATTTTCAAGTGTATGAGCATTGACCATTCCCCCTAGAAAGATTTTGCTAATTTCAGATGTAATGCAGACCCTGAGTCCAAGCAGTAATGTTGCCGAAACATCTTGATTAATTTTGAATAACTTTATCAATATAGGGAAACACTTAACATAATTCAAGGTAAACTAATATCCTCCCTTCATCCCATTTCCATTTTCAGTTTTGGTAGAATTTCAGATCTAAATTAAGAATCTTAGCTTGTGTTTTAATCTGACAATCCAAAGGCATGTGTATGTGAACTAGGTGTCTAAGCTGACATTCTAGTCTATGGAGATACATAATTCAATTCAGTTGCCCCAGCTATATTTCATGTTATTTTCAATGTCCTACATTATTCTGCCAGCTTTCAGCTGCTGTCCAGATGAATATGGATCATTTGTAAGTAGTGTGCCATATCTGACAACTCCATGTCTCCTACACCTCTGGATATAAAAAGGTATGTATAAACCAATATGACTAGAAGTAAAAGAGAAATACTTATTCTACATTTCTAGAAGGTACATGTATGTAAGAGTGAGAGATTTATATGCAGTTGCCAGGTGCATGGGAAACATCATATAGAGGGCTGTCTCCTTCATCTCTGCTGAACAACCTCTCTTAATTTTTTTTTCACTTGTTTCTTCTTTGAAACAACAGAACTGAACCCTTTATTCTAAGCTATTTGTCATGAAGAGGTTCTACACTGGTCAGACTTCTGCAAAAAGCATATAATCAGTAACTTTTATTTTACCTGCTATCTTTATGATTTATATGATCAGATAAAATTCATAGCATTTGTTTTTAAGACATCTTACAAATCCAAACATTTTCTAGGCTGTACACATAAAGCAGTTAATAAATTCATCATGAATAGTGAAGCTGTGAGTTATGCAGTTCATGCCAAACCTGAATCTTTATACTGCAGATTCTGTAGAAAAGATTCTACATACTGTAAAGTGAAGCTATTATAGAAATGTTTCAGAGTTTTTTTAAAAATGTTATTGGTGCTGTCTTCTGAAAACAGTCATCTGTAAAACAAAGCTGTCTTACAAAAAAACATCCCCAGCTACAGGACTCCAAGGATGAAAAAAAAATATAAATTAACTTTTAAGTTACAATGCTGTACCATGGGCACAAATGATGCAGTTGATTGTGTCAGGGCAGGAAACTAGGAAATGAAGGTTATGGAGTGGTCTGTCTCTTCCTTTCACTCTGTCTCTTTGGAACATCAGTTACAGATTTGTGACTTAATACACATCTATGGAAGGAGCACATATATGTACTTTTCCTTTTTTTGTCCTTTTTTATGCCTTAGGTGGTGTTGAAATTATTTCTATATTGTACGTGTGCATGCATGTGTGTATATAAGTAACAAATACCTGTCTGAGTATTTGTAGTTTATTTTTAATCAGTTCTACAGAGAACTAATATCCAGAAAGCTGTAGCTTTGAGTTCGAAACAAGTATCAACATGATAAATTATAGACTAAAAAGAGCTAAGACAAAATATAAACAAATACTCGGATACCTGAAATAGTATTCTGTTCAGGGTCAAGATCCAGGGAAATTCCTGATCAAGCAGCTGAGATGCTCTGGACAAGTATGGGTTCTAGAAGATGAGTGCTAATGGTTGTACTAGTGGGCAAGCTCAGCATCATTGTGATATTTGCTGATCTACATGTGTGATAACCTTTCATCGACAGACATTTGCTTTTCAAAAAGAAACATCTCAAAATTTTAATTTGAGAGACATAATCAGAATCAACCACAATTCATTTAGTTCATTCAGATGTATAATTTTAAGGAGTTAGAACACTGGCAAAGAAATACGGATAATTCCAAGGTTACAGGCTTAACCTGAGAGTACAGAGCATCCTGAGGAAGACTTCTGTTTAATTAAATGTCCATAGGAAGAAGTACAAGAGTACAAGATTATTTCAGGGGTCTATACAAAGCATAATAACAGTATAGAAATGGTATAGAAAGTAGAGCAGACATAATCAAATACGAAATTAATTCTAAAGAAAAATTGTTTGCATGTTACATTTGTCTTTGTGTTAAAGTCATCTCTGCAGAAGCATTCCAAGATACCAATCCAAGTAACATTTATTTGTATAATTTGCTAAATCCACAGTTACAAATTTTACCTGTGTGAACTTAATTTTGTTATTGAAATCTTAATGCATTGTATGAAAAGTTAAAATATATAATCAACAAAGAACCCACTCCTTATGCATTTGACAATTCATATGAAATGAAAACATAGCAAGTTCATTTACAGTATCTCTCATATTCTCATGCTTACTGTCTTATTCCAGATTCAAACAGCAAAATACAGATATTTACATATAGATGCCAATTTATGAGACTGATATCTATCTTCTCATAGCGGTCAATAAAGATCTAGACAACCTACCCAAAGAGGGATTCAGACAAGCAAATGTAGGTTTTTGATGTAGTTTTCTAAACAAACTCCTATAATGTCATATACTATCTAACGTCATATGCTATCTAACTATATAACATTGCTGATCCAGATGGCTTGAGGTGTCTTGTTCTGTCTGTCATATCTGTTATCTCTGTAAGAAGCTATGTTCGGTTGTATTAGAGATTACTGCTGGTCACGTGTATTGGGAAACCTAATCAAGCACTGTGCATCCACATCACAATAAATTGAAGAGCTCTCTGTACACTGCTGGCTGCCTTGATTCAATTTTCAATAACTGTAACAGAAGATTTGACAACTTGTTTGTGTTTAGACACCAAATTTACCAGGATTTGGTGCATTCACACAAGCAGATCCATTCTGTGTAGGTATGACATAGAACAGAAAAGATAGTTGTGGCAGCTATTGCAGCAGATGATGATACTATACAGTATCTTAAATAGCATCAGCTGCATATACTGAGACCACTGAATCAAGGCTCAGCATCTGAAGCTGTTGTGGTTAAAGATCAAATTGGTATGGCAGAAACCACATGGACTTAGTTTCTGAAATGCTTTGACCATGGACATGTTGCAATTGAACTGCATGACTTCCCAATCTTACAGCGGAATCAAACTGGTAAAAGAGTAAAGATGGGCAAGTAGTCCTGGGACTGCACTGTGGGTGCTCCCTTCATGGTCTGAAGCATTTGCACCACCTGGACTCAGCTGTGGCTGACAAAGGGCAGGTCCTCCTCCTACTCTGGGCACCCTGCAGCCCATCCACTAGTCAAACACTGCCAGCTATGCCTAACGTAAAAGTTCAACCTGGAACCCAAATTTGGTTACTCTTTATAGTATTTCTAGTTCATAGAAATACTCTGAATAAATAAGTGCTTATATAGTTTAACTTAAAGAAAATTTATCTAAGATTCTGTAAACTTGTGTGCATATACTATATCATTGCACTATGCACACGTAAAGCCAAAGGGGCTTAATAGAAACATGTCTGCATCTCAGAACATGTAGGACCTGGAATCCGGACCTTACGTAAAATTGCAAGTTCACGTCTAATTGCGGATCCAAAGGGAAAATACATTCATCTTAACTATTATAAATCCGATTGTATCTGAAAGTTAGACAGGTGATATATAATTTTCCTTCTCAAATATCATGTTTATACAAAAAAGAAAAAAAAAGTAGAGCAAACATGACAAAAATCAACAGTAAAGGCTTTTTCTTTTGCTGATGACCTTTTACACCAAGTAATTGCTTCTGACACATATACAGAACAAGACAGAGCTGATTTTCCTACACAGGATTGTGCATCTAAAATTTTTTTCAGTCTTTGATATCTAGGACTGATTTAATATAACCGGTGGCCTTATAAGATCTCTTTTCATTTACAATTCATTGTTAGTTCTAGAAAGCCGTGCACTACTAAAGCAGCTTAGTTACAATAATTTAAAATAATTAATGAAAGCAAGATTTCTGAAATAATGAAAGTTTTGTCTGTCAAAACAGACTTCTCAGGGATCTTCAATGTAGACACTAATATTTTAAACACTATATGTTTGTATAACACATATCATATTGGGTCATGCTCTAGCTAAACCATCAAGACCCTCCTGCAATATAAAAGTTTCATATGAGAAATAACTGTAATTAAGTAAACCCCTGTGACATATAAAGTCTTAGACAAGACACAACTGATAATCAGGTCAGGCATAAATAGCATTGGCTAGGAGAATTGATCTATAACACTCCATCACCATATATTAAGAAGGTCTGTCCTTTAGTTGTCAGACTGGTCTTCAGACCAGCTAGAATTCTCTGCATCTTCTCAAAGATCTGCTTTGAAACAAGAGACTAAAAGCAACACAAAACAAAACAAAAACACTACGACTTACATCTGGCATCAGAGTGTATTTGATTTGGAAATGAAGATGTAAATTTTCAATAGTGAAAGTATGCTCACCACAGAACATTTTATTAAAAGTTTTATTGAATTGTCCACTTCTTCAGATTTCCAGAGCAAATCATATGGTCTACACTAGATACACTAGAAATTATAAATCTTATTCCTAATCTCTTAAGTGAAATTCTACAGTCTTTATGGTGCAGATGCTCAAATGCTCAAGTATTCTGCTTTTTTTGGAAGTTAGTTATCATGAACGGTGTGTCTGTGGTCAGACAGGTGAAAACTAAAACACTACACTAAAGGATGTAACTGGTGGCATTTATCTGTTTTTAGCTACCTTAGATCAGAACATGTTAGTCAGTCTCAACACAATACTTTTTGAGAAGAGAGAATTACTCTGCCTTCACTTTCTTTGTTGTTAAAATCCACACAACTCAAAAAGATAAGAGTGGAGAGATTTGAGAAGCATTAATCCTTTAGGTTCATAGTACAGATATCCTTATAACAGATACACAATATGATTATTGATATTTTATTAGTTGTAGGCTAAAACTACTGCCAAACATATTATTTAACACTTCATATGGAAATCTGGCTCAGTTTCTATTAGTCTCTTCCATTTTCACCACATTTTCTTTCCCTTTTTATTAACAAGTTTCACTCTCAGGTGCTTAGGCTACTGGCAGGAATAGCGAAAATGCAGCCAAAACAAAACATCTTTAGCACAGCAGAGCAAATGAGATTAAGAGGTTCTGAAGTTCTTTGACCTATGTCTGGGTCTATGTCCTATATATCTTCCTATATATAAGAGGAGAAAGATAAACTATTTATGATACTCAGGGGTGTCACAGCCTGAGTTATGGAAGCATCCTTTGGGAAGTCATATGAAACATGGTGCTCATCTGAAGACTTTCATTGTGATGCACAAGATTTTCTTGTCTTTTTAGTTGTTGGTTTCTTTTTCTTTTATTTTTTTTTCTACTTCCTCTCATCTACTGTACTAGTCTTCCACATTTCCTTAGTTCTTTGATAGAAAGGAGTTTCCCTCTGATACTGAAACTCTGTTCTGTTTTGTGTTGTCTACCCTAACAATAGAGCAATGATTAACCTATCTGAAAGAAGCAAGTGAAGGAGTCATTGATAGTTTTCCTGCTATTTCTTTCCAGAAAGGTTTGTTCCTTCTGGCATTTGGGAAGTTGGTCAGACAAAGAACAGAAGCTTCAAACATATAAACTTTGGCCAAAACTATCCTGAGCTACTGTTACTGCTTGGAGTTTTCTGCAATAAATTATTGGCAGGGCCTATCTTAGACATTTATGGTCAAAATAACTTTGAGCGGGGGGTCCTTTCTGCCTCAGGATAGAGTTTCATAATGTACTGTATGTTGCAACACATTAGCACTAAATTAGAAAGAGAGAGATGACTACCAATGTTATTTACCTAGAATAATTCCTTTCCGTGTTCCCAAAAAAGTATTTGGAAAAATCTCAGTCATATTGTGACAACAATTCAATAAGAATGAAAACTGAACACAAGAAACTCGTTCTATTCGTTACTGATCTCATTATTTATCTATTAATGAGAAGGTTCGTAGACCAAATTCTAAAGGAAGTCAAGCAGAATTCAGAATGGAAAACATAGCACAAGAAAGTATAGTGAAAACAGATTAGGAATTGTCTTCTCAGTAAACAAGTCACTTTGACTGTAATTTATTCATAAAATGACTCAGCAGTCAAGATTATTATTATTTTATTTTATTTTTTGAGATGTTTGTTCAATTTGATTATCTGCTTATTCAAGTAACATACCCAAATATGCCTGGAAGATACATTCTATTAAACCCCCTGAATCTTGACAAAGTGGGATGTTTCATCCTTCATTTCTTTTCTGAGGATATGATATAGAAAAGCACTTGTAAATGAGAGAGTGTTAAAGATAATAAGTATAGATAATAAAACAATTCTACATATTTTGCCTTTATTTATTTATTTTCTCATGGATCTGATCTGTTGATGTTTTCTTTCTTTTATGTATTCATCTATTTAAACCGTTTAGTATAACCCAAGAGGGGTACATGCAAAAAAAGGCAGGGATCTGGGACAATTTTGTATCAATAACAACAGCTAAAGGACTTAACCTGAAGGACTAGCTTTGGCATCTCACCATGCTAGATGGGCACACAGTCATGAAAAAAATCTTAAAGGAGAAACTTAGGAATGATGGAACCAAAACATTAACTAGAGAGTAGTCAGAGCTACAGACTCTGCTAGGAGAATAAGGCAGGAGAGTCTTCTAATACAGCCAGTCAGACAGAATGTGAGAGGACAGCCTCAGGATAATGTCACAGAAGCTGAAGTTCAGGGAATAATCATATTGAGTAAATACAGCTTCTTCTATGTCTGCATATAACAAGAAACTACAACTTCCTGTTAAGAAACTGCTTTGCTATACAAAGAAACAGTGGAATGGAGCAGTTCTAGAAGCTACTTATCAGTCTTTAAGGAACTGATTACTAATCTTTTCTGCTCTTAGAGGTTCAGTGTCACACCTTCCTTTTCATTCCTGGGCACGTTTCAAAGCTAGTAATCTTATTTCCATTTCTATTCATAATTTTCAGAGTTACATCAGAATCATGATCTGTAGCTTGTGAACTGGTACCTTACAGCTTCTCCTAGCTGCTGCTCTGTTTACCTGTGCCCTGTCCAAAGTAAAAGAAAACAGGAATAATAAAAATAATTAGATTAGCCTATCATTAGGATGTAATCTCCCTTGAAATTTCATTGTTGTGTTTTCCACTTGAATTTTCATTGGCTGATGGCTCTGAATCAGGTCTCCATAAAACAATTGAAGTTCTATTCACAATTTTTTCATTATTGTCTTTGAAAGGACTCCATCTGCACAAACTTTCAGAGGTAAAAAAAATCTTTATGATGGACTTACACAGTAGCCAACATGGATCTAAAGAGTGTAATAAAATGTAAGAGGCATAGTTTTTGTCTATGTTTATTTTTCTATTCCCCAGATAATTTGTTGTTTTTGCATGCAAAATGTGCAGAAATTAAAATAATAAATAAATAAGTAAATAAACTTACCATGTGGAAATAAGAAGGGCTCAAATACATGCAAATATGCAGAAATGTCATTTAAACACATTTGGGAATGTATCATGCAATTCAGTATTTGGCAGGGCAATATAAGCAAAAAAGAAAAGTGTTGTTTCCTTTCAGCTATATTTGTTTGAAATAATACTTAAAAAAAACAATGATAAAACTCTTCCTAGTAGGAACCTGGTATTTTACTATACAAATGTAAGAAACAGCAAGACACCAAAATATCATCTATCATTAATAGGATATACTTTTTCATATGAAAATGCTTTTGAAGCCACTAAAGCATTTCCCTTGGGTAATTCAGTATATATGTGCATGCCTGTTTAATTCTTGATCCAATGTTCTATGACTGTAAGTCAGCGTAAAATATAAGAGAAAATAAAGCTGTTTCAGATCTTAACCATTTATGCAAGTATCAGAAATATATCTATCTATAAAGTGAAAAAGTATAAGTAATAATTTGAGCTACAGATACACAAAACAACCCTTTTTGCCAGGTTTGCTATATGTGCTAATACATATATTTATGTATTATTATTTATTTTTTCTCCATTGGAGCAGAATTTCTGCAGAATGAATCTGCAGTCTGGTGATTTTAATTTAGATCTCCAGGTTGCTACTTGAGATTTTGCACACAGCATGGATTAACATGAGAAATACATAAAACAAACAGGTCTTTAGTGGATAACTTCAAATTTTTAGAGTGCTTGCAGAACAAAAATGTTAATTTATTTTTGTTCTTCCAGACAGAGTTTCTTTAGTACCTCTACATGCTCGATATTCAAGAAGTTTGCATACCACCATTCCAGTGGTATTGTAGATATCTACCATTATATCTATGCTTCAGACATGCATTCTGTCTGAGACAGAGGACAATCATTTATCGATATGGATT
This sequence comes from Anser brachyrhynchus, assembly GCF_964034855.1. Classification (NCBI taxonomy): domain Eukaryota; kingdom Metazoa; phylum Chordata; class Aves; order Anseriformes; family Anatidae; genus Anser; species Anser brachyrhynchus. The sequence continues at coordinate 137,772,994 of NC_137694.1, forward strand.
TTCTTCTTTCTCTTTGTTTTTTAACTATTTTTATTCTATGTGCAGCAGCACCACTTGCTGTCCAGAATATTAAATCCCTTTTAAAAATGTTTTCTTTTTTTCCCTGCTTTAGCATCCTGTAAGCTTATATTCAAGTGTGGTGAGAGATCCTATCAAAAGAATAATGATAATAATAAAAATAAACAGACTCTGGATTTCAGTTAAGAGCATATTTTCAAAAAGGTTTCATATACTTATAACTTTAAAATAACTTTGATGAGTAAAAAGTCAGTGTTTGCAAGATGCAGCAAAACAGGCATAACCTTGAAGCTCCTTAGCCCTCAATTATTCTTTATCTCCACAAAAGCAACTTAGTAGTCATATTCTTACTTTTTGACAAAAACAAAAAGCAAAAAAGAAAAAAAAACCAAAAACCTCACTTATCCAGAAACCTTGGGATTATATAAGACATTGCAATTTAACATTTTTTTTCCAATACTAGGTCAAAGAATTTGTAAATGGCTAGACTACTGATCTAAAGTGTATCCGCCAAAAAGACAATCATTTCTACAGGTATAAATTTTCACATTCCACAGTCCAACCCACATTTTAGCCCAACAACTACTCACAGTCAATGATACTTCTATTCTGTGACACGGGATCTTTTTACTTTGGTATGAAAATAAAACCCTTGAAATTTAGGGGAATAGAATGTTTTGTTGTTTTTCTTTTTGGTTGGTTAGGTTTGTTTTTTTTTTGTATATTTTTTTCTTTCTTTTTTGGGGGTAGGGGGAGTTTTTAGTGTCTTAGGTCTCTGGGGGCAGGAAAGAGAGTTTGATATTGTTGGCTTTTTTTTTTTTTTTTCCCCAGATGTATCACTTGTTCTAATAAAATACTTTTTTTTTTTCTTCAAGCCTGTCCTGTTTACATAATTTTATCTTATGAAATGACATTAGTAATCACATTAAATTAATATCCCACAGCTGTATTTATTATGCCACTGCTTGTGTTCATACCTCTGTTGGTACAATTAGTACTTTTTGCCAGTCTGTTGCTCTAAGTTCACTGTTAGCTATACTTTTGCAATCACCCTGCAGGTATGATTTGTGCACCTTCCTTCCCGTGCATTTTATCAGTAGTGATTTATATTTATTACCAATCAATGTCATCAATGAAAATGCTGAATAGAACCATGCCCAATACTAATTTCTACAGAACACCGTATACAAGAAAATTCAGTAATAACTCACCTGTCTATTAGCCAGTTCGTGATCTACTTGTTGTATGATTCAATCCTTTCATTAGAGTGTCATATGGTATTAAGTCAAATACTTTATGAAATTTCAGCTCTATTTACCAAATTCATAATCTTATCAAGGCTGACAGTAAAATCTGATTTCCTTGACAAGATTTATATTCCAGTAAATCATGTTGACTACCAATAATTATATTCTCACCATTTAATTCATTATGATTTAAATCCTATATCAGTTTATCTCCAGTATTGTCCAAAACTTATTCCAAGACTGTTTCAGACAACTCCCAGAGCTCTTGGATGGAATTGGTCCAGACTTGCTGGTTTAAATTCATATATAAGCTGTGCCTTTACACTTAAGTTTGCTAACGATGCTCAGTGAAAAAGAACACAAAGTCATTTTTTTAAAAAAAGCAGTGGAATAAGTTGTTCATTGCTCCTTCCAGAGGAGTTTTCTTCTAGGCACCAGCTGCTAAGTAATATAGACTACAATCAGATTTCAGGACTGCTGTAATTCAAAAGATGGTCAGAGAATTTGAGTTACGTGAAGCATTTCATGACACAGTCATTTACTATTGTCCAAAAATTGTAGCTTTTGTAAATTACCTTTTCCTTGGGAATGAAGATGGGGGAGTTGCAGGTCACAATCAATATTCCTTGGAACATCTTGCATATATTAAGCTGTTATTACCAATAGAATCCAGCTTTTATAACGAATCATAATCATTTATATACGAGACTAATTCATTCAGTAGAAAAAAAAAATATTAATACAATTCCCTTTGAACCTGTCAGAACCATCTGTAACACTCCCAAAGTCTTGCCACAGATCTACATTGGCTTCCATGGGCAACAGCTGCTCCAATGAAATGCAATGTTGTTCTAACCCATTCTGTTATAACCAATAAAGCTAAGAAAACTTTTTTTTTTCCATCAAGATCAGAAGGTGTCCTCTGAATAGCACACATCATGAATGATTCATCAGCAGAAAATCATGCACCCTAAACAGAAGAAGGATGACAGCAACTTTATGGTTTACCATGTATTTTATGTTTTCTTTTTTGTTGACCAGAAAAACAAGCTATAATTATAGACTATATTCCAAACCTCTATTCAAAAAGAAAAAGAAAAATATAAACAAAAGAAAAACCCTTTCTAAGATTTATGAAGGCTGGAATAAGTAAGATACTGAAGGAAAGGATCAACCCAGAACAACTGCAGACTTTAAAAAACAAAACAAACAAAAAAAAAAGGAATGAAAAAAAATCATTTTTGTCAACCAAGAAGAACCACAAGACACAATGCTCTAAAACACACAAGTGATCTTGGCCGGACCACTTGGACATGTACATCTTTATGCTAATGAGTGTATGGGTGTAAAAATATGGATGGACAAAATCTAAGTGAGAAGTACTGGGATTGGAAAAAATCAGCTGACAAAGATTTTGTAATTAAATATCAGTGTGCCCTGCTCTAAGATCTCAAACTGACTTTCTACATTAATTTCCTATATTAATTAAATTAAATGTTGATATGAAAGCTTTGATTCAAAGCCAGGACAAGGTGACGTTGACCAGGACAAGATAATTTCATTGTCTTGCCCGTCATGCATGAGTTCAAGAAGAATTTGGACAACACTCTCAAAAATGTGGTTTGTTTTTTGGGTGGTCCTGTGTGAGGCCAGGAGCTGGACTTGATCATCCTTGTGGGTCCCTTCCAGATCAGGATGAACTAGCTATTTGGAAGATAAGGAAAACAGACAATTAGAAATGATAGTAGCAACTCAGACATACACTTTACAATGAGATTTTCAGGACTGGGAGGAGCAAGCACTTAGTTTCTTTTCTCCCACTAAAGAGACATCCAGGACAGCACCTGGATGATTACTTGTTCCATTTAGGTTAGTCAGTGAATAAGTATATTAATGTGCCATATCAATCTGCTACATCTTGTAACGTTTTGCTCTATGTGATATGTGTTCATTAGTAAGAATTCTAGTGCCATTGCTTCTATTTTTGATGGTCATCATAATCCTACAAAATAACCATTGTGACAATCTCTACATAGATTCTGCTTTTAAAAGTCAGGTTACTGACTTTTGCCTTCTGTCTAGAATGCCTTTCTCAAGTTCTTAATTACTTTGCCCAGTTACTGTGCACACAGTGAAATGCCTTTGTTTATGCCTTTCAGTCAGTACGTGCACCAATTATGCATCTCGGACACTATACTGAATATCTTCATAGAATGGCTCAAGTTGGAAAGGACCTTTAAGACCATCTAGTTCCAACCCCTCTGCCATAGGCAAGGATGCCACCCACTAGATCAGGTTGCTCAGGACCTCATCCAACCTGGCCTTGAACACCTCCAGGGATGGGCCATCCACAACATTTCTGTGCAACCTGTTCCAGTGCCTCACCATCCTCTAAAAGAAAAATTCCTCTGGACCTGTTCTAACAGATCCACATCCTTCTTGTGCTGGGGGCCCCAGACCTGAACACAGTACTCCAGGTGAGGCCTCACAAGGGCAGAGCAGAGGGGCACAATCACCTCCCTCGACCTGCTGGCCACTCCTCCATCGATGCAGCCCAAAATGCAGCTGGCCTTCTGGGGTGCAAGCGCACACTGCTGGCTCATGTCGAGCTTTTCATTCATCAGAACTCCCAAGTCCTTCTCTGCAGGAATTCTCTCAATTTCTTCTCCCACTCATGTCTAGGATTGCCCCAGCCCAGGTGCAGCACCTCATTAGGTTCACATTGGCCCAATTCTCAAGCTTTTCTAGGTCCCTTTGGCTGGCATCCTTTCCTTCTATTTTACTAACTGTACCACTCAGCTTGGTGTCATCTGCAAACTTGCTGAGGGTGGACTCGATCCTACTATGTCATTGATTAAGATATTAAACAGTACCAGTCCCAATGATTCAACTCTTCTCATTGTGAATTATGTTTCATGTAGCTGATGTGAGACCACAAATATCCTGTTGTGATTCATCTAGGCTCAACTCTGTTTCAATTATCCCAGCCGTCCATAACCTGATTGTAAGCAGTTAATCACATGTGCTTCTCAGCCCTCTGTCAGAGAGTATCTTACATTAACTTTTCTAACACAATTGGATCAGAGTTGCTGAGTTTCAGGGACACAGTTCCTGCTTTCCCTACATGCAAAACTAACACACCACTTTGAAAGTGAGCTTTAACTTCACAATAGCATTTGGCTTAAATGAGGAAGGAAAAGAAATAGTGCACTTGCAAGTATAGTCTTTACACGTTCATGGTGTACCTTCATCAACTGAAGGTTAAACATGATATCGGTAATATTTAGCATACAGGAATAACAGAAGGACAACATCATCGAAAAACAGGCTGTTCCTGACTCACAAGACCTTTTGAACTCTAGTAAGAAGATAAAAACACCTGCATGACAAATGGACTCCCAGCTGAGCTAAAATCTTCACTGAAGCTCATTCTATTTCTATCTTTCTATATTAAATACTTCACTATCTTCAGCTATTCCTCTTCATCTTGTGGGATTTCCCTGTGTAAGACCATTCCTGCTCTTCTTAAACATTGGTACATGGACGTATAACTTTCAGAAGGTTCAGAACTGAAACTGACAAACCTAGGTTTTGCATAAGTTGTATATTCAGAAAATTAATTGTATCTCCGTGAACTCAGTAGAGCTACATGGGAATACATGTAAGTTGCCAAGTTACTACCAGACAGACCAAAGCCCAGGACTGTAACAAAATTATTATAGTGTATGTGGACTTGGAACTCTTCAGAAGAGCACTTCAGTGACATGGCGCAGATATCAGTGCTTATACAGTCAAATATAGTCAGGCTCAGTGTGTATATTCTTGTGTGTATATATATATATATGTATATATATAAAAGGAAGGAAGGGGGGAATATTATCACTTGTGCTTTAGAGGGGAAACATTTTTGAATGTATCTGTAAACATTCAGGCTCTTAAGTTTTTTGTACTTTTGCTTAGATAGGTGAACACTGCATTTAGCAGCATTTTTGAATTTCTGCATAATTTATTTACTTATATTTGCAACCTGACTGCTTTTCAAATTTTAATTTAAATACTACAGGCTGATATAGCTAGAATATATTTATATTCTGTGGAAAAAATGTAAAAAGACTGTCAGAATTATATAACAATCTCAGAAGTTTTGGTCTTGTATCTGTATTAAACAAGAAAAGCCTTGCAAGATTGAAACTCAAAATTTCATTTCCAAGTGAGCCTCCAAACTCAGAAAGTACATGTTTAAGGCTGTTAGCTTGGAACTGTAAGCAGAAAAATTTAGATGCTGGTGATGTTTCTTAATTTTCCAGTTCCTGAGCACAAGCATTCCAGTGTGCGGGTTCAGAATGATTCCTTTTGTACATAGTTAATAAAAAATAAAGTTATTTATTTATTTATATATTTTAAATATTGTCATATAAAAATGGTTATTTCTTTAAGGAGTTACATGTGTCAAAGTTTCGCAAGAACCAGAGACAGCATAGCTCATCAGCAAAGAATTATGCCTAAACTAGTGAACCTCATTTAGTATGCCAAACAGCAGATTAGCAGAAAGCTAAAGGACTTTTTCAGCCAGCACACTACATCTTTTTGTGAGCAGCAGTGCTGCCTGAGAGCACACTGGATCTTCTGAACTGCGTGTGTTTACCTCTTGCTGAAATCTCACCCTGCAGGACCTTAGATCAACCTTGCATTTTGGAGGAATTGCTCTCATATGTGCTGGCTATTACACAGGTATTCTGTTGTGCTTCACCAGCCCAAGTCGTTCTAATTCACAGATTACTCTCAATTCTTGTAATTCATACATATAATCCACTCATATCTTATTTTTAAAATGCTATTCTTTTAAAATGCAACTTCTTTCTTTTAATGTAGCAAGTATAATGATACCAGTTCAGAAAAAAAAAATGCATATCCATGGCAAAAATCTGTGGCAAATCCAATGGCCAATAGTCTGCCCAAAATAAGAATTATGTCAATGTTAATTTTGTTTTTATGTTATATAATGTAAAGAACACACTTAGGTCAGCAAATTTAGTTTTAAGAATCTATTAGCTCTGGGCTGAAGAATGCTTTTCAACCAATGCTCGAGAATTTAGGGTTGGGTTTTTCTTACATATAAAAGGTTCTCAGAAAGTATCACAATTAATAATATAATTTTATCATGTATCATATAATAAGTACATTATAATTATATAATAAGAATAACAAGACTTGTTGTCACTAAATGTCTGAGTATTATCTCTCAGATATTTAATCAACCTAAAAAAAATGGTTTATTGTATGCATTACCTACTGAATCATGAAGATTAGCTCTTAATTGACTTGCCTACAGAAAGCGCAAAGATTAAAAAATAAAAATAAAAATAAATGAAATACGTTTTGAATTTAATTTAATAAAATATTTTATATAAATGTTAAATGTCTGTATTAATATATTGTGGCCCTTTTTTTAAGTGATTCAACTGTTTTTCAACTGCTTCTTTCACAGTGAATTTGACTATAAGTCTATCATGAAGAACCACAAAAAGAATACTTCATATCTAGTCAGTGGTGCATGATTTCTTTGATTATGTGTATCTATTTTGTTGACATAAGTGATTGTCCTGGTTTTGGCTAGGATAGAGTTAATTTTCATCCTAGTAGCTAGTATGGTGCTGTGTTTTGGATTTAGGGCGAGAAAAATGTTGATAACACACTGATGTTGTAATTGTTGCAGAGCAGTGCTTACACTAAGCCAAGGACTTTTCAGCTTCTCGCTCTGTCCTGCCAGCGGGCAGGCTGGGGGTGCAGCAGGAGCTGGGAGGGGACAGACCCAGGACAGCTGACCCAAGCTGGCCAAAGGGCTATTCCATACCATCTGACGTCATGCTGAGCAATTAATATAGGGCGGCCAGCCGGGGTGGGGGGACCAGCTGATCGGGGATAGGCTAGGCGTCGGTCAGCAGGTGGTGAGCGATTGCATTGTGCATCACTTGTTTTGTACACATTAGTAGTAGTAGTACTATTATCATTATTATTATTTCCCTTTCTTTTCTGTCCTAATAAACTGTCTTTATCTCAACCTGCAAGCTTTCACTTTTTTTCCCCAAGTTGTCTCCCCAACCCACTGAGGGGAGTGGGGAGTGGTGGAGGCAGAGTGAACAGCTGCGTGGTGCTTAGCTGCCAGCTAGGTTAAACCACAACAGGCATACAGATGAACAGAAGTGACAGTAGCTAGGTCTTAATCCAGCTGTATTTTGAGGTCAGAAGGCCAATAGGAGCTGGGCAACTGACCCTATTAGCTGAACTATATTGATCTTCTGCTGGCCAAAATATGATTCTGTTTATACAGAATGCTCATATAGAATTTGTATACAGCTCTTTATTCCAGCTAGCTGAAGCATATCTATACAGCTCTGAATATAACAGTTAAATAAAAATGTAGTCACCTCATGTTGAAGTGCACTCTCATGTATAATACGACAATTATTAAAGAGCTCTGAGGTGAAAGTCTGGAATTCAAAAACCATTTATCTAGCTGAAACTAAGAGATATTAACACTGACCAAGTTTTGTTAAAATGCCTATGCATTAATGCAAAATTTAAGTTTTAATTTATGATTTAATCGTAGTTATGATTTCTTTTAAAATAATGCTGCTATATTTTAGGTGTTTGAGATTTTCACTTTAAGTTGAAATGTTATATATCAATCTGAACAATGTTCTGTTCAAGCAAAGATTGAACAGTTTACGAGTTCCATATCCTGCAGTAATCTCTCAGAAGAAGGCACTTAAACTCCTTTTAAAGGACACAGAAGTCAATAGAGTCTTTAAAAAGTCAATGAATTTTGGATCATGGCATACAAATAAAATTTTTATCAGCTTAGTCACAACAGCTCTTTCCATTGACTAAGAATTCTCCTTGGTATTCTTCCATGTGAACTGTGACCAAGTTTAAAATTTCCACTGTGTCTTTTGCATGTGAAATAAATCATAACTGAGACTGTCAGGCCACAGTTTTTAAAGAGTCTAAAGGACTGAATAGTATTATGTATCTGTATCCTGCATCAAGCTTACTGTATTGCACAAAGTCTCAGGCATAGAAAATGTTTAGCTTTTTAGCTTTATATAGAATTTTCTGAGTTAGTCTAGCAAAACTGCTCTCATAAAAGTCTGGTATTTTACTAATTTTCAAATTATGCCACAGAGAAATTATATTATACTCTTTCTATCCTCATGCTCTTTGCCTTCAGGAAAGTTGATTTTTGTCAGAGGAATTAATTTATGTTACTGAAAATCTATGAAAAACTATACAAATCTGTCTAATTTACAAAGTCTTGAAAAACAGTATTTCCTGTGCTTGATAAAGGTTTGCCTAATCTCATTTATACATTTGAGAGTGTTCGTCTGCACTTTGCAAGTTTCACCTATGTGCTCTGGGCTTTTTGTGCTCTGGTCTTAAAGATTTGGAATCCAACAGCAGACAAAGCAACTAAAAGTAACGTTCCTACCATGTTTTCATAGCAGGCATCATTCTATCACCAGCATATGAGGAAGAGGCTATTGGTTTTAATAACAAGATGACAATGTCAGAAACCAAAGAATAAAGCAATAGAAAAGCAGATATAGAAGTTTCATAGTGTGAAAATATAAAAGAGGTTGCTGAAATGCTGAGTAGTTGGAAAAGAGCTTAATTGAGTGTAGTGGGTTTACGTGGCAAGGTTGTGGTAGCAGGGTGCCATAGGAGTGGTTTCTGTGAGAAGAATCTAGAAGATGCCCCATGTTAGATAAGGGTCCCACTGCTGGCCAGAGCCAGGCCAATAAGCGATGTTCTTTGCGCCTCTGTGAGAGCATATTTAAGAAAAGGAAAAAAAATAAATTGGACACCCAGTTTTTCTAAGGCAAGAAGTTAGTGCGCAAGGTTAATTAAAATTAATTTATATTTTGAAAACAGAACTGTATACTGCTCTATCATTTTATAATAAAAACTAATTCTGTTGAATATTTAGTTGTACTAGTGGGCACTAAAGGAAAAGGTATTAAGCAAAGGGTTAATTTTATACAGTTAACATGTTTTAATGGTCATCAGTAACTTATACCTGAGAATACACATGGAGTGATTAGGAAGAACCAGGAATGTGAACATCTGCTCATTAGTGAGCACTGTTCTTTCTGGGCCATGCATAAGGCAGATTGTGTGTAAATGCGATTATGCCATTAAGATAGGGATGCAGTAAAGAGACCTAAATGCAGACTGCACAGACAACTTGCTTTCTGGCATTTATTATTTCTGAGCTTCTTCTGTTTTATAATTTTGTGAAAAGTAATGGGTTCTGATTTTTCCATAATTATTTTATATAATTGTATGTACATTAAGCTTCCTTCAATGACTACAATAAGAAAAGTAACAGGAATTCATCTTCAACCAAAATGGAATAGAGAACAGCACTATGTGAAATTCATCTAATAAAGGTGGCTACTTATATAACAAAGAAATATACTGTACTCCTATGTCACAATAGATTGAGCTTGGGTTAGCCATTTCTTACCAAATCAGCAGAAGAATCTTGTTTATTTTTATTTTCAATTGATAAAATATAGAAATATAGTTATGGGCCTTAAGAACTATTACAAATAAATAAATAAATGGAAAAAAAATAAAGGACATAAAGGCAGAGGATTCAAAAGGTAGCTCTCTGCCAAAAAGAAGTAAGGAACAAGGAACAGTGAACACATACTCCATCTAAACAGATGCTTCAAGACCATCAAGCAGAAAGAGATGTGCATTGACTGCTACAATACATAAACTTAAGAAAGAGAAGTGCTGTAGCTATATCCTGTCAAATGTGGCATAACAATACTGGTTTAACCAAACAAACAAGCAAAGGCTCCTCTCTCATTTGAAAATGTGAAGATACTTCAAAAATTAAACTATTAAAGATAATATACATTTATTTTTTTTCAGTTGACTTTGATGAGGATCTGGCTGACAACGATTTTTGCAGTTGTATGAAGGCTAAGGTGAGCAAGTAAAGAATGTGGTTAAAGTTTTCAAGTGGTAATAATGGTAAGTGAACACAGGTTTACAGAATTATTTCTGAGGCTCAGGAGTTCACAAAGATGAAAAAGTCAAGGAAATATGAAGCAGAGTTAATTTACGTAAAGAATTTCTCATCCTTTTTATTCCAGGCTTTGGTTGAACTTATATCAGGCTGCAGAAGAACCCAGGAAACAAAATGTGTCATCAGTTTCCCACTGCTTGTTGGCATCATGATTAAATGTTGGCATCATGGCATCATCATTTTGCAGAAGCTAGATTTTAAATGAGCTTAGCAGGTCAAACATTCTTCTCAGGGAAAGACATGGCTCACTTGGTAAGCGGGTACAAGAAAATTATATTTGTTCTAATACAGGAAAAAAAGTCATACATCTTCAGTCAAAATTACAGTGTGCTTAGAGGAGATCATCTGGGGAGCAGTGACTCTGAACAGGGCATGATGGATAATTCCTCACACAAGCATGAGCACAAGAGAGTAGTGAAAAATTGAGGCTACCTACTCTGAGTTTGTGATGATATCGCCAACACAATGGAAAATCTGAGCCTTTGTCTTATTTTAACACTTTTAGAAAATTGTGTTCACCTGGGGAGAAATCAAAAGAGATGGAAGAAACTACTGTTGGAGAGTACAGCTCATGGAGAAAAATCCCAGTAATTTTCCCATTTAATAAGTATTTCTTTTCTCACCATGTTTGTTGTTAGACTCATCTCTCTAAACATTCATAAATATAATATATTTCTAAGTGTTTTTAAAAATTCATACTATGAGCTATCATACTTTATTAAAATAATCAAAATCTTATAATTCAGGCAGGTGCCAGGATCACAACAACAATGATCAGATCACCTGTTGGAAACAAGATGAGAAGCGAGCAGGAGACAATGTCATTCCAGGAATCTGTCCTTCTCATCTTTTTCAACAATTAATGTATTTCTTTGAGACTAGTTTGTTTGTTTGTTTGTTTGTTTATTTATTTGGGGGGGGGGTGTTTGTTTGCTTGCTTGTTTGTTTTCAGACAAGCTAAGCTCTTTCCATTTAGGCTATTGTATTTTTATTTTTTTATTTTTTTTTTAAGCTGGTCCCTTACTCTGTGGTAGGTTTACAGGAAACATAGGAAAAAAGTTGAACATTGGAATGGACGTGAAACAAATCTCAAACTATAAAAGGTTACAAAAGCTTTAGTAACCAGAAAACACTATTTCCATTATATATTACTCTTCCTATCAAAATATTGCACTTAGTTTTGCAGCTCACATTACATGTGACAAAGCAAAAGATCTTAGCACACTATAACACTTCTAATTGTTTTTGTTTTTAGCCCTGTAATACTTTCATCATATGGACTATCATAGATAGTCTTCCCCCAGAAGAACATGATTAACGTCTCCCAATCCTGTCCATCTATTTACTTCTTGGGATTTTTAATTTCTTTTCAGGATAAGTTTCCTTCCTCCTAAGGATCCAATCTAAAGTGATGGCATAGAAGAGGAATCAAGGATCAGGTTGTAGGCAAGAAGGGGCAGAAGAAATGACAGTGAGAGCTGACCACAGACAGAGATCAGGCTGGATTAAATAGAAACATAGAATGATAGAATGGTTTGAGTTGGAAGGCATCTTAAAGACCATATAATTCCAACCGTTCTGCAATGGGCAGGGACACGTTCCACTAAATGAGGTTGGTCAAATCCCCATCCAGCCTGGACTTGAACACTTCCAGGGATGGGGCATCCACAGCTTCTCTGGGCAACCTGTTCCATTACTTCTCCATCCTCAGAGTAAAGAATTTCTTCCTCGTATCTAATCTAAATCTATCATCTTTTAGTTTAAAACCATTACTTCTTGTCCTATCACTACACTCCCTGACAAAAAGTCCTTCCCCAACTTTCTTGTCATCCCCCTTTAGGTACTAGCAGACTGCTATAAGGTCTGCCCGGAACTTTCTCTTCTCCAGACTGAACAACCCCAATGCTCTCATCCTGTCTTCATAGGAGAGGTGCTCCAATCCTCTGATCATCTTTGTGGCCCTCCTCTGGACTCATTATAATAGGTCCATATCCTTCTTGTGCTGGGGGCTCCAGAGCTACTCCAGGTGAGATCTCAGAAGAGCAGAATAGAGAGGGAGAATCACTTCCCTTCAGTTGCTGGTCACACTTTTGATGTAGCCCAGGATATACTTGGATTTCTGGGCTGCAAGCACGCATTGATGGCTCATGTTGAGCTTCTTGTTAACCAACACCCCCAGGTCCTTCTCCTCAGGGCTGCTCTCAATCCATTCTCCATCCAGCCTGTGTTTTTGCTTGGCATTGCCCCAGCTCAGGTGCAGAACTTTGCACTTGGCATTGTTGAACCTCATGAGTTCCTGTCAAAGTCCCTCTGAATGGCATCCCTTCCCTCTAGTGTGTCAGCTGCACCACACAGTTTCGTGTCATCAGCAAACTTGCTAAGGGTGCCCTTGATCCCACTGTCCATGTCACTGATAAAGATATTAAACAGTGCCAGTCCCAATACTGGCCCCTGAGGAACACCAGTCGTTACTGATTTCCACTTGGACATTGAGCCATTGACCACAACTCTTTGAGTGTGACCATCCTAGCAATTCCTTACCCACTGGGTGGTCCATCCATCAAATCCACGTCTCTTTTATTTAGAGACAATGATATCATGCGGGACAGCGTCAAATGTTTTGCACAAGTCCAGATAGATGATACCAGTTGCTCTTCCCCTATCCACCAATGCCAAGTAACCTCCGAGCCTGTAAGCTTGTTTAAGGATTAACCTGGGGCTGCCCAGAAACATCATGATAAATTAAATACATCTACTTGCAGTATACCTATTAAATCAGTTTTATGCTAGAAATTGCACAGCAAGAGATGAGCTCTCTCCTGGAAAAGTATTCTGGTGTTGAACTTTGAATAAGATTCCTAGCTGCAGCTGCAATGAGACCTTTCCATTCCTCCAACTCAGTAGCCGAATCTTGTGAACAGTTAGCCTCGAGAGTCAAGTCATCTATTAATATTTCTTAACATCTTGAAAACTAAGAGAATTTCAGTCTTCAGACTTTCTTATTTCTACAATGTTTATAAGGTTATACTACTCCTATATTACTTTCAGGCAGCTACATCATTATGGATATTTCTTAGTATTCATTGACTAGTATTTTCAGTAAAATTATTTTAAAGTCAATTCTCTGGAACACTTTGATTTCTCTGGATTGAGACCTTGGTGTCCTTTTATACTCAGGTCATACTTTGGGGTCTACATGGGTTTCTTATTTTAATGCACCTCTATGAGGAGACTTAAGCCTTTAATACTATAAATTTAATCAAAGGGTGCATTCCCAAAAGAACATCATTAGGAATTAAATCATGTTTTTTTTTTTTTCTTATGGTGATCAACACAACAACTCTAAATTTCAGTCTCCATTTTTTGCAAGAACTGCTGCAGAGACAAAATCAGTTCTCTAAAAACCACTGAGAAGGAAGAGTCAAAAATTAACCTTTCTGCCCAATTCCATCTTTGCATGAATACACTGGAGATGGGTCTGTACACTTCCAAAAAAAAAATTTCTTGCTTGCACAATTTCAGATGACTTGAATGGTAAAATTTATCTAGTGCTTTCTTCTCTCCAGTAACTTTAATTTGCAAAAGAGTTGACCTTGTCTGTAGTTTGGTTACAACCCATTGCATTTGTGACACAGACTATGTACAGGATTTGCATAGGCTAATTGCATTCCCAGATCTCCGCCCTCCTAGGTAATCTCTCTCTGAAATTTGTCAAAATAAGTTTTTGCTTTAGTTTTGGATTTCTGTAACTTAGTAGCTACTTACAAACGCACCTGATTCAGAAATTTACATAGTGTTTGCATAATGCTTTACATCTCTTATCTGAGAGCACTAGTATTCCCCATGTTCTGGCACCTGTATACTTCAGCCTATTGTTACCTTAAAGGGAGTTTCTGGAAGTAGCTGTGGAGTTTTGAAGGGATTCTTACTATAAGGGATTATTACTATAATCCTAATTATTCCTCTGTCATCTGGTAACCTCCTCAGTATTTTTTTATTCATCTGTTTCATTTGTTCTATTATGTCTGATGGCTGAGTTCATACAAAATGTATCTTTTTTGTTGTCGTTGTTGCTGAACTCTTAACATCTTTGAATATTCTCAGAACAGCTGTCAGATTCAATATTAACTGGGACTACCTAGAGAGAAAAAAGCTTATTCCACCATGGCTGCAGATGTGGCTAGCTCAGCAGTCCACTGCAAAAGAAATGTTTCAACCTTACTTTAGAGTACTGGGAAGGGAATATACAATTACAAGTCAAAATTAATTTCCTTGATTTTCTACCAGTGGACCCACAAATAAATTTGAAAGCATTCCATCATTTCATATTTCTGAGAGCCTGAGGGAACTTTAAATTCAATGGTTTACTTGGAGAAACAACCGAGCATGCCTTTACACATATCCTATTCAAGTCAGAATCCCGAGATAGAAAGCTTTTGATAAGTCTTTGTTTTCCTAAATATTCTCCAGTGAAGGCATCATCAGCATAATACTGCATTTCCTTTCTAAAATGAGTTGATATTATCCATACAGGAATCTCACTTCCTTCATACAACAGTAACTCACAATATATTTGCATTTCACCTAAGGAAACTCTTTACCAAGTCCTTTTCCTTGGTTATCATCTTCAAACATACAAGAAAATGTTTTTTGTTTTGTTTTGTTTTGTTTTGTTGTTTTTTTTTCTCAGTCTTTGAGTCAAGTACTTCATTTTTGTCTGATTCCTTCATGAGATCTTTGAATATAGACACTTCTGCTGCTGCTATTTTACATATATATATATACATAAAAATTATTTTACCAGCTGATCTGTCATCTATTTTAAGAGGGCTAAAGTACAATGCGCTCTTAACTTTTTCACTTTGCGATGATTTCTTAATTTAATAAGGTTACAAATACACTGCAATGAAGTAATAAATTTATAGACATGACTCACCAGAAGTGTTCTCATGAGCACCCTGTGTTGATAAGAATACCATGAGAGAACTGCGTTTCCAAGCACAGCCTGAAAACAAAGTTGGCATTCAACTGCTATGAGCACATTCAAGTGCAGGTGATGGAAAGCAATTCAATAGCGAGCTGAGTGAGAGACAGCTGAATAACGCATGCTTCAAGTGCTTCCAGATGTGTGGATGAAATTGTGTGGCTGTCAAATCCAATATATCTTTTCTTGATTGCCATAACTGGAACCATTATAAAACCTTAGCTTGCAGGCACATCTGTATTTGAGAGCAGTGATTTGAAGTACCAGTTTGCTAAAACTTTTGTTCTCTCATCTAGCCTTTCGGAGTGCTGCAGAATTTGTGAAGGTGCTGTGTCAATTGTCACAACAGTAAAAGCTTCTTGCTAGAGTTAATGATCAGTGCACTGGACAGGTGTTTGACTCTTCTCCATACTTCCTTTGGTAGCAAAAAACTGCATGGCTGTGTGGGTATTATGTTGTACAGTCTGACTTGGACCAGTCAGAAATGCAAAATGTTTGATGATCATTTGTGTTTCTTCCAAACTGAGAATATTTACTTGCCACAGTGGTCAAAAAGCATAGAGACTTAACTTTAAGTCTGAATTTTCAAGGCAGTCTTATGCTGCACCTGATGCTGAAATCATTTAGAGTACTTGTGTGCCTCCCATTCCCTAGCCATTTAATCTGCTTTTCCTGTAATCAGTTCAACTGAGAAAGAGCTATTGGGAATTAATACTTGATAATACCTATTAGCATCCAAAAAGAGTGTGCTGGCTGTTGAATGAAAGGTTTTTCACCATGTTTTCTCTTACAGGATTGATGTTTGGCTGCCTTTACAAGGCGGGACACTTAAAAATACCCCTTCATTATCAGCTGCACTTTTGACATATTACACTTGAGGCCTACTTCTTTCATGGAAACTGATAGTTTTTTTAGTTTCTTTAACTATTCTTTGATGGTTAAGCTTCACGAATTTTGGCAATTTCATTTGTATTTGTTTCATTTGACAATGAAAGTGGAAGTAACATCCTGTGATCCCCTGGGTAAACACGTAAAACAAGTACTCAGTACCCACAGAAGCAGATGTAGTTTTACAAGCACCTTTGTACAGTGGAGTGCGAGAGAATGTGTGTAGGAGTGAAAACTACTCAACAGTGAGATCTAAAAATGTATTTAGATCAGGTATCATTGCTGGCTAGTAGGTATGACTTGGTTCAATTTTCCGTAACCATCTGTAAGACACTACAAAATGTCTGTTTTTCCTATTAGCTAGACAGTAAAATTAGCAACTGAAAAACATTCTCAATTTTTTGGTTAAAAGTTCCCAAATTGGGAAGGGTGACAGAGGCAAGGCTGGTGTGGCTCCATGGCCCAGGTCCTGCTAGAAGTGAGGCTGGGTACAGGTTGCCAGCAGGCACACGCACACACACAGTGCAGCGCATGTATGTACATACATGGCCAGCCGCACAGAGCAGCACCAGCAGGAGCACCCACGGCCTCATCCTGCACGCACATACATGGGTCTCCACAGTCATTGAATTCAACCTCCCAGTGTTGTGCAGCTCCTGAAATCTGGCCCCAAGCTCTCCACCTCCCCACTAGCAGCTCTGGCCTGTGCTCGGCCTGGACTTTAACACACCCACACCCTGCACTCACCGCAGATTACAGTCTCTCTGGCCCCAGCCCCTGGCCTCATAGCAGAACCACAGTTGGCCCTGCCAAGCATGTGCACAGGGAGCCCTGGCCTAGGAAAATTGTCAGAAATTGAGTTTAGTGACGAGGCAGGAGAGGCTGGTGCAGGAATGGGTGGGTACGACTCACCACGCCACTAGTCACTTTCATTCCCTTTTCCCTATATGTTCCCACTCTTGTTCCTCCCCAGACCTCCCTGATCTCTCCTTTTCCTGCCTCCAGTCCTTACCTTAAGCACTCATAAAGATCCTGGCCTGAGCCCCAGGGTGTCCCTCTTCTTTACAAACACCACTGCTTGTACACAGTGGCACCATAACTCTGCATGATTCCTGCCTGCCCCGATACATTTTCCCTTATGCCTCCTCCTTTTGTACTCCTCCTCTCTTTTGGTGGTTGGTTGGATGTCCAGCATGTAGACTGAATTTGAGCTTGGTGACCCATACCACGTTTCTTCTACGTCAGAGTTTTCTTCTGTGTGTTTTTGGAGCTGTTGTTGAGGAGGAGGAGGCATAAATTCAAAAAGACACTGGAAAGGAAAATCCAAAGCTGCACTTGTGGAGATGTTGGTGATGGATTGATATTGTTCTCTAGGAGACTACTGGTGCTTAGGGAATATAAACTTCTGTGGAAGATTGCAAAGCTTACTTTGCTGACAATATCACTGTGCACAGTTATTCACTGGAGCTCTCTTATTATCTGTGGTAATGCTTCTGTATGGTCCAGAATATTTGAGTAACTGTTAGGATTAAAGAGCTAGGATAGTAGTAAACTTCCTTTCACATGTTGATAGTACTTCTGCAGCAAGAGCTCTCAATTTCTGATCCTTATGGGGAAAAGAACCATACATTTTATTATGCCACTGCCTCTTCAATGTGAAAAAGTAAGTCAAGTACTTAATCAAGACACTCAGGAACAGTTCTTCCTTTCCCCTTTTGTTAAGAGAGTTGTTAACTAATAGATTAATATACCCAGCATTTCCAGAAGTACCAGGCATATCATTACTCAAAACCCCACATCTACTGCCATGGCCACTGGCTCATAGCTAGGCACTGCATTTTTTTCTATGTTTTTACAGTGGGCTTTTAAAGCTCCTCATGAAAACCAGTAGGGTGAGAACTCAGTAAAC
The DNA here is from genome assembly GCF_964034855.1 of Anser brachyrhynchus. NCBI lineage: Eukaryota > Metazoa > Chordata > Aves > Anseriformes > Anatidae > Anser > Anser brachyrhynchus. The sequence goes on from NC_137694.1 coordinate 137,791,140, forward strand.
ACTGATGAACTGTCAAATGAAGCAATTTAATCAAAGCATCAGTGTCAACAATAACATGAAAACGCGGACAAAGTTTTAACAAGTACCACTTGTTCAGCTATTAGTTCATTTTTCTTCACAGCCTCTGTACTTTAGTTTGAATATAAAAAATCTTGTTACCAGTCATAATTGCAACTGGAGGCTTAAGAATTTTGTTAAAGAGTGAAGCTGATGAGTAGGAGGACTCATTCTCTGTAATCAGAGAAATTATTCTTTGATGAGGAAGGAAAAGTCTTTATGATTGAAGAAATGAGGAAAAGAAATGATGCTAAGACTACAGATGTGATATCAGCTAGAAAATGCTAGTGCCATCTGACAAGAGTGCCTAGATTGCTAATAGCACCTTAACAAGCTATATTAGTGGTATGAGCATCATGTAAGGATCATTCTATAGCAGAAACTGTTAGTGAATAACAAAGTCGCTTTAGATGTGCTTAGTGTCTTATAATAGTAGTGTTTGCAGCAGAATACAGTGCCTCTCACTGTTGAGTTTTATGTCTTTATTAACATTTGATGAGTAACTGCAGGGGAGAAGTATCCCAAGGATTGGTAAAGCATGACCACTACCTCAGTTTGCCAGTTCTGTATTAAAGACCATAGATCAGATTATTCCCCTGTGGGTGAACTTTTGGTATCTATCAAGTTTTGGAGTGAAATAAGGACCTGTTTCTAAGAGTCAGTCTCAGGCAACATGCTGCAATATGCAGACTGACATAACATTTTGTAACTTTCACATGTGCCAGGTAAATCATATAATTACAAAGAAATTTTATCAACTAATTCATTTGGTGAAAATGTAATCATTTGGGTGCAAGTCTGAAAAACATTGTTCTTTGTCATGACTTTGGTTGAATGATAGCTTTCTTTGCAGAGGCTTGTATGATGCTATGTTTTGGATTTTTTATTAAAATAGCATCATGCTATACACACCAATGTATTTGGTTCTTGCAGAGCAGTGCTTCAGGGCCAAGGACTTTTCAGCTTCTCATGCTGCCCTGCCAGCGAGGATGCTGGGGGTGCACAAGGAGCTGGGAGGGGACACAGCCAGGACAGCTGACCAAATTGGCCACAGGGATGTCCTGTACCATATGGCATCATGCTCAGCAATAAAAGCTGCAGTATAAAAGGAAGAAGGAAGAAGATGTTTGGAGTGAGGGTGTTTGCCTTCCCAAGAAACCATTATGCGTGAGCCCCGTTTTCCTGAAAAGTGGCTGAACATCTACCTGTTGATGGGAGGTAGCAAATGATTTTCTTGTTTTGCTTGGCTTGCACACACAGCTTTTGCTTTAACTAGTAAACCATCTTCGTCCTAACTCCAGGTGCTCACACTTTTACCTTTCTGATTCTCTCCTTCATCCCACCTCATCAGTGATGGCACTTCATCCCACCAGAGTGAGTGAGAGGCTGGGTGGTACTGAGCTGTCTGCTGGGACTAAACAACAACAATTCTTGTCCTGTATTCCAGAGAACTGTTTCTGGTTACTATGAGCTTGTAGGTATTGGTAATGCAGTTTGTGTTTCAAAGTAATGCAGCCAATTAACAAAAGTTGCTTTCCAAAGCTTATGCTTTCAAAAGGCTTTGTGCTCTAATACAGTACTTCAAATATCAGGCAAATATATTTCCTTGTATCTCAATGGCTTAAAGCCTTAATTGCTGTTATTGGTATGACAGTCAACAAAGTGACAGATGCTTCCACTGCAGAGTTTTCACAAGTAGCAAAGAAATAGCAAATGAAGGTTATAATCTGAGAAGATGTAGTAGAGAGAGTTACAGGAGAACACAAGGAAACCAGTTTGGGTGTACAAGAACTCAGTTCCGCTACAAACATGAAAGTCCATCTCAGAAATGATGTGAAAGTAAAAACTCACCTCATCAGCTAGCATAAGGAAAAACAACCAACACCAAAAAAAAAAAAAATGTAATGTAACAAGAAAAACAAGTCATGAATAGCTGACATTCAGTCCAAGAAGAAACTGTCTCAATCTTTTGACCAAAAAGCAAACACAGTTGGTCATGTGATGCAACTGATAAATATTTAATAAAAACTCACAAATATAAATTATGTATATTAAAACCCCTATCTAAATTTCCCAATTTTCAAATGCACTTAAAGGAACCAATAAATCAGGAAGAGAAAAATGTCTAGGAAGGACAATGTTGAATGGAATTTGTCTTAGATCAAAACACAGTCACGATTACCTCACTAGTTTGTATCTTTTCAGTAAAATTTGTCTATTTGATTCTGATTTTATTATCAACACTATTCTACATATATGTATTTGAATAAAACTGAACAAATTCTGAGTTATAATTCCCTATTAAAAGTATTAAAGATTACTTCTCCGAAGGACAGGTTTCAAGCTCAAAATAGCTATGTGTCAGAAATGAGATGAAAGCTGGCAAGATGCAGTGTCACTTTGGGAATCAATCCAAAAAGTTATTCTTTAGCACCCTTTTATCTTACAGTAGCCAATTCATATACTCATTAATTATAACTATATGTGATGCATATACCTGACTGACAGGCTGGGGAGCATATCTACTGAGAAGAGCTTGGGGGTCCTAGTGGACAGTAGGCTGAACATGAGTCAGCAGTGTGCTGTGGCAGAAGAGATCTTCTACATATATCCTGGGATGTATTAGGAGTACAGCATTCTAGATACTGCCTACAGTTTTGGACCCCCAGCACAGAAAAGTCACGGACAAACTGGAGGGATCTCAGTGAAGAGCCCCAAGAGTTATACTTGCTCTGTGACGTACAGCTGTGGAAGCTGGTCTGGGTCAACCTGGATACAGGATATGTTGGGGGCACCCAGCATCTCCCCTGTGCCTACAAGAGGTTTTTAAAGGAGATACAGCCAAGCTCCTCACAGCCAATCACAAAACAGTGCATATAAGAAATATTGTGACTATTCAAAACAGTCTCCGAATCACATGTAAGGTCTGCAATATCCTAGGTTACTTGGTTACTTACCCTTCAGTTAAAAGATTTATTTTTATTTTTATTTATTTATTTATTTATTTATATACTCTATAACAGTAAGTCTTCTTTCTTTTAGGCTACAGAGTTTCTCCACAATCTACTGGCAATATGAATTTGAGGGGTCAAGGGTACCTGGATCTTTATCTAGAAGTACCTATGCAGAAATCAAAATTTGGACAAAGGAGGATACTTATTTTAGTAGTCAAGGATATAATGTAATGTACTAGGATTTACAGTCAGATAATGTTTGACTAGATTTAGCATTTATAGGTAATTTTCAATTACTCAAGCAATCAACCACAGGAACTAAGCGTAAAATGTTGTGGTAGTTTTACATTATTAAGTACAAGTATGCTTTATTATTATGTGTATGTATATTTTGTATTATGCTGGAGGTCAGATGAAATGAATTCATGGGACCCTTTGGGCCTTGCAAGTTATGAAGCTATGCATCTAGAACTAGATTTTGTGCTTTAATTGTAATAACTCCTCATAGCAAGTCTATATGTCCTTATCCATGTACCTGGAAAGATACCATCATATGGACATCTGTGACCCATTGTCTTTTAAAAAGAAAATAAACCACTCTTTTACAGTCATTTGCTTCAGTCAGTGAAAAAGTCTCTTTCTGTGTACCTTTCCTCAGACTTTTTCAGAAGCTTGACAAGACATTTGCATCATTCACAGTCAACGGACAAATTCCTATGAAGTTAATGAAGTTGTTTCGTTTATTCCCCTGTGCTATCTAGTATATTTTGAATTTCAGTAATATGTTGTCAAAGCAGGGACCCCACATGACTCTCACAGGAGGGGACCTTCTGCCTTGAAAACCCTTTCAGATCTTTTTCCCAGCACAGCCTCTTGTTCCCTTTCTTGATCCCATTCCCAATATCTTCTGATCCTAAAAAGACATTATACTTCTGGTTTAAATATCTTATGGAATATATTTTAATACCTGATCCTATAATCCTATAGGATCTGTTATTTTGAAGTTAGTTTCAACAAAGACATGAGAAATAGACCTAGGAGGTTGATAGGTGGGTGATTTGTTGTTAACAATTTATTATTTTTTTTAATCTTAATCAGGGATTCCTATCACTCCACTGTTAATTGCCCTGTTTCTCTTTCCTTCCCCTCCCCCTCCTTCCCCCCCCTTCAAAAAAAAACTGCAAATAACACTAAAATAGAAATGACTTTTCAGTTTGTTTGGAGTTAGATTGCTTTTTCTTTTAATTATATTCAGTAAATCTGCTCAGAGAGAAAAACATGTATTGTAATTAAAAGAAAAATAAACACATTTTATTGTTAATATAAAGATGGTCTTACTACTTGCTCCTAAATAGGGAAAGTTTTCAGACACAGTACCAGGCAATAGTCAGCATATTTAAAATATCAAAGTGCTGCAAACACAGTGGTATTCCATAATCATAAAGATAAGGTGAGAGGTTCTATGGTATGTAGAACAAAAAAATAAAAAGAAGTTAACTGCATAACATCCTAACACTGATCAAACAAAAAAAAAAATCTAAAGAAAAAGAATGTTTGCAGATGTGAAAATGACTACCTATAAAATAAAGATGCAGAACAAACAAACTTCCAACTGAAGAAACAGAAAAGGAGGCAAGTTCTGGATATATAAGAAATGTGCTAATATTGTTATTGTTGAAGATCTGATGTTAGGAAAACATATGTTGTTAGTGCCAGCAACAGGAAAATGAGGTTGTTTGGATTCCAGTCCTGCTCTCAGTAAGTGCCACTAATGACACAGATAAAAAATCATACTTGGTATTGTTAAAAATTAAAGAAGCATAGGAAAAAGGTGGTAAGTCAAGAAAATTTAAATGTTCCCTATTTGCAGGTTTATCTTGCTCATTTTAATGAGCCATTCTATGTTCTATAATCCATTTATGATCAATGTTAAAAAATGTTAGTGGTGTTTTAATTAAATTTGTATGGTAAAAAAAATAAGAATTGAAAAAAAAATCTGTGCAGAAAGGACATTTTATTTTTAATGAAAAAAGCTGTTGTTGTCTTGTGGAAAGTACTGCTATCCTCTCTCACGGTTTGTATTATTATCACATGGTAATTAAATATTGAGGTATGAAAAATGAGTATGCTGCTTATGCATAGAAAATTCATTTAGCAAGGTGTTCTTGATGTCCTGAAACATTTATATAAGGGCTTCTAAAGCTTCATCTCCCTGTTGGTTTGTTTGTTTGTTTGTTGGTTTCAATTCAGTTTGGTTTTTGAAGTAATCTGTAAAAGAAAAAAAAAATAAAATAACCCCCTACCTGTCTTGGTTACAATTTGCATACAGCTACACAGCAGTTTTTAATCTGGGTCATTCAAACTGATACATCATATAGAATAGATAATCTAAGGTAAATAACATTAATGAAACATGATTATTGCCAAGCTGAATATTAAGACAATTTCTTTATCCATATTCTTGTTTCTGTCACCAGACAGCAATCTGTCAATTGAGCTTAATAAAATAATTAGAAACTGTAGATGGAGAGTAAAAGAAAGAGTATGTTAACTATGGAAACATACAATTCCCTCAAATCTTATTATCAGTATTCTTGTAAAGGATTCCACCATTTTAATTTGCAAGCTTTTAAAGGTGCACCTCGATTTTGTGTTTGAAAATCTATAAAACATTGTAACAGTCCATGAAAAAAAAAAAAAAAGAGATTCATTACTATGGAATGACACTCTGAAATTGCTTTACAGGAAGAAAGTATGAATTCTTTTAACAAGATTACTTTGGTCAATTGAATTTGTTTAATACAGTTATGTAGTTACCTGACTCCAGAGATTCTAGAACATTTTTTTCTCCATACTCTGCAAAGACAAATTGAGTTTGTGTAAGCAATAATTTAAATTTAGGATATTTCATTAAGCACAAATTCAGGGAAAAAAAAAAAAAAAAAAACATTTTATCTAAATTAATCAGATGTAATTGCTAAGACATTGGGTGGTGTAAGAATGTAGAAACGAGGCTTTCTAGATTATCAGCTGCAACGACCACCTGACTGAATTCAATATTTCCATTTACAAAACCCATCAAAATTTTATGATCTTGTTGGTCAGACATACTTTCAATATCCAAATTAAATGTATTCCTGACAAGCTGCTTTAGAATCATAGAATCAAATAATGGTTTGGGTTGGAAGGGACCTTAAAGATCATCTAGTTCCAAATCCCCTACCATGGGAAGAGACACCTTCTGCTAGACCAGGTTGCTCAAATCCCCATCCAACCTGGCCTTGAACACCTCCAGGGACAGGGCATTCACAGCTTCTCTGGGCAACCTGTTCCAGGGCATCACCACCCTCAGAGTACATAATTTCTTCCTCATATCTAATCTAAATCTCTCTGTTAGTTTAAAGCAATTACTTCTTGTCGTATCAGTACAATCCATGATAAAGAGTCCCTCCCCATCTTCTTGGAAGCCTCCTTTAGGTACTGGAAGGCCACTATAAGGTCTCTCCAGAGCTGCTGCTTCTCCAGGCTGAACAACCCCAACTTTCTCAACCTATCTTCATAGGAGAGATGTTTCACTCCTTTGGTCATTTTTTCGCTTGTTTGTTTTTCTGGTAGGTGGTGTAGAAATTAGGGAAGACCTGCCTATGGAAAAGAATCTTGGCTGAAGAAATCTCAATTTAGATATTTTCAGATTAATGTAAATTATAAAAATAAGAATGCAATAAACATTTGCAATTCCATAAAGGTCAACTTTAAGAGACAGTTGAAACCAGATTGAAGCTCTCAAGGTCTGTATGTAAGATTTATTACTTTCTTATCCAGAGGTGACAAATATGAATCCTACACTGAAGTTTAAATTATACCAAATATGGCTTCAGAGCCAAAACAATGAACAAGCATTTCAGATGGTCAGTAGGAAGGACAAAGGAATGGTTAAAAGGATATGTCAGCAAATTAAGGGTTGATAGGCAGATCTTACATAATATTTGTGCATGTTTGCTTACTTTCCAGATCATAAACAATAGAGAACATGCTACAAATGGAAATCTATCAATGAAAACTAAACAAGTATTTGCCTTAATTCTTAAAAAACAAAACAAAACAAAACAAACCAGAAAAAAAAAATGAGGTGAAATACAAGAGAAACAGACAAACACACTAAAGAATATCTTCTGACAGTCAAATAACTGGGGGGGAGGGCGGTGTTGGGAAAGTTATGAGGCAGCATGTTATTATACATTTTTAAAGAAGCATTTATTTCCTAAATATAATTCTATTGATATTTACTCCATTTTTTTATTATTTTAAATCTTTACAAAGTCTATCCTTATGTATATTTACCACTACTTTAAACAGCAATAACAATAACAGCAAGAACTATGTTGGCTTATAACAGATGTCTAGGGAAGACTATAAGAGCAGAATAAGTGTAGGCATTAGAATCTGTTGAATTTCATGAGTTTTATGGCAGTGCATTTCTCCAGCCTCCCTAGGTCTGGATGACAGCCCTGCCCTTGTTCAAGTAATGGAAGTGACTTTCAAAAGAAAACAGTGTAACTAGCTGAACAGAGTGCATTCACAAGCTTTCTCCGATAGTCCTAGTTAACAAAGTCATCAATTACCTATTCAATAAAAAGTGTGAGTATAGACATTTACCTTGTAGAAATTATAATCAACTTCCACTTCCTTCCTCCCTTCCTCCCTCTCATATAGACAAATATATACAAATCATAATTTAAAATATATTATTTTTGTGAGATTTAAACACTCCTGTCTGTGCTGGTGTTTTCACACTTTACCTTAGCTAGAGATCTTCTCCATTATGATTGATTTCTTAATCATTTGGTAAACTTTCTTAAAAGTATAAAAATTTCTGTCATATTTTTCTATACCATTTTTGGTAGTATACTCTCAGTTGTGTATCAATTTTATCATTCTGGGAATAGATTTTCTTTATTTTTCAATTTGATAAGTATGCAACCAGAATTTGCAAAAGAGTTATATTTTCATGAGACTATATGTGAATTAAGCATTCTACAGGGTTAAAAGTTAAGAGACACTACATGGCATTTAATATATGAAAAGTCCTCTTTTCAGACTTTTTTTTTTTTCTGTTGTGACAAACTGAGTCTTCACAGTACTGATGGAAAGTTTACAAGTAGGAAGTTGAAATCAGGTTGAAGTTTATGAGCCAGCCATGTGCCTTGCTGCAAAGGCTGATGGTAAACTGGGCTACATAAAGTAAAGTATTGCAGGCAGTTCAAGGGAGGTGATCCTTCCTCTCTAATCGGCACTGGTGAGGCCACACCTCTGTCCAGTTATGGACTACCTAGTACAAAACAGTACATGGACATACTGGAGATAGTCCAGCAAATAGATACAAAGATGATGAAGGAACTGAAGCACATCTCATGCACACCATGTGGCACCTTGTGGTTTTATCTGCGTGACCACGGGGAAGATATGAGGAAATGGGATGGTGTACCTACTTCAACCCTAGCTGCTTGGGTACATGAACTGAAGGGAAATACAGCAGCAAGAAGAGGGGCTCCTAAGACAAAAGCTGCTCCAGTTTCTGTTGGGCAGTTCCCCAGAGGCAGTAGAAGAGCTGATGTTATTCTTGACCCTGATGAAGGGACCTCTGCTTTTCATTTACAAGAATTAAGTGACAGACACTCCAACCAGGACTAGAGGGGCCTTGCCTCTGGCCAGGTAGAAGAGAGGGATAACCGGATTTATTGGACTGTGTGGATCTGATGGCCTGGCACATTGGAACCACAAGAATACAAAGCTCTAGTGGACACTGGCGCACAGTGTTACTTAATGCCATCAGGCTACCAAGGGACAGAACTCATCTGTATCTCTGGAGTGACAGGGGGATCCCAACAGCTAACTGTATTGGAAGCTGAAGTGAGTCTAACTGGGAATGTTAGATGGCAAAAGCATCCCACTGTGACTGGCCCAGAGTCTCCATGCATCCTTGGCATAGACTACCTCAAGAGAGGGTACTTCAACATTGACGACATCCTCGTGTGGGGCAACACAGCAGAAGTTTTTGAGAAAGGGAAGAAAGTAATTCAAATTCTCCTGAAAGCTGGTTTTGCCATTAAACAGAGTAAGGTCAAGGGACCTGCACAGGAAATCCAGTTCTTGGGGGTAAAATGGCAGGATGGACGCCGCCGTATTCCGATGGATGTGATCAACAAAATAACGGTTATATCTTCGCCAACTAGCAAAAAAGAAACGCAAGCTTTCCTAGGCCCTGTGGGATTCAGAAGAATGCATGTTCCAGGCTATAGTCAGCTTGTGAGTCCTCTATATCGAGTGACTCGAAAGAGAAACTATTTCGAGTGAGGCCCCGAGCAACAACAGGCCTTTGAACAAATCAAACAAGAAATAGCTCGTGCAGTAGCCCTTGGGCCTGTCCATACTGGACCAGCTGTGCAAAACGTACTTTACACTGCAGCTGGAGAGCATGGCCTCACCTGCAGCCTCTGGCAGAAAACCGCAGAAGAAACTCGAGGTCGACCTCTGGGTTTCTGGAGACGGGGCTATCGAGGATCGGAAAAAGATCCTGAAAAAGAGATACTGAAAAAGAGATACTAACTGAAAAAGTAGAAAAAAAGATACTAACGGCATATGAGGGTGTTCGAGCTGCTTCAGAAGTTATGGGTACAGAAGCACAGCTCCTCTTGGCACCACGGCTACCTGTGTTACATTGGATGTTCAAAGGGAAAATTCCCACTACACACCATGCGGCTGATGCTGCATGGAGTAAGTGGATAGCATTAATTACACAGTGGGCTCGAATAGGAAAACCTAATTGCCCAGGAATCCTGGAAGAGATCATGGACTGGCCAAAAGGCAGAGATTTTGGAGTGCCGACAGAAGAGGTAACCCGTGCTGAAGAGGCAGCACCATATAATGAGTTGCCAGAAGACAGAAAGCAGTATGTGTTGTTCACTGACAGATCCTGCCATGTGGTAGGGAGCCATCTGAAATGGAAAGCTGCTGTGTGGAGTCCCACACAACGAGTTGTGGAGGCCATGGAAGGGGAAGGTGAGTTGAGTCAGTATGCAGAAGTAAAAGCCATACAACTAGCCCTAGAGATTGCCAAAAGAGAAAAATGGCCAGTACTGTACCTCTACACTGATTCATGGATGGTGGCAAATGATCTGTGGGGGTGGCTGCAGCAATGGAAACAGAGCAACTGGCAGCACAGAGGTAAACCTATCTGGGCTGCTACCCTGTGGCAAGATATTGCTGCCCGGGTAGAAAACCTGGATGTAAAAGTACGTCATGTAAATGCCCACATGCCCAACAGTCGCGCTACTGAAGAACATCAGAACAACGAAGAGGTGGATCGAGCTTCAAAAATTGAAGTGGCTCAGGTGGACCTGGACTGGGGACGTAAGTGTGAGCTGTCTGTAGCTCGATGGGCCCATGAAACATCAGGACATCTGGGGAGGGATGCCACATACAGACAGGCTCGTGATCGAGGGGTTGACCTGACCATTGAGGCCAGCACACAGGTTACCCATGAGTGTGAGACCTGTGCTGCAATCAAGAGAGCCATGAAGGTAAAATCTCCCTAGAACAGGGGGAGGTGGCTTAGGGTTTCAATATGGTGAGGCCTGGCAAATTGACTATATCGGACCACTCCCACAAACTCGCCAAGGCAAACTGTACATACTCACCACGGTAGAAGCAACTACTGGGTGTCTGGAAACATACCCCGTAAACTATGCCATGGCCTGAAACACTATCTTGGGCCTAGAAAGCCAAGTGCTGTGGCATCATGGTACACCAGAGAGAATTGAGTCTGACAATGGGAGCCATTTCCGAAACAATTTTGTCACCTCCTGGGCCAAGAGGCATGGTATTGAGTGGGTGTATCACATCCCTTATCACCCACAAGCCTCTGGGAAGGTTGAGAGGTACAATGGACTGTTAAAGACTATGTTATGAGCATTGGGTGCTGGGACATGGAAACAACGGGACATAAATCTACCAGAAGCTACTTGGCTACTTAACGACAGGGGGTCTGACAGCCGTGCTGGTCCTGCCGAAACAAAACCCCTATACACGGTGAAAGGAGCTAAAGTCCCCGTAGTGCATGTAGGAAAGTGGATGGGGAAGGCTGTGTGGGTTGCTCCTGCCTCGGGAAAAGGCAAATCCACTCGTGGGATTGTCTTCACCCAAGGACCAGGGTATACCTGTTGGGTCATGCAAAAGAATGGAGATATCAAGTGCGTGCCTCAAGGAGATTTAACCTTGAGAGAAAACTAACCTGCAAGCTAAGTTATATGTTGTAGGAAGACACTGCAGGATCAATGACAGGTCAACTTTGCAAGGAACCGGGCAAGTACAACAAGGACTTGAGCTAAGCTGGTGCTGGCATCCAGACATCCAACTCCACCTGCCCTGAGTGACCACTTTGGCAGATGAAGACTAAATCGTCAACAGTTCTTATGAACATTTTCCGAGAAAGACCTATAGAATGAAAAGATATACCTACCTATCAATCTGTTAAAGAACAAGGAACAATGGTGATGAGAATACTTATATGCTAAAGTATGGGGGACCTGAGAGTGACACAAATGTTATGGAATAAGGGGTGGAGGTTGTACTGGGTCTGGCTGGGATGTTAACTTTCCCTGCAGCAGCCCATACAGTGCTGTGCTCTGCACTTGTAGCTAGAACAACAGTGGTATCACACCAGTGTTGTCTGCTGCTGAGCAGTGCTGGCACAGCATCAGGACTCTCTCTAACCGTCCTAGGGGGTGAGCAAAAAAATGAGAAAGAAACATCACCAGGACAGCTGACCTAAACCAACCAAAGGGATATTCCATACCATATGATGTCACACTCAGCAATAAAAGGTGGAAAAAGGAGGAAGAGGGGAGGGGTGGGCTCTTGTTGTGAAAACGTCTGTCCTCCCTAATACCGTCTACGTGCATTGAGGCCCTGCTTCAAGGACGTGGTCAAGCATCACTCATTTGTGGGAAGTAGAGAGTAATTTCTTTCCTCTGCACTTCCACATAGTCTTTACCTGTTTTGTTTTGTTTTTTCCCTTTCCCCCTCCCTTTTCCCCTTTCCCTTTTTTCCCTTTAGTTAAATTGTTTGATTAATAATAATCTTTCCTTAATAATTATTTTTTTTTCCTTTAATTAGATTATCCTTATCTCAACCCATGAGTTGTTCTTTCCTTTACTTCTTCCCCTCCTCATCTAAGGAGGGGGAGTGAGAGAGCGGTTGTGGTATTCAGCTGCCTAGCCCGGTAAAACCACCACACTCATCAAAGTATGAAGGGAGAGTGCAAAGCAGACAGAGCCAGGCTGTGCTCAGTGTTGCCCAGTGCCAGGACAAGAGGCAATGGGATTCTTGAATCACAGGAGGTTCCCTCTGAACATCAAGAAGCACTTCTGTACAGTGCGGGTGACTGAGCACTGGCACAGGTTTCCAGAGGTTGTGGAGTCTCCTTCGTTGGAGATCTTCAAAAACCTCCTGGACATGGTACTGGGAAACCTGTTCTAGGTGGTCCTTCTTGAGCAGGGGGCTCCAGACTAGATAAGCTCCAGAAGTTCCCTCCAACCTCAGCCATTCCATGATTCTGTGAGTCAAGAGAAGTTTTGCTCTTTAGAGCATAGGGGGATACAGAAGGCAATAATCACTCATATAAATTTATGCAGTGTGGGAAAGACACTTCCATGTATATCTAACAAATATTATTCTCATTCAAATAACTTTCACAGAGATACAATTAAGTGGTGTAATAGTAAATGTCTTTTTTTTTCTTACATTGCATTTTCTTTTATACGATAGTTGCATTTTCTCCATATGTAAAGATGAGTTTGGAAATTTTAAAAGCAAAAACACTGAATCAATTTCTGAACAGCTGGCAAAATAATTTATTCACATTACCTTTACAGTTAAAAATAAAATAAACAACAGCTAACTTAACTTCTACAGTATTGATTTACAGGCCACTGTATTCAGTTTAATATTTATCCGAGTTATTTTTTCTCTTGAGTGACATTTATGAAATTAACCATTTTTTTTTTCTTTTTTTTTTCTAAAAACTCTATGTGTTTAAAAATTTACATGTGGTCACAGTTCCCCTTAATAATAAAGTTGAGGCTAGCATGAACCTTTCAGCTCAAATAGCATTGTTACTATAAACAATTTAATTAGGTGTTTTGCTTTTTCCACATTTTCAATTCACCTCTAAGTCTAAAATTATATAACAATATTTGTGTAACTGCATATGTTTAATGCCAAATTTATGTAACTCTTACCTAAGGTGTTCTTTTTTTCTTTCTTGAGCATGAATACAAATCTAGTCTCCATTGATGATGCCACCATTTATGTAGTCAGTTCTTGATGCAAGACCTCCTCTTCATGTGTTCCTTTTTTTCAAAATTCTTTGAAGATTAGTGAGAACCAAAAATATGATACATTATTAGCTTTTTTCATTACTGTTTTTCCCTCAAAAGGAAAAGTAAGTGGCCTCATTCTCAGTCTCCATCCTTACTTTGTTTCTGGGAACAATAACACATTGCCAAATAAACAGAGAATAAGAATCAAAACTATTACTTACCAGGTTAAAAGACATGATAAATCCATTTGACAAGAATATTGTGAAAGAAAGGCATGTTTTCTTCAACATAAAGGGAGGAAAAAAAAAAAAAAAAAGATGTGCTAATTGGCATGTTAACTGACAATACACGTTATCTTTGAGGCTCAGAATAGAAATTGCGATAGAGCTCTTGAAAAATCTCTAGGTAATGCTGGAAGAATTATATTGGAGCATATATTGCTGGATTCCGTTTTAAGCATTCTCAGCAAGATGTGGATCATTTCAAAGAGCACACCACTGAGAATTATAAGAAGGCTTGGTAAAATGAACTTTAATAAAAGAAGGAAGAATTGGGAAGATAAGTATGCAGGAATAAAAAAGGGAGAATAAGTGATAAAAGACTTCTTAGTTCTAAAGTATGCAACTATTATAAATACTTCATATATCAAGCAGATCAAAATGAAAATAAATTATTCTCGCAGCCCATTGCAGATAGGAGATAAAGTAAATCGCCTCTCTTGCCAAGGCGATCGGCTCTGTGGCAGACGCGTTCTGCAGCGGAGCGGGGGATCGAGACAGGCAAGGCTTTTTTTTCGGCATCGAGGCCACTCGAAGCAGCCGAGGGAGCCACCAGACGTGAGGGAGGCTGACGAGGCGTAGGCAGAGCTAGCAGCGCCCCCTCCCCCGGCCGTTCAAAAGCAGCCCCTAGGGAGCGCGAACGACCAGGAGCGCGGCGACCAGGGCGGGCAAACAGGGCGTGGCTTGTCAGAAGGCCGTGGCGCGGCAGTTCGCGCAGGCAGGGCGAACAGGGAGGGCACCTCACCGCTCTCTTGCAGCGGTATTTCCCTTTGGTACTGGTACTGGTAGCCTGCTTGTGAGAAACCTGGCCATGGTATCAACCAGGCAGAAAACCATGGCCTCCGCATCTCTTGCGACCTCTTCAGCTGCGGTCACTGATGTGGCTACTCAGATGGAGGGCTCGGGGAAACACACCGCCGTCCAGGTCTTGGGCTGCAAGGTGTGCCCGAGTCTTCTGTCCGTATCTAACAGCAGCAGCGAGGGTAATGCCTGTGGGAGGTGTGCCCAGGTTGAAGAGCTGCTCAAACAGGTAGCGGAGCTTCAGGAGGAGGTGAGCAGGCTCAGGAGCATCAGGGAGTCAGAGAGGGAAATTGACTGGTGGAGGTGTACTCTACCCTCTCTGAGACAGGCTCAGGAGCCTGCCGCAGCACAGGTGCCTCCTGCTACGCAGGAGACAAAAGTCCCCTCATCCCACCAGGCAGTAAGAGGGGACCTAGGCCACGGGGGGGAATGGAGGAAGGTTCCTGTTTGGGGTGGTAGGCGAGCCCCGTTCCTGCCCACCTCACCTTCCCATCTACCCTTATGTAACAGGTACAAGGCTCTAGAACACCTTAGTCAGAACAATGAAGTAGACGAAAGCCCATCCCAGTTGGAGAGGGTGCCTAAGGCAAGGCAACCTACCCCCTGCATTGCTACATCAACTGTCAAAAAAGAAAGAAGGGTTATTGTCATGGGGGACTCGCTTTTGAAAGGGACAGAGGGCCCAATATGCCGACCGGACCCGATCCACAGGGAAGTCTGTTGTCTCCCCGAGGCTCTGGTGAGAGACTTCGCTAAGAAAGTCAAGCGCCTAGTACAGCCCACCGACTACTACCCGCTACTGGTCTTTCAGGCTGGTAATGACGAGGTAGCAAGGAGAAGTCTGAGAGCAATCAAAAAGGACTTTAGGGCTTTGGGGCAACTACTTAAAGGATCAGGGGCACAGGTTGTGTTTGCCTCTGTCCTTCTGATAGGGGGGATCGCTGCTGACAAGCGGGCTCACCACATTAACACATGGCTTCAAGACTGGTGCAACCGACAGAACTTCGGGTTTTTCGATCTTGGAAAGGTCTACGTAACGCCAGGCCTGCTGTCACCAGATGGGATGCGCCTCTCTCAGAGAGGTGTAAGGATTTGGGCTCAGGAGTTGGCAGGGCTGATAGATAGGGCTTTAAACTAGAGTTGAAGGGGGAAGGGAATAAAACCAGGCACGCTGGTGATGAGCTAAGGGATGGTGCGCCAGAATCAGAGGGACTGTGTGCCAGTGAGGTCTTTCGGTCGGCTCCACAAAGTGCTGCATGTAGGGAGGCGCATTTGAAGTGCTTCTACACAAATGCATGCAGTATGAGGAATAAAATGGACGAGCTAGAAGTCTTGGCCCGGTCCCGCAGCTACGACATCATCGGCATAAGCGAAACCTGGTGGGATGAGTCCTGTGGCTGGTGTGATGGAATAGATGGTTACAGGCTCTTCAGGAGGAACAGGCAGGGTAGGTGAGGTGGCGGGGTGGCGATGTATGTGAAGCATGGGCTGGACTGTGTGGAACTTCAAGTTGCGGATGGCAAAGTTGAGAGCCTCTGGGTAAGGATTAAGGGACGAACAAATAAAGGGGATGTTGTTGTGGGAGTCTATTACAGACCACCCGGCCAGGACGACAATGCCGATGAATTATTCTTTGCAGAACTAAGAGATGCCTCAAGATCAACTCCCCTTGTCCTTATGGGAGATTTCAACTTGCCAGACGTCAGCTGGGATCACCACACGGCTGACACGAGCAAGTCCAGGAGTTTCATAAAGCACCTAGATGATAACTTCTTGGTGCAGGTGCTAAGGGAGCCAACTAGGAAAGGTGCCCTCCTAGATCTAGAGAGGGTGTTGTGGGAGATATGTAATTGGTGGCCGTCTCGGTCATAGTGACCATGAAGTGGTTGAGTTTAGAATTTATGGTGACAGAAGGAAAACTGCCACCAAAACTTTAGCCCTGGATATGGGGAAAGCAGACTTCAGGCTGCTCAGGGAACTAGTCAGCAAGGTCCCCTGGGAAGCTGCTTTTGAAGGCATAGTCGTCCATCAGTGCTGATCAATCTTTAAGCACTGCCTCCTAAAAGCACAAGATCAGGCGATTCCAAAATATCAGAAGGCAGGCAGGTGGGGCAGAAGGCCGGCCTGGCTGACCAGGGATCTTCTACTGGAGCTTAGGCGGAAAAAGAAAAAGTAGCCGAGAAAGACAGCTACTGGAAGGAGGGTCAGGCGACGAGGAAGGAATACAGGGATGCTGTTCATGTCTGCAGGGAGAAAATTCGTGTGGCCAAAGCCCAACTAGAGTTGAAGCTGGCCATGTCTGTGATAGACAATAAAAAAGGGTGTTTTTTTAGATATGTGAACAGAAAAAGGTGAACCAAAGAAAACATAGGTGCACTACTTGACGGGGAAGGTCTCCTCACAGACAATGACATAGGCAAAGCAGAGATGTTTAATGCCTTCTTCGCCTCTGTCTTCAACACTGATGATGGGCTTCGGGACCCTGGGTGCCGTGAGAGGGAGGACCATTACGGTGGGAATGACAAACTCCCTACCGACCCTGAACGTGTGCAGGATTTGCTGCTCCACCTGGATCCATACAAGTCCATAGGTCCGGATGGGATCCATCCCAGGGTGCTTAAAGAGCTGGCTGATGCCATCGGGGACCTCTCTCAATTATTTTTCAATGATCTTGGGAATCTGGAGAGGTCCCAGTAGACTGGAAGCTGGCAAATGTTGTGCCAATTTTCAAGAAGGGTAAGAAAGAAGACCCTAGCAATTACAGGCCTGTCAGTCTCACGTCAGTGCCTGGTAAAATTATGGAGAAGATGATCCTTGAAGTTATTGAAGCTCACCTGGGGGACAATGCAGTCATTGGTCCCAGCCAACATGGGTTCATGAGGGGTAGGTCCTGCCTAACAAATTTGATTTCCTTTTATGATAAGATCACCCATCTAGTTGACCAAGGGAAACCAGCTGATGTGATCTTTTTGGACTTCAGCAAGGCTTTTGACACGGTTTCCCACAGGATCCTACTGGACAAAATGTCCAGCATACAACTTAACAAAACTATCATACGATGAGTGAACAATTGGCTGATGGGCAGGGCTCAAAGGGTTGTGGTTAATGGGGCCACATCTGGCTGGCGGATGGTCACTAGTGGGGTCCCTCAAGGCTCCATTTTAGGGCCAGTCCTCTTCAACGTCTTTATAAATGATTTGCATGTAGGACTAGAAGGTGTTTTGAGCAAATTTGCCAACGACACCAAACTTGGAGTTGTGGACTCTGATGAGGGTGGAAAGGCCTTTCAGAGAGATCTGGACAGATTGGAGAGTTGGGCGATCACCAACCACATGAAGTTTAACAAAGGCAAGTGCCGGGTCCTGTACCTGGGACGGGGCAACCCTGGCTGTACGTACAGACTGGGCGACGAGACACTGGGGAGCAGCCCCGCAGAGAGGGATCTGGGGGTTGTGGTTGACAGCAAGTTGAATAAGAGCCAGCAGTGTGCCCTGGCAGCCAGGAAGGCCAACCGTATCCTGGGGTGCATCAAGCACGGCATTGCTAGTCAGTCGAGGGAGGTGATTGTCCCGCTCTACTCTGCGCTGGTGCGGCCTCACCTCGAGTACTGTGTGCAGTTCTGGGCACCACAGTACAAGAAGGAGATTACACTGTTGGAGAGTGTCCAGAGGAGGGCAACGAAGATGGTTAAGGGCCTAGAGGGGAAGACACAAGAGGAGCGACTGAGGTCACTTGGCCTGTTCAGCCTGGAGAAGAGGAGGCTGAGGGGGGACCTCATCACAGTCTGCAACTTCCTCGCGAAGGGGAGTGGAGAGGCAGGTGACCTATTCACTGTAAACACCAGTGATAGGACCTGCAGGAATGGTGTTAAGCTGAGGCAGGGGAAGTTTAGGCTGGACATCAGGAAGAGGTTCTTCACCGAGAGGGTGGTCGCACACTGGAACAGGCTCCCCAGTGAAGTAGTCACTGCACCAAGCCTGTCTGAATTTAAAAAGCGATTGGACTGTGCACTTAGTCACATGGTCTAAACTTTGGGCAGACCTGTGCAGTGCCAAGAGTTGGACTAGATGATCCTTATGGGTCCCTTCCAACTCGGGATATTCTGTGATTCTGTGATTCTAAGTAACATGCTAAATATACAGGAAGAAATGCAAACTAGTTGTAGGAGCTGTTAATTACAGAGGCTTCATGAAAAGGTCACAAAATCACTGTCATCATAAGGGCTATTCTGGTTGCTTGTTTTGATTTGGTTTTAAAAAGAGGGTGGACAATTGCCTATCAATGATCAGGATGTAGTTATTGCTGATCATACTTTCTATTAAGGAGGGGATCTGAAGATCTCTTCCAATCCCTTCCAGCCTGTTTTCTATGGCTTCATGGATCGCCTTAATAAAAACAGACAAACAGCTAACATTGGTTTTCAGCCATATTTCTGTCTTTATTGACCCAAACCCACAATATCAAGTGCCACTGCTTTTTATTGAAATAAAGTATTCATACTGTTTCTGTTAGCTTTCCTCCCAAAGTCTAACTCAACCTTCCAGCTGGCAATTCCTATTTTATCCTGAAGTTAGAAAACATGTTTTTCTTTGTTTATCAATGGTTCTGTAAGTGTACTTACCACTGTACTTACTTTGATGTCTTTCTGGTGCTGTTTATTAATCCATAAGGTTTATAGCCTTTCTATAGATTTTTTTTTTCCTAGAGATAAAACATGTATGTTTAGTACTAGACATAGATCTTTGACAACTAGGTTACATTAGCTTATAACTGTCATGCAAGATTTTAACTAAGATGAAAAGATTAAAGTGATTATAATCATTATACTTCATAACATTTTTAAAATGTTTTAAACTCAAATAATTTTCTTTTAAATTTCAAATAATCAATTCTTTAAACTCAAAGAATCAGAGAAGCTATGGTGACACCCATTCAGTCTGAAAAGGCTGACTGCCAGGTTTATTGTGTTCACAGAAGATACAGAAGAAACAAAGGTGGTCCAGCTAAGGTGTCTGGAAAAGGAGAAGGTCACTATTTTTCCACTCTGTTGTTCCAGGAATTTCCAGGAGTAAAGTTTTCCTGGTGAATCCAGCCAAGGTGAATCTGACCATGTTCAGACCTGATCTCCTTTGCATGGTACTATAAGGATAAAGAACACCGAGTATCCTATTTCATTTACCATTTAAAGATGTTCTGCAAGCACATACAGAAACAGTCTTGATGGTAACTTCAAAACCTGACTTTAGGAATTAAATGGAAGATGACAACATTTTGCACTTTTATGAGCTTTGCTAGGAATTGGAGCAGGGAAAAAGGTTCAGAAAAGCTTGCTTCTTTAAGGAAAAATGAGTATAACGTGTTCATTTGTATTGTCCCGGAAGTTAATTATATTTTCATGATAGATATTAAAGCTGTAGCATTATTAATGGTTGGTTGGTTGGTTGTTTTACCTTATTTTTTGAAAAACATGCACAGGAGAGGGGGACTAGTATCTCTACCTGTTTATTTCAGGGATTAGGCCTGTAAACAATGAAATGCACTTGGGCAGAGTTGACCCAGAAGTAAAATTAACAAAGTTAGACTGAAACAATCTTAAAAACGGACAACTGAATATCCCTCAGGACTGCATCACAATATCCATTATAGATAAATAAGAAATATTACAGTTTATATAGATGTCACCAGTATATAAATTAGAAAAATATTCCTTTTACCAATGTATGTGTTTTCCTTTATGTCTGATTATGACTACTATGGCAGTTATCACTGGCATTAACAAATGCTTTGTGTATGTGTTTGGAGAGAGTCCCTGTTCCAGAAAATTAAAACAGATTTTAAAAAAATGATTTTTTTTCACCCTTCTCACGGTACTAACTGTACTTCTCCAAGGTATAAAGAGGTAACTGAAATCATCTTTTTTTTTCCTCCTTTTTTTCTTCTCTCTCTCTCTCAAAATATATATATGTTTATGTATGTATATATTATTTTTTTATTTTTTTTAAAGATTTGCTGTGATGAGTTTATTCTGAGACTGAACAAGATTTTGAATGTATGAAGCTTTCCTGTGGATTGTTTCACTTACCCCTGGGCAGAAAACCTTCTGCAGAGTTAAAAGCCAACTCTGTTAGCCAACTCTGTTAGACAGCATCAGAAGCTTTGGAGAGGAAGAAAAACACATTTTAAGGTGTACAGATTGTGTAAATAAATCAGACCATAAAAAGATGGGAAACAGTGTAGGCATGGTGTGTACAGGCAAGGAGTTTAGGAGAAGAAAGTCTCATGGATGATGCTGTGTGTTGAGATCCAAAAGTCCTGTGTCCTATTTCTAACAGTGACCATCACTAGAAGAACCAGACAAAATTTCAAAGTCCTTGACTATGCAAATGTAGAGTAATCCAACATTTAGATCAGATACAGGTCTCTATTTTTCATGGGCAGCCTTAATCTACAAACCAGGAGCTTTAATATCTTTTCCAGAATAATGATTAGTTTTAAGAGGAAAAGATAACTTTGCTTTCTATAGAAACACCCTGCCTTTGAATCTTCTTAAATATTGGTTGGGAGCTGAAATACATTAATATAAATAAAGCTGTATGTCTATTTTAATTTTAAGTTGAATACCTTTAGTTAAATTGAACATATTCCAGTGTTGTAAACAGAAGATCCTGAATAGATTTTTCACTGTTGTACTTACTTTAATATAATTCCTGGTAATTATCTCATTTCTAAGGTAAATAATCATGGACTTTTCAATATCTTATCTATATGCACGACGTTTGTTTTTCCAGACTTTGCATTTTCGCTAAGCAACTTTCTTCTCAGAAAAGGGTATTGTGTTATATGTATAAAATATTCTGAATGAAGCATCTTGGGTTTTTTTTGTTTGTTTTTTTGTACAAAATATTCATACATTAGATTTAATCTTATTTCTGAAATAAACCTATATTTGTAGGACCGCATATATTTATAGGACTGCCTATATTATGGACCATAAGTGCATAATGAAGGGAGATCTTCAGTGAGCTCTTCATAATATTCCATCATTTCCTGAATTAATAAGGCAATTTTTAATTTTTGCAAGGAATATTAGTAATTCTATTTTCTATTTATTGCTCTGTATTTTACATCACTATACATACTTTGCTCAAAACCTACTTTCTTTGAGGCCCTATTTCTCTTGATTTTCTGATCTTGATTTGTGATAGCAAATGTATGGTATTTAGCACAATTTACTAATGTTGGCTGGTACGCATGGAGCTACTATAACACAGAGCTTAGATTTGCTTTTTCCAACATGGATTTTAATGTTTGCAAATTAAAATCATTTTCAAATGGTTTCCAAGTAACATTATTGTTGTACTCATTGCATTTTTTGATGTTGTATTTTAAAATGAAGAAACTGTAATGCAAATAAAATTTATATCATTATATCAACTATAGATTGATTATTGCCACAAATTATGATTAAATTCAACCACATCCTTGTGAATTTTAAATTAAATGTTTTTTTTCTCATAACTCCAGGGAACACTGTCTGTACTGAAGTTGAACATGTTCCTATTACTTTCCTGTTACTTTTCACATCAACCTAATGTAGTTTCTGCTTACCTGGGACAAAGATTTTATATACATCAGGATGGATATCTACATTTTCCTCACTATTTTTAAAGACTGGCAACACATAACACCCCAGCTGCACTTTTTCTCTTTCCTCCCACAGGCAAAGGTTAAAAACATGAAAACAGGAGTAGGAAAGCTGGTGGTGTATGAAAGTACTTGAAAAGTATGAAAAACAAAAATTTACTTAGGAAGTTTGAGTGATTTGAGTGAGAAAAAAATCCAGATTAGGTTCCTGAGAGGGAAGGGGTGCTTTAGTCTTCTATGTTATTCTTTGTAGGCTTAAATTAAAAAAGTACAGTGAGACAGCACTGTGCAAGGAGTGGCAGTAAGATTGGTTAGCAATGTAAGAAGCAGGGCAAGACAAAACTGCTGGGGTAAGGCTGAGGTAAGCTAAGGAGATGAGAAGGTGGCAGCAAGTCAGAACAATAGGCCATCTTAGCAAGTATTGGGCCTCACTACTCAGTAAAATGTTAAAAATTCCAATAATAAATGGAGGTTTCTGCAGGATGGGGAAAACAGCTGGTCATCCTCATCATTGCATTCCCAGTAGAAAAGATTGTAAATTGTTAAACAGAAAAACACGCACACACACACACACACACAAAAAAAAAAAAAAAAAGCTTTCACAAGTTTCTGATGTTTACTGCAAGTTTTGTGACACTGAATTTGCTAAAGAGAGGCATTGAGAGAGTAGCATGGCAAATATGGAAAACACTGTCACTGATGGTCTGATGTTATCAGGTTAGGGAGAAATAGCTGGCTCTTCAACAATCTAGATAATTTTTGTCTTAATTTTTTGAACAATCCAAGATGCTTGCCTGGAGATTAACTTGACTTAAAGACTCAAATCACAGGGAAGTATAGACAGTATAAAATCAAGGAACAGAAATAATCAAAAAGACTTCAGAATAGAAATGATACAAAATAGGTACACCTCAAATGTACATGGTGAGATTCTGAAATACTTTATTATTATTATTATTCCAATGTCTGTTTCACAATGTTGACAATATAGTGCTAGAGAAATATGCACTATTTATATTATAATTTAAAATTTAAAATTATAAAATTTAAAATTTGATTCCTAATGTTTATTTCCTGTCTGTCTCACTCTAGTATTACCAAAATATTAAGAGAAGGATTTGTAAATTGTGTATGCATTGATGTACAAGATAATGAAAAAAGGCAAGGTACTTCACTGTTTTTCTTACAAGCTTTATCTGGATTTAAGAAGCTTTATCAGTATAGTGATAGCACAGAGCTATCACTTTCCTATGGAGTCTGAGATAATTACAGGAGAAGAGTTGTTTAGCTGATACAGTCTAAATCAATTCTCTGAGTGCTAATTTCCAAAAATACTGTTAAATTATCTTCTCTCTTTCATTTGTGTGTGTTTCTGAATGTGGTTGCTTTTAAGAGCTTCTTTTTTCTTTTTCTTTCTTTTCCTTTTCCTTTTTTTTTCTCTCTCTCCACATTCCTAGTCACAACCTAAATGTAAAACACTGTATCAGTTTTTATTCAGGTTCAGTTTCTGGTTTTGTCATACTTCATAATCAGATTAAGATAAAAGTAGACTTAAGATCAGCTATGTAGTTTGATATATATGGAGAAAGCTGTAAAGTCCTGTGTTACTTGGCTGCATTCAGTCAGATACCTCTACCAGCACACTCTTAACTCAAGTAAATATTAACCCATTTATACATTTGACTAAATTAAAACTGGCTAAGAAACCACAAAACTGATGCTGAATAGACATGACTATTGATTGACTTTTAAATTGTACTAATGAAAATTAGATAGTCCTTTCCGTCTTTTCACCCTAGCACAATGCATTAAAAAAAACCTGCAAAATGAATACCAAAATCCTACTATCCTTCTCAAGGACAGTGCTGTTACTTTTTTGCTTTCTTTTCTTCCTTCATGGATATTGAAGAAAAAATGTACTAAAATTGACATGCTGGAAAATAATCTAGCATCTTATATAAATCAGATTGACTCTTTACCTGTTTGGATAAAACTGGTATAATCTAATATCTAATCCATCCTCCTTCAGATCACTCTTGATCTCTATCTAACTGTACAGGATAGAATTCTCCAAAGCTTACAAGGAAGGTTAAGATTTGGAGCAAGATGGGTTAGACATGATGTCCAAAAACCTGTACTACTTGTAATATTTCCAAAGTATCGTTCAACCTTTATTTGAGGTGAATAATGGAACAGTGATTAACATTTATTGCTGAGTCAAGTGGTAATTTTTTAAAACACTGTCGTTCATTTCAGTGAAGCTTTGTCAGTTTAAAAATGGGATCTGATTCCTTGTGTTTATGGTTAATACAGGTGAATTTATCTTTCTTATTAAAAGGAACTAAGCAAGTTTACTCCTTGGAGTTTGGTACTCATGATGAAATACAAAAAATACCCTATGTTTCATGAGGACATGAAAGAGAAAGGCAGTGCACTAAAGGGAAATTCAGAGCAGAACAGAAATGTAGTAGCAAAAGTTTTACTGCAAATTGTGGGAAAAGCTCTCAAACAGTCATGCAAACCACACCAAAAATAATCAACTGTTGTCAAAAACGTGCAAATATAGCAAGTTAAGTGTGTCAAAGTCAGCTAGGATCCAGTTCACTCTGGACTGGAGATTTAATTAGATTTTCCTAATTTTTGAAAGCTATTCCCAAACCAATTTGATAGTTTCAGTGTTTGCAACAAGTAATTAGGAATAACACAGCGCTGTCCAAATTCCATCTCTTCCATCCTTCTTCAGTAGGGACTATGAGTAAGCATAAAGCAGTATGATTAAGAACGTGTTTGTTTTATGGTTCAGTGGGAGCTGAATTGATTAAGCTCCTTAACATGTTTTTATTCCTATGCATATTTTAAACCTAATTCTGTTAAGGAATACCAGCATTAAAACAAAATAAAATCAAGCTCTTCTTCAAAGTGCAGAAAATACTTATTTACCTACTATATAGTTATGTTCTCATTTGATAAGTCTTGTTTAAACCAAAAGAAATTGCAGGCTGCAGGAATCTTTCTGTGTGGCACAGAAGAGAGAGACTGCAAGTCAGTTTTCAAGTCCTTATCTGCAAAGGGAAAGAGATGATTGCCTTAAACTGTGTTATCAGGATGAGACCTACTTTAACGCTCATAAGGTTCAAAAGGACTTATGAAGTGGTAAAAGGCTGTCCTAGGTGGGCTTCATCTTGTTGACAAGCAGCTGGCTCTTCAATAGAGGAACCTGTGCTGGGGTAGCTCATGTTCCAAGGCAGTGAAATGCTGCCTCTCACAGGTGCAGTCTCAAAAATCACTTTCTTTCCTATGGCGGTTTAGATTCAAAAGATGTGATTAACACCAGCACGCAAAACTCACAAATAAATGAAGTCAGCAGCAGGTCAGAACTTCTCATTGGTCTCTGCTTTCCCATCCACATATAGCCATACAGAAAAGATTCCCCTTTCCTGACTCCTGAATGCTGTTATTGTTAGTCCACCTAAAGACACTCTTCAATAATTAATCAGACTTTGCAGAATAGAATGGATTGTTTTGATTTTGCTTGAAATATCTCATTCTTTTATTCTCCACCATATAGTACTATAGTACAATAAAACATTAAACAGAAAACTCACCGACTTTTTTGTTCATAATGATTTCAACACTTCTTTTCTGTCCTAAAATCCCATAAAATTAGGTTACACTTAGAATTTCCTTGTACATTCTGAAAAACAAAAGTTTTTATATATAGCAGCAAACTGACTTGGAACTGTGCCAATTTTTCTCTTTTACGCCGTCTTTACTATAGCTGTATTTTGGGGAACTTTTGCAGAGTTTCTGCAATATATTTATATTATTGCACGTATGAAATATTAACAGGATTGGAGACCTATTTAATGCCTGAATAGTTTTGTGCTCTCTATTCTCAAACAATAATTTCAAAGTTTTTCATAAGTACCACATTTCAAAGTGCAGGAATGCAGAAGCAAGATGAAAATTGTGTATTTTATAAAAGCCATCTTTCATAACACGTAGTTTCTTATTTATTCTTTACTATATTTTCCCTGTGAAAGACTTCCTTTCCTTTTAGCCTAAGAATTAGATGCAACTGCTATGAGATCAGCAAATATAATGCCCCAGGTACCATATTTTACGAACACAGTTCATAATATGATGATACAGGAAGATGATACAGGACTTGGAGCTGTGAATGCCTGATTTGTACCATATTCTCAGAAAGGCTAGCTAAAATATTTGCTCTTTTGCAAAGCTTTCTTAAGCTTGAAAAATGTAGATTAACTATTAATTTTTTTCATGAAATTCAGAGATAAAAGCCAGACTAATTCTATGAAGAAGGGGATATAGAAAATTAGAAATTAGAAACAGGAATGAGAGAAAGGGAAAATCATCTTACGCTTGTGAATCTTTATTTATCTATTTATTTGTTTTTTTATCTGTTCTAACCTATTTCACATACAATGTGCACAACACTCATACAGACCTTATCTGCATATCTTATTGCAGGTAGAAAATGTGAAGACATGGGCAACAACTTTATCTTATTTTCACTTCCTTCCTCTGATGTGGGAGAGTGGGCAGATTTGACAACCAGTGTCTCTACACACTTAAAAGGTCTTAAGAGTGAATTTACCACTCTTAGAAGAACAGAAGCAACTGATCTTTGAAGCAGAATTACCTGCTTGCAACCCTTCAAAAGGTTATGAAAACTAGGTACTGCTTGTCCAAGTCTATTAAAACAGGGAGTGAATGCAAGCAGTATATTTCTAAAGTCAGTTGGGAAGTATTTGGGAAGTGAATACAAAATATGACAATACAT
This sequence comes from Anser brachyrhynchus, assembly GCF_964034855.1. NCBI lineage: Eukaryota > Metazoa > Chordata > Aves > Anseriformes > Anatidae > Anser > Anser brachyrhynchus. Next base: position 137,818,060 of record NC_137694.1, read on the forward strand.
CAGCTGTCATCCATGAAAATATAAATTTGACACTTCCCACCAAAAAAAAAAAAAAAAAAAGATTCATATGCATTTTATCCTCCTAGTTTCCTACTTAGTCTCTCTAGTTTCCTGTTTATATCCTGTGTCATTTCAAAGCATTTTTATATATATATTCTCAAGGATTTATATTATGGACAGGCACTGTTAGAAGGGCATAAAAGATATTTCTTTTACATACGCACAAGTGTCTTTTGACAGCACATTGCCTAGATATGAGCTGGGCACATAGAAAAACCTCCAAACTGATTTACTCATACCCAAGACCAGAGGTGGACTATGGAAGATATTGACAAGTAATTTTAGATGATGCATTGAGAATTAAGAAATGCTTAAGAAGAGAAACTTCTTAATTTTCATAAATAGATAAAGAAACCAAACTCTGCTTGTGACCTAACTATAAACGAAACTATTTCTATTGTGGAAATATATTTGGCAGTCTGTTTTAGTCCCTGTCTGGATCAAAATTCTAGTGTTATAGTTCATCCATATTCTGGAATTGACTTTATTGAAATGTTGGATTCATACTTTTTTTGTTGTTGTTGTTCTGTGTTATGCCTTCATGTATATTTATTTCATTTTGTTTACTCTTCCCAATTAGAAAACAATAAAGGGAAAATTCCTTGTGTAGATCTGAACTGCTTTTTCTTGTAAGAAAAAAATATAATAATTTATAGATTTTTTTTACTAAAGGCATTTTAAATCTGCAAACGAGCAGTATTCAGATTTTCAACTCCCTCTTCATACATTTTTCCCTAAGGCATCTATATCTGCTTCTCTTAGTACCCCAAAATAGTCCCTTATTCTGCTTCCCTACAGACATACGCATCGCCAATTCTCTTGGCTCCCTTTTTAACAAGTTTGGGATATTTCAAAAAGACATGGAATCTATTTTTGGATTACATACAGGGAGAAAAAGGAAACTAAAAAGAAATGAAGAATAATATAGGAGTATGAATCATTATGACAGTCAATATGAAGCTTTTTCTTTACTATTAACTGTATTTATCTTAAAAATATATTTAGTGTTTCTGAATACCAGCTTATAAACCATCATTTTTTCTTCTTAACATATGGTAACATTTGTACTTGAGCATGTTTTATTCCAGTTGCATTCAGAATATCTGACACTGATATTATTTTATAAAGGACTAAACTTTATGATGATGAGACAGAATAGGTATGTTCTGATGTATTCAGCATCCCTTCTAGGCTTTCATCAATAGCTATCTATAACTAATCAAAAATCTTTTGAAGTAAAAAAAATAACATTTTCCACGTCTTGACTGAATTTCTGTTCATGTGCAAAATATTGAAGCCTTAATATGCTTGCATATATTTGATCACTAATTCATGAATCAGCTTGTAGAGATTCTCATTTTTCCTAGCATCACTTTGTATTTATGAAGAACTTATGCACTGATCTTCACAGAAGGAGCTAACATCTTCCTCCATTTATTTTTAAACAGTAAGACCATGTAGAAGATGCATATTTTTGGTCTCTTTCAAACCTCTTGGACTATCTCATTCCCAAGGTCATTCATAGGAAAATGACCGTATTTAAAGCATGCATAAAAAACATAATCCAAGAGCTGGTTTTAGTCATTGTTTTCACCTTGAAGATACTCTCCTTCCAGACATGTTCATATAAATACAGATGTAGATATAAACATAGATGTGGATACATATGCACGTGCAAAGAGAGAGAGAAAAAATATGGAATTCAAAGATCATAGAAAATTAATCTAAGTAATATGGATCATATATTTCAAATAGGAAAATAGTAATTATGTTTTGTAGTTATGTATGTAGTTATGTTATGTAGTGATTATCATCACTACAGAGAGTGTTCTGTAGAACAGCCATTGCTGTCCACGCACTCTACCTGTCACAACAAGTAAATTTTATTGTACATATTTAATTCTAACTTTTTTAAAGGTTTCAGGTTCCCATAAACACCCCAGAAATAAAACTAATAATGGATGAACTGACATGCTAGCTAAGTTTACACCTGTATTTCAGAGTTGTGGAGAGCTTCAGATGGTTTGGATTTCTGGATTATTATTATTATTATTTAAGTTTGTGTCTATTCAGCAGTTGTTCTCTGTTTTCTTCTACATTAAACTGACCTTTTAATTTTCATTTGCACCAAAATTAGATACTTTTTTATGACCATGAGGAAAGGTCACCTCTTGACCTAAAACCACACTCAAAAGAATTTGAATTATCTTCAGCTATGTTGTTAAATTTCTAGTTATATCAGTGTTTAGACACCACCAAGGGATCTTTTTTTTTTTCTTTCCTTTTTTTTTTTTCTTTCAGAGTTCAGTAAAAATAAAAACATGATCTGCTAAAGCAAATAATGGAAAATTAGTGGGCTTATTCAGCATGAATAAATCACCATTATTTGTGATACAGGTACTTACAAGTGGTAAACCATGCTTGCATCCCTAGTGTCATCTGCCACAAGAAGAGAGCCTTGGTCTTAAGGCTAAAAGGGGTGAAGTGACTTATGTTTCAGTTGTAGTGGCTGTATCCATACTGCACAGCATTACTTTGCGTGGTAATCCCTGTGACTTCATGACAAAATTACTACTTTACATGCATTTTTCTCAGTTGAAAGTTTCTAAGTAACATGAAGGTTTGTTAAGATCACTTGTGTCATACTGTATACCACATGGAAATGTGAGCCTACTTTTTGTGTTCTGGAATGTGAGATGAAGATGCTTGTGGTCCTTTGAAGGTACAGGCCTACTGAGAGATTGATAGGTGATTACAGGAGGAAGAAACATTGTTTGCAGTCTCTCCATGGTCATTTGCCAGTGGCTATTGCCTTCCTTGGGGCATCACCAAGGCAGGTGATATCTAGCTGTTTCTGTGCATCTCAAACTGCCAAGATTAATCTGGAACTATCTGGATAACAAAGGTAACATTTCCTCTTTCTGTACCATTTTTGTCTGGGGCCAGAGGATGATGAAAACTGCGATGGAAACTGCTGATTGATGTGAGGCTATATGACTAAGGAATCCATGTGGCTTGTTCTGAAAAACTAATAAAGAAAACAAGGAAGAGTTAAAACAGTAAATCATCCTGTAAGGACATCAAATGTTGAGCATTTTTTTTAGAAGCTAGAGCCCAAGGAGCAGCTATTATGTGTAGCGGCCAAGCTGTCAGATGCAGACCTGACACATCAACAGGTTTGCAGCAAGTGTCCTGTTCACCTGGGAACTGTGGGAATAAAAATGTTGTTTTTGCAGAGTTACATTGTTTAAAGGTAAGGAATGGGGTATTGAGGTATGCTTGCAGTGATAAGAAAACTTAGCAGGCGACCTTGTAAAATGCAGACAACCAGACTTCTTAGAACAATTAGGTGAAAATCACAATGTTAAGTCAAGTCAGATAAGTGAAGAAACATTACCACTTCAAACAGTAAAAAAGTCTAAAGAAATTTGAAATTCAACAGGCCGGCAACTGAAGGCCATGCATTGTCTGTGAAGCATCAGATAGATTGTGAACCTGGATTACCCGCTCAGTGGGGAAACAGGGGAGGGTCCTGTCATCAAAAAGTATATAAACTGTGTTTTGGAACCAGTAGGTGTGCTCCTGCTTGTGGGACGCCTGCCATTGCAATCGCGAATAAATTACTACTTCGCTGAGATCCTCGCCTGAGCCTAAGTTATTGGCTACGGAGTGTTTCTCACAGTATACCTTGCTCTAGTTTGAGATTGTGGGGCTGGGCTCTGGTTTGGGTGTACTATTGTGGTTTTTAGGACAGGAATAATTACCAACCCAATTATCTGTCATGACAAGTAGATAAATTTTAGATCATATGTCACTTCATGGGATTGCTGTTACAACCACCCTATTCCATTGCTTTTGGCATCTTGGGAGTGAACCATCAGCCACACTAAGCTGTGTTTCCAGGAGAACCTAGGAATATGAGGACACTTATACAGTGTTGATAGCAAGGATACAATGGTCCCAACCAATCTAACAGTGTAAGTCTACTTATGACAATACCTTCAGGAGAGGATTTGTATGTTTCATCTCTATTTGTATGCATGTTACAACAAGCAAATTAGCTCCACAGCTGCTCTTAGGTCCTTTGAGTGAAACTCAGGGGTATATTTTTGACTTTTCAGACAATATGAAACTAACTAACAAACCAATTTTATTGGTTGTTTAATGATTTTTTCCCCCTTTTTCTGCTGCCTGTGTCTGTCAACATATTGATATCTATTGCTATGCTGTGTTGCAAAGAAAAAGATAAAAGAAGAAAAAAAAAAGCTAATTTCACTCATTTTTCTCTGTCTTACTTTGCATTGTTTTCTCTTTTTTGGGGGGAAATTGTCCCTGCTCACAGAAACACAGTCATAACTAAGGGTAGAATTCATCTTTTAGTCAACAACTCTGTCTCCTTCTGTCTCCTTCTTCAATGCCATGGCCCAAAATTAAATTTCAGAAAGGTTCAGTTTTATATGGCTTTGTACTCAGGTATTCATGAGACAGAAACCTGTTAGTGTTTATGTAAGAACTTCAACTGATGTACACTGCATTTGGAGGCTTTGTTGATGCTGACTCGATTAACATGCAAATAGCTCTTGATGCCTCTGCACAAATTAACATTCCTATCACCTTTATCTCTCAAGATAACTGTTTCTCCTGGCTAAACATCAAAGCTGGATGTCAGTATTTCCCAAGATCTCAAATTTAAAAAGACAGAGTCCATATTTACCAATAATTTCTCCATTTCTAAAATGAATCCCCTGCAGATGAGGCTCCATCTGGTGTGGTTATTAACTATTTTATCCGTGCTCTATAATCACATTGAGATTCTGTAGTGGTCCACTGGAAAGATTGCATTTCTCCACTGATAAACCTTCATAAAGGAATGGATGATGACATTAATACTTGCAGTTTTCTGTCTTTTTCTTTCTTTCCCTTTCTTTCCTGCTGGCAACATTTGATTGTGAGGAAAATAAATATTGCTACATCCAAATTTCCTTGAAGAGACACATTTGAAATTTCATTTCACTTATTTATTTATATTTTTTTTTAGCCACTGCTGCCCATTGCTCCTGCTCACCTATGTCCAAAGCATAGCCACTGCTATATGGCCATTGGGCACTGTTCTTTCTGGACAACAGCTACCAGAACCTGTATTTTCCTTCCATTAAGTACCAATCTCCCCTCTGATGCTGTGGTCTTCATACTGTCTGCGTCTTGATTTCTCTCCCAAAGCTGCAGGATCTCTCTGACAGAAATAAAGACCCTTAGAGGTAGCCCTTAAAATACAAACTTGATGAATGGAGCCTTTAAAGATTGACCATTGCAGCTGCCATCGTTTTTTTTCACAAGGAATAGAATGCATCAATCTGTATTTGTTAACACTACAGGTGAGAAACATGAAGTAATAGCTACGTTAATTGATGTTTGTTTGTTTGTTTGTTTGTTTTGTTGTTGTTCTTTTTGGTTTTGTTCGTTTTGTTTTTGCTGTTGTTTGTTACTTCAGTGTACTGGTAAGATTTGCAGTATATTTTTATATGCTGTGACTTGCTAGCCCCTTTTTAATAACTAAATTATGTACCTAATTTCTCCATTTTTTCTATGGTTTCCATACATATTTTATCCTGAAGGAAATACTTAAAAGCCTTTTCTAAACTGAACATTTCTGATCTATAACTTCTCCACAGGATCATATTTCATATGGAGGCATTCATCTCCTTTTTCCCAAGGCTTTTAGCTCATTTTCATCAGATCAATAAGAGTGGTTGTGCCTACACCACAATGTCTGCAGCATTGTGTCAGTGTATCCAAGATAATGTCAAACTGCCAGCTCTGTTTTCAATGACTGTAAAATGAAAATTTGTTATTGGAGAGCTTTTAGTGTAAAGGTATCATGGGTATGTCTAAACTACCCTTCCATCATGATCATCTCACAGCAGTAACTGTAGCAGTGGTATAAACATGAATGGAAAATGATGAAGTTTTATATTCAATGCTGTTTGATTGCCTATAAGTGCATGTAGCAAGGTAAGGTCGAAGTCCCTACAATTAGGTTTTGTTTTCATAGATTTGAAGATTGCCCTCTCCCACTATATATTCTCTCTATTTAAACTGTAAGTACATAATAGAAAGAGAAAGTCTTTTAATGTGTAAATATGTTATCTGTTGGCTCCTTTTGGCTCCACAAGGCTCAATATTTCTTTATTTCAAAAAAATATAGTAAGAGGCGAATGATGCGGGATACAAAGATGTCTATATTTACCTACTTCCTGCATGTGTTAACTCAAAACTAGAAGTCAGGGTATGGGTAGCAGGAAAACCACAGCAACTGCTGCATGCATGCCTGCGGTCCTGAGTTTGTGCCAAGATTTGTTTGGAGGCTTGTGAGGTCTGCACTGAAGGCCCATCTGCTCTGTCTTTGTTGTGATTGTTTCTTCACTGTTGTGGTTGTTGTCTGAAACAATGCCAGCATGGTAAGAGCTACACAGGCTGTACTCAATGTGCTCAAATCTTTGGACAGGTGTTTTACACAACCTCACTATATATATATATATCCTGGGAATTAATATTTATATTGTAAAATCAGTTCTGTACTTTTCAAAAAGTGTCTCTGATTCTTGCTACCTGTTACATTTTAGTTACCTGCAATGAGGAATTAAAAGGGTCAAATCAATTTTAAAGCTCTGTCCAGCACATAAGTGAACAATTGAAAAAAGGCAGGAATCTATCAACATTTAGCTTAGCACACTGAAACTAAGGTATAGGAAAGCAATGAGTAGTAATATAAGAGGGATTTAGTTCCCATCTATTTTTTGTTTATTAATATACTTTATGTGAAAGGTACTTTAGGACTGCAACAAATACTCTAGAAGTATTAGTTCTTAATAACACAAATCATAACACTGCTTAAATCTATTAAGATGGTCCTAAATATATTTTAAGTCCAAGAAGTTTGAAACTCTCTACTAAATATTAAAGGAAATGCATTGCAGAATTTGTCTGAAGAACAATATTGTGAATTTTGATTCATTAGATGATTTTCATTCAACATTTGTCCAAAACATCTGTCAAAACACATTATCTTAAATGTGTTCATTCACAAAAGAATCCTAATACAGAAGAGAAATATACAATTTCATACATATGCACACACACATGCATATGTATACTATAACTTGTGTATTTCACACAGACCTGACTCCTACTAAATCTAATTTATAACAATTTTGAATGTAAATGTATATATTACAGTATTGCATTCTTCAGAGTGAAAGCAGAAAGTACCATGGGTTCATCCCATGGAATAGATTCCAAATTTAAAATTCCAAATTCAAATTTCAAACAATTCAAAATAATTCAGATGCCTCTCATTTGAATTAGCTCCTAACAATGTAAGCTAACATATTTTTTGCTGTCTTTACTGCATTCATTCCTATGTTTAAGGGCTCTCTCTCTCTCTCTCTCTTTTTTTTTTTTTTTTTTTAACAGCAGGATGAATGCCAAAATATTCTCTTTGTGGACTAGAAAACTCTTAGTTCATCAGCATTTGAACTGTGATCAAACTATTCTGAGCATCTCTGAGAAGAGCTCTTGTCCCTAATGACCTCTTGTACTGAACTGAAGCATTAAATTATATATCCAGAATGAAAATGTGAAATTAAAATTTAAATGAAAAATAAAAACACAAAATGCATTTTTCCCCCCTTTCATTGTCCTTTCCCCTTACTTGTGGGTGGTTGTTGTTTTTTTCTTGGAAAAGTAATGCTTTTTCCTGAGTGAAGCTGATGAATCATAGAAGCTTTTCCATCTGGAGAGGCTTTACTGTTCCAAATCTCCAAACTCACATTGCTCTTAATTCTCCATTATATTAAATGCATAAAAACATTTTAACAGACACTGTAGGTTTATTTCAGTTAAGGGGGATTCTCTGATGGTGGAGATCTGCCATAGTAATGTGTTTGCCTCCCCACATCCTTTTGGCATAGAAGATGTACATGTGAAAAAGGATGTAATTCTGACTTCCCTCTATTTCACTAGCATATGGATGCTAAAATGCATTGTTGAAGTAATTGGCTAAGGGCAAAAACTGAAAATGTACAAGGGCTGTTCTAACTTACGACAAGAACTAACATTTGTGTAGCCTTAGAAGACATTCAAAAATGTGGTACAATTTTCTTTTTTTTTTTTCCCATAAATTATTGCAACTCTTCCTTGGGCAAACTCAACAATGAAATATAATACAGAAATCAAGATAGAATAAGGATGAATAATATTTCCTTACTACATCCTGAGACTTTTCAAAACAAGGACAAAGAAGCAGAAAAGCAGCTCAAAGGCTTTGGTTTCCTGAGATTTGGCTTGTACTAAGATGTAATATAATGATTCCCTGCACTGTAATCCCACTGCTGGAAGTATTTCTGTTATGTTTTTGATGAAACTGTAATTAATTCATTACAGGCTTGACTAATAATTTTTTTTTCTGTCCTTTAGACACATCTTTGTCCTGTACAGGGACAGGTGGAGAAATTTCCTTAAGAAAATGAAATGGGAGAAAATAATCTGTAAAATACTTATTTAGATAGAGAATGATTATCCATCATATATTTAATACAATCATCTTTTTTTAAGACACCTTTTAGCTGAAATCTGTTACAGAGTTCCTTACAGAGATTTGAAACTAAAAATGAGCCTTCACGGTGCTGTCACTATCCGGTATTTGTTATTACTTGAAGGATTTCTGCAATTTCCATCTTACATTTGTTTAAACACCAAATTTTTCAAGGAAAAAAAAATAGTTGATGGGTAAAATGGCCCAGAAAGCTTCTAGCTATCTGTCCCAAACAATACTAGTGACAGAGTTGTGGAAGAACAGCCCTCAGTGTGTCTTAACAACTGGAGTGTTTTCCAAGTTATTCCAACCATTTTTGCAATCAATAACTTATAGGCTGTACTGCTGAAGCACAGCACATAAGGTTCTTGGTTTACATCTGTTTCAAGCCGGTTTATTTAAGTATAGCCATAGAGGGTGAAAGACAGAGCAATAAAACCCCAGTCCTGCAATTACAACTCTGATAGCAGATTCATAGGCCTGGTCTGAACCCATTATCTCTACAATCCTAGAAAGCACCAGAAATTCCAGCACAGTGCTACACAAAAGTGGAACCTGTTCACGCAGAACCAATTGCAGGATAAAGGCTATAAACATCTTCAAGGAAGCATGCCTAACAGCCTGCTTACCAGGTTGCTCAGTAAAAGAGGTAGCTGCCTGTCGATTTTCTATTTTTCTGCTGCGTTTTTCCATTAAGGGAAAGTCTGTCTAAAATAAATGGATTTTGGTGGATTTTCAACAACAAAAAAAGAATGTTTGGTTTTAGTTTTGCTTCTCTTCCAAGGGATAATGGTATGGTAAACCAAGGGGTTTGAAGTTAATACCCTTGACTACACCATTTTTCAAACTACACATTAAAAATGAGATCATTTAGAACCTACCAGATTTAATTCAGTGGGATTTGTTTTATTAAATGTAATACAAGCCAGAACACAGTATATAGCTCTACTGCTGAAAACAAACAAACAAACAAAAAAGCCCTCAGCTGAGTGTTTTGCTGAGATTTGAATATTATGCATGACAATTTACTTCACTAATCTCTAAAATATCCCCAGTCTTATTCTGTAGTCCCTACAGCAAACAGACAAATGCATACATTTAGCTATGTGGGTACTTATTGTTTCAGGAAACTTCTGTTAATAAAACATCTTTGCATCTATTTTCATTGTCTCCAGTTCAAATTCAGCCCAAGTCAATGGTACTTGTTACCTTCTAGATAAACTGGAAATCTTTTTCAACACATTTGGCAACTCTGAAGAAAATCTAATCTTACGAGACCAAGGATGGAGTAAGCTCTGAAAATTCAGCCAAACTTTCACCAAAAGAAACCATTCTTCCATATTTAATTCAAATGTCAATTACATTCCAGAACATTTATTATTCTGGAATTAATTATATTTCAGGGCCTAACTTCTTTTTCAGCTTACTTGTTGTACTGTGGTCTGCTGAAGCAATTTCTTGTAGCCTTTGCATGAGACTTATTCCAGAATCTCAGATGCATGTGTAAGCGATTCATTATGGCTGGACCACAGATGTTCAAATGGCTCGTAGACATCTGATTTAGTTGTTTGTTTGTTTGTTGTTTGTTTTATTGCAAACAGAGCTAGCAGAAATTCACAGTCTCAAAAGAGTATTGACTGATGCATGTTGCAGAGTGCAAGACACTTAGTCCAGAACCTGATAGAAATGCATTGATAGCTACTGTGACATGACCAAAGGTAGAAAAGAGGTTAATGAATGAGAAGATAATGGTGTTTTTCAATTTGATAGGGATTTCTTGGATGAACAGCTTTTAAATGTCACGTTACTAAAATCATTTTACTGCAACATACCTGATGAAATAAGTTGTTTCATTAAAAAAAAGGCTGTGGTGTGTGTGATTTAGCAGTTATGATAAACTTCCCAAGGGGACATTGAGGCCAAATAAATTAAATACGAATAAAGAGAAAATGACACAAGAAAGAAGGAAAGAAAGAAAAAGAAGGGGGGGGGGGGGGGGGCAGTGTCTTTTTGTAGTGATCTGGGTCATGCTCCTAAATCTACCTGCCTCTAGTTTATGCCATAGTAATGAATTAAAAAATCATAGTATGAATCTTAGTCTATCAGTGTACCCACAGTCTACACTCAGGGCCTTGCTTCTAGGCTAGTGAGGCAAGTACTAAGGTAGCTATTAAAGCACAGTTTGCAGAGCAGTCCAGATAGACTGACCACATCCTGTATAATCATGTACAGTGATCAGTACATGACTTGTTAACAGCAAGCTCTGAACTAGGCTCAGGAAGAAAAGGCCAAGAAAGAATTGAGCATGCTTCCTAAAAACATCAGATCTTTAACTTTTAACGCTGAATGTTTCAGGGGAATGTTGTGATAGAGAAAAACAAGGTAGGTTCTTTACAGTTCCCTTAAAAAATATTTAATTCCTCTTTCCTTGTTGACAAAGCTTCCTGGAATACAATTCTAAAAGTTTTACTGAAATTTTCTGCTCCAAAGGATGCTGTTTGCAAAAATCATGTTATTTACTTATTAATTTTTAACTTGAGAGGTTAGTATACAAAAATATGTGATTGGATTACCTTTGCCTGAAAGTTAATCAACAGTTCTTATGTATCACTATATCAATTTCTTTTCTGAACTAAGACAAGGACAGTGAGACACATAGCTTGCCTTTGTGAGGATTACATATTTACCCTCCACAAATATGAATTGCTTGCTTGTTGTTTTTATTATTATTATTATTTTATTAGAATTCTGTTGAGTTGAATCACTACTACAAGGTTATTTTCTTAGAAAATCCTTGTTAGATTTTACCCTCTCAGCAATGCTAGAGTGTTTGATACTTTATCAAAATGACAGTGCTTAGAGCAAATTAAATATTTTGAGAGTTAAGAGAGGACTGTACAGGTCAGCAAAATGATTAACAGCCCTATCAACCTGATCTATCTCTGTGGTGTTTCTTCTGAAGGTAATGCTTTGATGCCAAGGATAGTACTTCTCTGACAAGGAGGAGTTTAAATTCACTGTTATAAATGTCTGTCCTTCTGTTCCTAACCTCTCACAATTCCAAGCATCAGTTATGGAAGGCAACAGATTTTACACACACCTTTCCTTGATAGGGAAGACACAGCAAAAAATCTGTGGAGATATAGTAGGCAGTACTTAATTTATCACAATTCCCAAGTGTTTTGAAGCAATGGGTTTGAGAAACACTGGGACATTCCAATCTAAATGGGCAATTATGGGCATAAATGTCACAAATACCAGGACAATACAGACATGGCACTGGTATGAGCAGAGTGATAGTTATGAATGGTCTTTCCATTCCACCATTTCTATAGTCACAATTACTGCAATATGATAGAAAAATGCACTTAAGTATAGCAAATATTTTATATCTCCTATGTCCAAGATAAGATTTGAAAGTAAAAGCTAACATATCAAATAAACTACTCCACATCCTGTATATCCTCTGAAAAAAAAAAAAAAGGGGGGGGGGGAAAAGGAAAAAAAAAGCACACTCTAGGCAGTTGTTTTGAAGCATTTTTAATCATCAGCATAGTATTAATATCACTGTGATCACCCTATGAACGTTGAAAATAGTAAAAAACAATTCTTACTGGTTTTGTGTCTACCCATTGTATGTCACATACTCTTTTGGTTTGGTTTGACATAGTTTTGCCCATGTGTGCCTTTTGGAATGGCTTTGATTGACTATCAGAGAGGAATGGGCAAAATTTTAAACACTGTAAATGAAATTAAATTTAGAATTAAATTTAGCAAGAGACATCAAGGATAACAAGAAGAGCTTCTTCAAATACATCAGCAGCAAAAGAAAGACTATAAGGAAAATGTGGGTCCGCTGCTATATGAAGTGGGTTCCTTGGTGACAGCAGATACAGAGAAGGTGGAGTTACTGAATGCCTTCTTTGCTTCAGTCTTCACCACTGAGGCTAGCCCCCACACACTACCGAGCCCGGAAACAAGAGAGAAAACCTGGAGAGTGGAAGACTTTCCCCTGGTTGAAGAGGATTGGGTTAGAGGTTATTTAGGCAAGCTAGACACCTGCAAATCTATGGGCCCCGATGCGATGCACCTGAGGGTGCTGAGGAAACTGGTGGGCGTTATTGCTAAGCCACTCTCTATCATCTTCAAATGGTCTTGTAGAGGTGCCTGAGGATTGCAAGAAAGCTAACATTATGCCAGTCTTCAAGAAGGGCAAGAAGGAAGACCCAGGAAACTACAGGCCTGTCAGCCTCACCTTCATCAATGGAAAGGTGATGGAGCAACTCATTCTTGAGACCATCTCTAAGCATGTGGAAGAAAATAAGGTGATCAGGAGCAATAAAAATGGATTCATCAAGGGGAAGTCATGTTTAACCAACCAGATAGCCTTCTATGATTAGATGACTGGATGGATGGATGAGGGGAGAGCAGTGGATGTTGTCTACCTTGACTTCAGCAAGGCTTTTGACACTATCTCCCATACTATGCTCCTGGGCAAGCTACAGGAGTATGGGATCTCCGTGGACAGAGGGGTGAACTGGCTGGATGGAAGAGCTCAGAGGGTTATGCTCAACAGTGCCAGGTCTAGTTGGAGGCCTGTGGCTAGTGGTGTCCCCCAGGGGTCAGTACTGGGTCCAGTGCTGTTCAACTTACTCATCAATGACCTGGATGAAGGCACAGAGTGTACTCTCAGCAAGTTTGCAGATGATGCAAAGCTTGGCAGAGTGGCTGACACACCAGAGTCCCGTGTGGCCGTTCAGAGGGACCTGGACAGGCTGAAGAGTTGGGAGGAGAGGAACCTCATGAGGTTCAACAAGGGTAAGTGCAGGATCCTGCTCTAGGTGACCCTGCTTGAGCAGAGGGCTTGGACTAGATGATCTCTGGAGGTCCCTTCCAACCTCATCCATTCTGTGAGTCTGTGATTCTGTGAAATGTGTTTAAAGTCTGAGGGAGAGGAAAAATATATACATGTATATAATGAAGTTTTTCACTCTGGCAGTCCATGAAAATATTATAAATAATCACTTTTGCCTATCTATTGTTGCTTTTAACCATGTTTACCTGTTTCCAAGGGAGTAAATTAAACATACCCACTAGAAGAAAAAAAAAAAAAAAGTGCTAATTACAAGATTAAAGCAGTATTGAAATCGGTAACCAGCAAGTAAACATGAATACGTTTATATTTCAAATGAGCCCTGTATCCTTTTGCATTAAGTGGGAAATGTAGACTATTCAACAATAAAATAATGGTAAGAGTAAGAGAGGAAATAGGGTCATGTTATATTTACTAGGGCTTGCAATGTACCCTGATCAAAATCATTTTCTGTAATTCTGTACAAATGCTCAAATTTAACCAAAATTCTCCAATGTCATAACTGATCAAGATATTTCTTTTTTCTTATGCAATTCCACTTAGTAATTTATGCCAATTTTACTCATGCACATTGTAAGATACATTTTTGGTTTTGTTTGTTTTGTTTTCCAGTAATAGCACATATATTTGAACTGTCTTTTTCACCTTACCTGTTTTTTCAATGGGGTCTGTACAAATTACAAATTTTTTCAACACAGAAACTGAGAGCCAAAATAAACCCTTCAGTGGACTCCTTAAATGGCTTCTGGTATCACTTATAGCCTTTTTTTAGGGTAGAGAGAAAGTGGAGGGCACAATAAATGTTCTCAAAAACTGCTGTGATTCACAACTTAATATATGAAGTAAAAAAATTAATATTAATATAAATTTTACTTCTGTCTAGGAATAACATTAAGTAGGTCCCTATAATTTTGTACAGCAGAACAGTCTAGTTTAACACAGCTCACCCAGTGTTTTCCAAATAGATAATATGTTAAGCTACTGCAGGGAGGGCTAAAGTGGAATATGTCCTGCTTCTAATTCTAGATCTAGGTTTGAAGACTGAAAGTCAATAAAGAATTAAGGCTTATTCTGACACTTCAGAGGCTAAATGTTTTAGAAAACTGGTAAAGGAAGACTATTCTCAAAGATCACTGCTTGGCTCAGCTGTAATAACGAAACAATAGTCATGTAAATATTTGATATGTCTTGGTATGATCTCTAGAACCTAACTAAGGGTCATTTAGCCTAAGGGCTAAGCAAAATGGCAAAATGATGATGGGAAGGGAGGGGGAAAGAGGAGGAGAAATTAGCCTCTTTCTCTTTTCCTCTTATTCATTTCTGGTTTCGAGAAGGAGTAACAGGGGAAAAAAATAGAGATGAATAAATATAAAGGTATATAAATACTGTTACTTTGGGAAAATTCATTTGGGTGACATATCTTTCTCAAAGAATCACTGTCAAGTACACTGCAGTGTCAATATGTTGACAGCAAGCCTCATCATGACTATAATTTGTGAGTCATTCTGCCAGTTCGTGTCTGGTAAAAGCAAACTGTCCTTGAACACTGAATATTTTTTCTCTCTCAAAGTGGCCAGTGACTCTCCCTTCAGCATAACATCCCTGAGATGCAAGAAAATGGCTTGCTTTACTATGACAAGATAAACTATTTTCTTGTCATCCATGATAATCTGCAGATAATTCAATATCCCAGTCAGGTTTGATCTGGCTACTTTACAACCCAAATGTGACTGGTTTTCCTACAGTTGTACTACTGATTCAATACAGCAGTGACTGCTATGCCTTTTTTTTTTTTTAAAAAAAAAAAAAGCATTAGCCCAAAGAAAAATGCAGAGAAGTCAAAATAGATTTGTTGACTTCAAATAAAGTAATATCCTGGGGAATTTAAAGTCCTATTCACTGCACTTAGAGCTCTCAAATGCTACCTTTCACAGTTTGGTAGCACAGATTAAAACACCCAACAAAAACATGCTGAATTATTGAATCATATCTGTAGTTCCACTCCCATTGCTGTGTATTTTCAGTCTGCTACATTTGGAAATAAGATATGAATCACAATTGTGTTAATTAGATATGCATACAAAGTTTTATGTTTAGGCAGAACTCATGCTCTGGGAAAATATGTCAACCAAACTGAAAATATAACACTGGCAGATCCTATAGAGTTTCCCATTTCTGGCACATAATTTCCAGTAATGATCAGAATGATTGTAGGGGAAATAAACAGTCTGCCTCTTAGACTCTGTAAAATATAGCCAAATATATCGTAAATATAGATTTAGTATAATCCATTTCTACTATTATTTTGATAGTAGTTAAGCCATGTCAAAAAGTACTATAGAGGCAAATATAACCTGTAAGCTGCCAAGACTATATTTTGGTGGTTTTGGTTTTAGTTTTGGTTTTGGTTTGGTCAGTAATCATTCTATTTTTATGGTGCATAGTTTTTAGGTGTTTTTTGTTGGTTTTTTTTTTTTTTTTTGTATTATGTATGGTATTATGTGTGTAACATAGTTTTCAAAGGTTAATAGCTGTTTGCTCAGTGGTGATTTTAGAGATGCTCCCCATTTTGGCCATTGTTACAGCTGTGTCTTAAGGATCACTGATAATATTAATCTGTGCTGAATGGGAAGGTTATATTTCCTGTCATCATGCAACAACATAACAACATCAGGGGAAAAGTAAAAAGAAAAAGGAAAGAAAAATTGCTGATCCACAGCTTTGGTTGAAATAGTTAATGTCTGTTTCAACCTTGTAAGAATTTTTGTTTTAATCTTGAGTAAAAAGTATGGAGTTAATATAAGTCCTGTGATGAAAACCCAAAGAAAGACAAAGAAAATTGTCCAAATATGCCCCTTCTCAACTCTTCCTTCCACCCAAGAAATTCAGACGTGTGCTCAGGTGATATCCCCTGGAAATGAGGGCAAATACACTGAAAGAGACAAAAGGGTAGGGCTGAAACTTCATTTTACATATGTTCTTTCATTATATTTGAAGGCATTTCTGTTAAAAAGGAAAGCATATTATAAAGTACAAAAAAGTTTTAATTATCTTTGTGTATGGAAGTTTGTGCAGGTATTTATATCTGAGGCCTTCAAATATAAAATAACAGCTTATTCTAGGGAATTGAAAAGTTAAAGTCTTGAGCAGAAAGAATGTTTTCTTCGGAGACTCTTTTTTAGAGGTCTTGATGAGCTCTGTAGTGGGACTGGCATTTAGTTTCCTTTGAGCTGCAATAGAGTCAAGTCTGCTAATATTCTCTTTCCAAGAAGCCGTGTTAGTCATAAATAATACATTTATTGTAACCTAAGAAAAAGCACAAGAAAGATGGTTAGGAACATTGTAGCAGTGAGCTAGTAAGAATGCAGTAAGTGCTGAGCAGCTAGTCAAAGTGGATGAGGATGAGGACCAGGACCAGGTCATGGGAAGGTCTGGTGGGGCAAGCAAGGGAGGGGGAGGTGAGGGAAACAGCTCTTATCTCAGCAGCACTGTCAGTCTGGATCAGGCTTTGTTGTCTTTAAATATCTGACAGTCCCTGGCCAACGGGGTGGGGCTTGTTTGTTTTTGCCTTTTTTTTTTTATTTCATTTTTATTAAAGTATCATTATATGGTTGGCATTTGTGAGTGGGAAAAAAAAAACTCACTAAAAAAACAGCTCACTAAAAAGCTCATTAAACACTATTTAACATTTTTTTCTTACCAAATTTCCAGGTTCCTTTGTGGAGTGGTGTTTTATTAGCAATTAATTTCAATTCAAATACAATCGTTGTTTGTGTGATCTGGCAGAAAAATTACAATCATATTATATTTGAGGAAAATATTTAAATAACTAATGATGTGTGAGTTCAAAAATATTGGATCATTGATAGAATTTGGATCATCTATAAGGACCTTAAAGATGATAAATAAAGCGGAAGGAAGGAAGGAAGGAAGGAAAAGATACAAAGTAAGCAGCATTATATCAAATCTAACAAAGGAAATCAATAGGACTGTCATGTTTAAATCAGATGAAAACAACTCTATGAATTCCTGTCATTGTAATATACTGTAATTGTAATTTTGTCAATTGTAATATTGTAAATAGTGACTATATAGAGTGTGAAAGAGCCTTTGAACATGAGAGAAGTTATTCTTCTTCAAAGACATTTAGTTAAAATTTTACATAGCAAAATATGTAAAGAAATACATATATGAGTGGGGGAAAAAGAATAGCTTAAATGGATAAGTCAATAAACTTCTATTGCTGGACTTGATTAGAATTTGTCCATGATGGGGTTTACGTAGCCAAATTATCCAGATAGCAAAAGACTACTAAAAATGGAAACAATGTACTGTAAGGAAAATATTTCAATTGAGCTATCCCAAAAATGTAAAAATAATCAGATATTTTAAAATTTAAAATTGCCAGCCAGTTAATTTATATAAAACTGGCTACATTAAATTTAATGTTACATTACAGTAAATCTACTGGAGAAGATTGACAGGATTTTTTAGCTAATTTAGGAATACTAGCTGATAATAAAACAAGTAGAAGAGATGTATTCATCTCATGAACAATTGCACTAAAATATGAAAATCTTCTTCTTGGAAGTTGGAAGATCTCATTTTCAAACTGAAAGGTGTTTGGAATTCCTCCAGATATGAAGCTATTCATCAATTATTAAATAATTGATGAGTGATCAAGTATATATAATATTTTCTACGCAAGAAGGTCTAAAAGAGGCATATAGTCAATACAAAAAGCAGACACAAGTAATATATCACACATGCTTCAAATGAAAATAATAAAATATTTTCACATGCAAAGCTTTGACATACCATTTCATAGATATACACTTTTACACTGTTATAAGCACACAAAAATATATTTGTTGCTGAAGTAAAGCTGAACCAGATAAAAGAATGATTTGCAATACTCTTCTCATGGGATTTTGATAACCTAGGCAGTTCTGAAACAGTATGGCTCAATTCGAAACACTGTAAAGAATGAAAAAAGACAACTACTATTGGCAGTAGGCCAAAGCAATTACCTAACATTGATAATTGGAAAGCTAAGCAATTAGTTAACAATGTTACTAGGCACTTTGCTAGGTTGTTTCTTCTGGAAAGAGAAAGACATTCTGAAAGAGACAGGTATTCCTTAGATACAATTCAGTTCATTCACAGAGAATGTCTATACCTCCTTGTTTTTACTGAATAGATTTCATTCATAATTGTTTATTTATGGCTAGCTAAACATCCCTGACGTTTTTGCTGGTGCCATTCATGTGAAAAATTGCAATTTTGACTGTCTTACCTGATGGCTAATTCATCACTCTGAGCATATTGTAATACAGCTAAAGATGAGCAGCATTATTCAGCCACTTTTGGGGTTATATCAATCTGTCAAAAAATGTGTCCTCCAAGACTGCAATTTTCCCCTCAAAATTGCTGTGCCCCAAGGTATGTCAAGTAGACGTTATCTATCCTACAGTAGTTGGAAAATGCTGGAGACCCAGTAAATTATGTACCAGCAAAGCAATTTTCATAGGAAAAGCATGCTTGCATCAATTTATTTTTTTTTGTATGAAATGTCCTTGCATTATGTCATATCTTAATGTCATACAGCCAGATGGATATTTTGAGGCAAAGCTTTTTTTCAGTTTACTCTTTTACATACAGCTTCCAACTCCGTCTAAATCCTAAAATAACATCCTGCTATGTCTTTCCTGATACATCCTATGCCTTTCTTTTACATAAGGGCAGAATAAGAGGAAATATTGTCTAACATTATAAAGCTAGTCTGAAATTCTGAAACTTGAAGATATAGTTCTAAAAAATCACAACAGATAATTCTTAAAATAACTACCTTCAGAACCAAGGCTTTAAAAGGTGCCAACTGTTCTGATCTGAACAGTACTTTAAAGTACATTTATAATGACTAAAAATAAATAAGGCGATCTCAATAAAGGTCAAACATTAAACAAAACAAAACATAGCACTAACTGATGAAGGGTAGCAGTTTACCTAACAGCTCATTACAAGTCATCTTTAGTATATCATTCCCATTTAAATTCTGGACTCGGCCATGCAGAATAGCTTTAACAAAAGAAGTAACTGAAGCAAACAACAACAGTTAAGGACTGTTAAAAAGAGTATATTTAATCCCTTGCAAAGGGTACATAGGAGAATAAGCTTATTAAATAATATTAACCAAAAAAAAAAAAGTAAGGAAATAGAAAAGAACAGTGTTAGTCAGGACTGAAGGCAAAAGATATTAATTTTCACAGGTTTTCTTTGCTAAATTTGCTTTTCATTCTCTTTCTCACCATATTCACTATACCATTGCAAATGGTTGGCTTGAGTCCTTTTCAGATAATTTGCTGAGGTGACCATTTGGAGGAAGTTTCCCAGAAATCAAAGCAGCCAACAGCTAGTTCTTATACAAAAAGGCACTCTACAAAAGCAACACTTACTACGGTAAATAGAACTGGTCCAGTGGGGTTTGAACTTAAAAGTTAAGCACCAAGTAGGACACAATAAACAAAGAACTTGAAGGGACTTCAAGAGGCCATCAGTGCATTGTTTGACCCTAGGAAAGCACAACTATATCTATGTCATTTCTAACAGACACTTGTCTAATCTGTTTCTTAACGCTCCTGTGAGATTTCACAACTTCCCCAGGCAACCAATTTGCTTCACTAATCTTAGAATTAGAAAAGGTTCTATGATATCTAAACTAAATCATAATGCAATTTAGGCAGCTTACTGTTTGTTCTGTTTTCTGCAAATGTTATTTCTGCATTTGGAGATTTTGTTGTATATCCCTTCTATATTTTCTCTATTTCAGCCTAAACAGCTCAATCATTTTAATCTTTTTTTTATATATATATATGTGATTTTATTTTCTAAACTTCTAAATATTAGTATGCACACAAAAGAGATAATAGAGATATCTGTATTTAAACTGAAGACACAGTATTGCACATTACATTGATAAAAATATTCATCTGCAAATATCTCAGACTAGGTTTATTGTCTCCAGAAATTACATACATTTCATGAATTCAGTCATAGTAATAACATATGCGTTATATTCAGGAATGTACCTAACATTCAAGATACATCATAAGAAGTTTGAGGTTTGTGGATAGGACAAGAGAGAAAGCAAGAAGAAAATGGTAAATATATAGATTTGGCATAACTGGTTATGACAAACTCTGAAGGAGCCTGAGGTAAGATACTAAAGCAAGAGCCAAAGAAGCAGAATTACTCTCACGTAGTGTATTAGCCACTTACAGAAATTTTATGTATTTTAATTGGCAAGGTCACTTTAGTAGAGATCTCAGTGAAGTAAGCAATACAGAGGAGACAAGGAAGTTGTGGTCCATATACACAAGCACATAAAAATAACACCACTTCATTTCTCTTGTATTTCTTCTCTTCAACCATTAGTTATACAACTTTAATATCACCTCTTAGATTTACAGGAAACCTTCTTATATCTTTCCAAGGTTACTCAGGATGTGAAGACTGATGTTTGCCAATTTCTGTTCTGAATAGTAAATAAGGTTTTGTTAAAAAAAAAAAAAAAAAGTTAAATTCTCTGTTATACTTCTGTGGCAAAGAACATAGTGAAGAGTGATAATTTTGATGGTACCTAATGATTCTGAAGTTAGGGAAGATATTTGAAAACTTATAGAGGACAAAAGGAAAGAAAAAACAGAATAAATCAGGAAGGCAGGAAAGTGAAGTCATGCTATCAGATATTTTTTTCTTATTAATATTTTATTTTGCATTTGGTTGTAAAAAGGAAATAAAAAGGAAAATCTAAAATTGAAATCAGATTTTGATTTAAAAAATGATAAGGTACTTAAAAGATAAAAATAGATGCAGTTTTACAGCAAGAATCAGTGACATGAGTTGCAGAGGTTTTTGTTGTTGATTATGATGTTTTTAATTAATAAAAGTAGTGCTTCTTGTGAATCTTCTTCATGTGCTTTGCCTACTCAAAGCTTTTACATCTTTTTGTACTCATTTCCTCAGGAGTCACAAATTTCTGCAATCAGCTCCCTTTGTCTCGAACTAGTTTTTCTTCTTTTCTGACTGTGTCCCATATCTTCTTGATTGAGTAGAGCTTTCTTTTCTCTTCTGGCAGATAATGAGACATAAAAGAAGTTTTGCTGACTGCAAATAGGAAAAGGCAGTCTGTCAACTTCTTCACTACTACTTGAGGCAACACTGAAGGTAACAGTTTCTTTAAAAATAAACTTTCTGATTTTTTGCCCAAGTGATATAATTAACATGCAGACAATGAGATCAGGAGACAGAAATTCCTCTTCCTCTGTCACAGGTTTTATGTGTTATTTACCCATTTATATGTTGAAGCAGATATAAGAACCTACTCAGGTTTTCATGTCTTGTCAAAACTTATTGAATATTGAATGTTAACGTGCTGGAACACAGCAAGATGGAAATTGTGGGGATTTTCAGATATTTTCAATGGAATATAATTGATTAGAACAAGCGGAAATCATCATTCTGTATCAAACATTGTTTAATATTGATTTCCATCATATTCATATCATATGATGAACTGGGGTGGAGAGAAGGCAGTTTATACTGGGATATAAAGATGAATAAGCAGAGTCAGTGCTTCTACAATACAGACCTCAAAACCTGGTGGCAGAGGTGGGTTACAGAACAAGAGATACAAGAAAGGTTGCATCTCTACATGTAATCTGGGGCACTTCTAAGATTTCTTATGCCCTCTCACTTATGTTTCCAGATCTTTCTAATCAACCTTTGCCTTTAGGAAAGTCACCACGACACTCTATAAGTATTTCCACACAATTTTTTGGGGAAGCCACACTGCGTTCTTTACATTGTCCAGGCTTATATATGGATAATGCCTGTAGGAAAGCTAAATTTGCTGGTCTAATTTATTTTGCCAGACTCTTAGTTTTTAGTGTAGTAAGCTCTAATATTTACTGTGAGGTTCATTTATTTAACTACTTTTTCAATTAGTAATATATTAACGTCATGATAGAAGTGGTTTGTGAAATCAATTTGCTTGATTTTCCTTGAGGCAGAGATCAATATTGTACTGTAATGGCATATGGATTCTCCAGAAAGAAAAAAAAAATGCTAGTCAATATTGTTAACTGTTATTCCCATATATTAACATTTATATGCACAGGAAATCAAATAGGATTTTGAAATTGATGATTTTACCGGGGATGAGGGGGGCAGGGAGAGGATATTGTTTTCTTGATGGTGCATATCATTCTCATTACGACATGATTTCAGACAGACCATCTCTATTAAGATGTTAAATTCAATTGTTCAGAAACTACTTGTTATTGAGAAATTCCAGTTTTCCAAATGTCAAGAGAAGGTCCAATGATCACAAATGAAAGGGGAAAATTAGAAAACAAAACAACAACAACAAAAAAACCTTTATCTTCCAAATAAATTAGGAATTTCCTTCTCATTAAGTCACATATTATTATTGAAAATTATTAGCAATTATTAGCGCTAAATGAATGAACCTTTTAAAACAAAATAATTATCACTTTATATTGTTGGTACTGCTCCCTTCCCAATGAAATTTGGCCCATTTCTCCTTAAGGGTACATAATATGAAATATTGAAACTTTCTCAGTAGTGGTTTAAACAGGGAGACATCTGAGCCTGTGGGTTGAGATAGAGACAGTTTATTAGGACAGAAAAGAAAGGAAAATAAATAATAATAATAATAATAATACTAATAATAATGTGTACAAAACAAGTGATGCACAATGCAATTGCTCACCACTCACTGACCGATGCCCAGCCTATCCCCAAGCAGCCAGTTCCCCCCCCCCCCCCCCCCCAGCCCCATCCAGCCCCCCCATATTAATTGTTCATCATGACGTCAGATGGTATGGAATACCCCTTCCGACAGTTTGTGTCAGCTGTCCTGGGTCTGTCCCCTACCAGCTCCTGCTGCACCCCCAGCCTGCCCACTGGCAGGGCAGCATGAGAAGGTGAAAAATCCTTGGCTTAGTGTAAGCACTGCTCTGCAACAATTAAAACATCAGTGTGATATCAACAGCATTATTCTCATCCTAAATCCAAAACACAGCACCATACTAGCTACTAGGAGGAAAATTAACTCTATCCTAGCCAAAACCAGGACATTTTCCTATAATACCAGAGTAGCATAAGGAAATGCAAAGGATAGAAGATAGAAGAAATAACTCTTTTATTACTTTTTTTTTCCTCTGAAGGAACACAAAGTTTTCTGTGGCAACCACTGAAAATAGCCTAAAAATAAACTTCATGCAATTATTTCAGTCTATATCCATAAAGTTATTAAGCACAGAACTTCTGTTTGGGCACTCCATTGAGAAGAAACTGTCAGGAGAATAAATAAGAATTTACTGAATTAATACTTTTGTTTGCTTGAGCAATCTGGTTTCTTCAGTGATCCAGATAATGAATCAGTGATCAGGAACATCCTATGTGAAGTGAAAATATGACATCTGTCATCAAATCTTTTTAACTGATACACAAATAAGAAAAACAGTGTAATTTTCCTGTACAAACACAGATTTTGTCTACAGAGACATTATATCTTTAAAATATATATTATCAAAGGTGAGGATGAAGAAATCAGCATGCCTTTAAATGATATTTTATGCTTTAAGTAATGGGTATGTAATGATTGATCTAAATAAGCTACAAGTACAAAGAAAAACATATCCTCTCTCTTGACTGCTAACAAATTGCAGTTATTATTTACAATTACAGCACTGGTGGGTAAGGGAGAGCAACTGATGTAATCTACCTGGACTTGTGGAAAGCATTTGACGCTGTCCCCCATGATACTCTTGTCTAAGTTGAAGAGACATGGATTTGATGGATGGACCACTTGGTTGGTAAAGAACTGGCTGAACACTCAAAGACCTGCAGTCAACAGCTCAATGTCCAAGTGCAGATCAGTGACAAGTGGTGTTCCTCAAAGGTCAATATTGGGACTGACACTGTTTAACATCTTTGTCAGTGACATGGACAGTGGGGTTGAGTGCACCCTCAGCAAGTTTGCTGATGACACTAAGCTGTGTGGTGCAGTCAACATACAGCTGATCTTTACGGATGATCTTTAAAGTCCCTTCCAACCCAAATCATTCTATGGTTCTATGATTCTACGATTCTATGGAACAGTATAATTCTTGAGACTAGCTTATTGTGTGAAGGATGCTTTTCACAAGGCACTGGGAAAAGGCCATCTCAGTGAAGATTGTTGACTTTCCTTAGACCTCAGCCATTGAGAAAACTGCACTATTTTGGCTGAAATATTTTTTAACAGTTGCTTTAAGCATCTCTCATTAAATCAAACTGTTATTTCCCAACTTAATAATAATAATAATAATAATTTTAAAAAAAAAAGTATTTTCAGTGCATTGGCTATATGATCAAATGCTGAACATACTTCTATGTGTCTGATTCTGTCACAAGGCATAAAATTCATCCCGTAATTCTTGTATGTGGTCTATGAACTGCAGCTGAAATAGATGGTGTACTCAGAGAGACATAGTTTCTCAGTTTAAGGATTTTAAGTGCATAGGGATTTACTGCACCCTTTGATAATGGGCTTTACTGCCTGAAGACAATTTTTGTTAAAATTGTCTGATATTTTTCCATTTGTGCTTGCTAACTTCAACTTCCAGCCCCCTTCATCTTGTTATATGATTATTAAGACACTCTAAGGCAGCTCTGATTGCATGATTTTGCATCACTGAATTCATATAAAATGTTCAGTATTTTTATCCCAACATCACATTAACTGGTTAGCTTGGACCATCTTAATGATGGTCCAAGTATTTTCCTATACATCATGGAGTGTCTGTTTTCCCATGCTTAAAACCAATATATTTTTGTATTATTATTATTATTATTATTTTGCTCTTGCTTTGATATTAAGTGTAGATCAATCTGGATCAATGATCTCTTTTGATCCCTGTAAAAAAAATAAAAATATAAATCTGCCTTTGTCCCTCTCAGTCAAGTTACTGTTAAAATCTATCAAATAGCACTGAACTGAGGGAACAGCTTTCCCATCTTAAACAGTTACCAATATTCATTCATATTTTTTCATACTTTTAATTCTATATTATTTTACAATCCTGAAAGATATTTTAGGTTTAGAATATTTGCTGCATTAAATGCAAGGTAAATATTTGTCTGCAACTTCATTTCAAACCACACATCTTTTTGTAGACGGCCTAGCTTAAACTATAGAAGTTACTTCCAGCAGATGCTCTTGAACAGCCACTTTTTATCCTGTAACATTTAATGATTCTTCTGTGTATTCCTTCTCCTTTTTTTCTTTTCTTGCCCTAAGCCTTGGTAATTTACCCTCTTCCTTTCTTGTAGATCTTTTTGGTAATGGGGATACATTCTGTTTCTCTTCATTGCCAGGTTGGATGGGGCCTTGGCCAACCCGACCTAGTGGATGTCATCCCTGCCTATGGCAGGGGGTTGGAGTTAGATGATATTTAAGTTCCCTTCTGACCCAAGCTATTCTGTGATTCTATGATCACACAACCTTATCCTTGTAAAAACAAATATGAACCCTCTAAAATATGCTAATATTTATTTCTTAAATGCATTAATATTTTTTCCATGAAAAAAGTCATTCAAGTTCAAACGGTAACAACAAAGACTAGACTACAGCAGTCAGAGGTCATTAAGTGAACTAAGACAATCATAAATGAGACCATAAAGACACTAAAACTTTATCTTATAAAGATAAATTCTTATCTTTATATTTTTATTTATATTTATTTATTTTATATCATCTTTATATTTTATCTTTTTATATTTTATCTTATAAAGATAAAATAGAAAGAGAAATGCTTCATTTAGATAGATATCTTAAATTAACCTCCCTTCTCTGTCAAAGAAACTTGTTAAAGATGCGATAAATCCAGCACAGATCACTATAAGCAAAGATTTCCTGCTTTTCATTTTTCCCGATTACTTTACATTTTACACCTGGGCACCTCAGTAACATTTTAATACTTAATAATATGGATGTTTTTTCTACATTTGAATAATTTCCATTTGACTAACAGTCTGTGTCCTACAAAATGGAGTAAAGTAATGTTGCTTTGTCACTGGAGGCAGTGGAGTTCATGTCTCCAAAGAAAGAAATTATCATTGGACAGGAAACATAATGAAATAAAGGTTATTCCTGAATTCCTGCAGGGCACTTGTAGCTGATACAATCATGACATTTTAACTGAAAGTATGTAGAGCTAATTAGTCAAAAGCAGAAGTGTAATCAATACTGATCTATGAATACTTCCCACGTGTAACACTACCTGTTTGGACTGAATAAATTGTTACTACTATCATTTCATCTCTGTAATTCCTTAGTGCTCTTTGTTCATAAAAATAAAGCTCTATTTTATTACAAATAAAAATTTCCAAGTGCACTTTCCTCTGAAACACATTTTTTTCCACATGTGTATATACAGAAGCTTATGACTGTTTTGGGGCCATGAAACTCTGGGCTCTGGAGTCTTACATAAGAGGAATGAATCCAGAGAGACTCCTGACTGAAGATCGCTTGTGATGTTATGAAAATTAATGCTAGCTACTTGCCAGTCATTCATCTGTTCCTTTACAGATTAGTTTGTGTGATCTCTAGCCCCAAGCAAGCCTGAGAGTATTATAAGCATCACAGTCTGGTAGGCTGACATCCTCTCGAAAATCAGATATTTCTAACCATTTTAATTGCCATCCCCTTGACCTTTTCCATTTCTGCCATAGATGTCTTTAAAAACCACAATCTTTAATCAATATTCCATGTGCTGATACATCATTTTTTTTTTTTTTTTCCCCTGTCATTTCCTTATTGATAACTCGATTGATTTTTCTGCTTAAAGCTTGCAAGGCTTTTATTTATACAATTTTGTGACTATGCCAGAATGATCACTGGTGTCTAAATGGCTTTGCCTGAGTTATTACCACACAAGATGGATCATGCTGCCAAACAGGGATAAAGAGCACCTGTAAGGAGGAGGTCAGAAGATGACTACAGTTCGCTACACTAGAAGTATAAAGAGATTGTTATACACACAAGGCCATTACCAAGAGTAAATTTTTCTTGAGGTATGTATGTTGGGTAGCCATGTTGGGTAAGATTTAGTAAAAAATATTCAATTTTCAGTGAATGATAAATTTATGTGCTTGTCTTTTATCACTTTCACTTCATCTGGTCCTCCTAAAGACTGGGAGGACTACTAACTAATTTTGGGATGCTGTGATCTTTAACTCTAGTCTTCAGTGGAACGGAAATATCTATGAAAACACTTCCTAATTATATATTTGGAGAAGAGGAAAAAAAAATCTTCCCAAATATCTGCCATATTATTTGTGTCAGTAAAGGTGATCCAACAGTTTCTGTTCTGTAGATGTCATGGCTTTGGTACACGGCTGTGCTCTCTGAAAATATTGCTGTGTCTCTATGTTACTCAATCAGTCAGAGGACTTTTCTCTTTACCCTCTAGCAAGTAAATATGAAGGTACTCTAGGTCTTTAGGACCACGCTTCTGTCTCCAGTAGCTACCTAAGACATCTTTTCATATCATGATTAACCTGAGAAAATGTATTTTTTTCTTTCCATTACAAGAATAAAATTTTAGACATTAAATGAATCAAGGCAGATAAGCTTACTAAGTTTTCTAGTCCTATTCAGTAGAAAGCTGCTTATTAGGATGTTACTAAGGAACTCTGTTGAGGCATTCCACTCACCATACTCAGTTACACCTCTTTATCAAAAATGTTAAAATATTTGTCCTGTCCAAATGCATAGTCCTCACACAACTCCTAAGGCACACCCTTGTATGAACATAGTTCCTCTTACTAGGTTACTTTCCTGCTCGTCTCTTTTTCATGTTCAGAAACATCATGGAAAGTCCTCGCACCTGACACTGGCATCACAAAGAACTGTCTTATCACCTGCTTTGTTTATGTAATCTTCTGTACACACTACCTATAATGATGACCACCTCTGAAATAAGTCATGGAATGCTGTTTTGTATCAGGAGGTGCTGGTCCATCATGATTCCAACGTGAAAAATCTGCAGACTCTGCAAAGTATAACTTTAATTATTAGAGGCAATACTATGAAGAAGGAGGGAATAGTATAGATAGTGTTACATTCCTGTAGATGCTGGAAACCCCAAGTTGTGTAGGCCCCAAGTAGGCCTCCAATCCACCCTGCAGACTGTGCAGAGCCCGTTCATGGAAGAAAAAGGTTCCCCCATTTTGGTCATAGCATTTTCTCACATGAAGTCAGCTATATTCATCATTTCTACTGTCAAACAGAAAGGATGTTCACACAAGAACTTGTTGCTGCACTGTTAGATATAGGTAAGGCCATGCAGGTGGCGTAATCACCACGATCAAGTGGGAGTTGCCTGCAGGTTCTTCTGTTTCAATAAAGTGGTCAAGTTCATCCAGTGGTCAATAGATGGACACATCACAACACAAGCGTGAAATACGCACTGTGCATGCAGCATGATGCAGCACAGCACAGGGTGCCTGATAGTGCTCAGGCTAACTGTGATGTGGACCACCAACTCCTCCATGTACCAACTCCTGTCTTCAAGTCAGGACCATTATAGAGGAACACTCAGATCACTCAGATTTAATTTTATCTGTTTGTAGCTTCTTTCAGCTCTATTTCTATAATTGTTGTAGGTTTCTCTTTCTTGCTTTATTCTGTTTATTTTTTATTTATTTTTATCCTTTGTTCTCTTTTTTTTTTTTTTTTTTTCTTCAAGGATCATCCTTCAAGAATCTGTGCTTGTATTCATTCAGGACTAGAACTAGAATTAAGACATATCTAGGTATCTTTCTGGAAACCATTTGCATACTTACAGTTCTTTTTTTTTTTTTTCCTCATATTACCAAGAGATAACAGAAAAGGGTGTTAATTTCTTCTGGGACAAGAGTGTCTTTACTTTGACATAAGACATGGAGAGCCTTAATGTAATTGTGTTCATTGCTTCATTTATATCTCTATTTCTATCTTAGTGACTGCTGTGGGTTAACCTGTATTAGGTTTATTTGGCAAAGTTTTGGTAGTGGAGAAGGTAATGCAGTAGTGGCCTCTCTGAGAAGAGTTGAAGTCCTATGTCAGACAGAATCCAGCTCCATCTGGCTCCAAATGGAGCTGGCCAAAGCCGAGCCAATGAGTGACGCTTGCGTAGTGGGTTTACGTGGCAAGGTTTTGGTAGCAGGTGGCTGCAGGAATGGCTCCTGTGGGAAGAATTCAGAACCTGCCCCAAGTTAGATAAGGGCCAGTTTCAGCCGGCTCCAAAGGGACCTGCTGCTGCCCAGAGATCTGGGGCAATAAGCAATGTTGTTGGCACCTCTGTGAGGGCATATTTAAGAAAGGGGAAAAAAAAAAAGAAAAAAAAAAAGGAAAAAAAAAAATGCTGTGTGCAACAGCAGCTGGGAGAGCAAGGAGTGAGAAACAGCCATGCAGACACCAAGGTCCGTGAAGGAGAGCAGGAGGTGCTCCAGGCACGCAGCAGCAGTTCCCCTGCAGCCTGTGCAGAGGCCCCTGGTGGAGCAGGCTGTCCCCCTGCAGCCCATGGGTCCCACATGGAGCAGATCTCCACGCTGCAGCCCGTGGAGGAGTCCCCTGTGGAGCAGGTGGATGTGGCCTGGAGGAGGCTGCCTCTCATGGAGAGCCCCCGCAGGAGCAGACTCAGTTGGACTCATGTTCCTAAATTATAAATGTACTCAAAAATTCTCACTGCTGTTTATACTTTCTACTGTTTATAGCTCAAGGGTTTTGAGAAATATAAATGAACAATCATATGCTTAATTCTAGAAATAGCACTAACGCAGACAGAGATAAAGGTGTTTGTGGGTGGGGTGGTGAAGAAGGTGAAAACTTTTACAGCAGATTGTAGTTTAGAATACAGATCACAGAACCATAGACTTGTTTGAGTTGAAAAGAACCTTAAAGCTTAACTAATTGCACACATACACACACACACACACACACACACACACACACCATGGGCAGGGACACCTCCCACTAGACCAGGTTGCCCAATGCCCCATCCAGACTGGCCTTAAACGCTTCCAGGGATGGGGCATCCACAGCTTCTCCGGGCAACCTGTTCCAGTGCCTCACCACCTTCTGAGTAAAAAATTTCTTCCTAATATCTAATCTAAAACTACCCTCTTTTAGTTTAAAACCATTACTCCTTGTCCTATCACTGCAGTCCCTGACAGATTCGCTCCCCGGCTTTCCTATAAGTCCCTTTTAGGTACTAGAAGGCCGCTATAAGGTACTGGAAGGCTCCCCAGAGACTTCTCCAGACTGAACAACCCCAGTTCCCTCAGCCTATCTTCATAGGAGAGGTGCTCCAGCCCTTTGATCATCTTTGTGGCCCTCCTCTGGTCTTGTTTTAATACTTCCATGTCCTTCGTGTGCTGGTAGCCCCAAAGCTGAATGCAGTACTCCAGGTGGGGTCTCATAAAGGCAGAGCAGAGGTGGAGAATCACCTCCATTGGCATGCTGTACACGCTTCTTTTGACACAGCTGAGGATACGGCTGGTGTTCTGGACTCCAAGTTCAAGTGCATTGCTGGCTCATGTCATGCTTCTTGTCAACCAACACCCCCAGGTGCTTCTCCTTGAGGCTGCTCTCAATCCATTCTCCACCCAGCCTGTGTTTTTGCTTGGGATTGCCCCGGTCCAGGGGTAGGACCTTGTATTTGGAATACTTAAATTGGCTTGAAATAACAGTATACAAAAAAAAAAATGTACCTAGTGGGAGGAAATTCGGAAAGAAGAAACATACATAGTCTTGAAGACAATGAATGGAAACATTACTACATTTAATAGAGTTATTATTGGAAGAAAAATGTAAAGGAATGTAACAATGTCTTCACTATTAGAACCATTTTTTTTTCTGTTTGTTAGTTGCTTTTTTACTTTTAACATAAAAGCTAGGTGAAGTCACTTCACTGAGATCATGAGTTAGCTGAATGGAGACCTCATGGGCAGTTGCACAGAAAGTAGAGACATGCATGATGAGAAAGGTGATCCAAACCTTAAGACAAACAGTGTTGTCAGTTCTTCATGGGTTCAGTTTGACAGGTACTGGAATTTTTATTTTACCTTTTCCAGCTTCTCTTAAAACAGTAGACCAGAATATTCTGATTTTGCTTGTGCTAGTACCTTCTTTTTAGATCACCCTATCAATTGCACAGAATAAAGTTAGCATACGAAAGTGTGTAGTATATGTATTGTATATAGTATATGTATTATATAAAGATTTATATATTTGCAGAGTAGCATTCTGTCTGTATTAATTTCATGCAAAAAACAAGCAAAAAGTTTGTAATGGTAGTAATAACTTCAGCATTTTCCCATACTGTATGATATCATCTGAAAACATCATTATCAGGTTGAATTAAGAAAAAGACTGGATAGAAATGCAAATGAAATTAAGTTGCATTCTGATTTTGTGACAGGAATGAATGTAAATTGTATTCAGGTAAGAAGATGGTACAAACAGAAGAATTTCTTCTCAGCAAGAAGGAAAGCTAAAGAGAATTAACAAATATATGACCCTGTAGAGGTTCAGAAGGCATTCTTACCCTGACTGACACTGCAAAACCTTCACTTCCTGAACTTTGAGTATTATTTTTTTCAGAATGTATGAGAAGTTAACATATCTTGTAAATTCAAAATGCCTTTGAAGGTTTTTAACCAAGATATTTCATTCTAGATATTTTTTAAGACTGAATTTGCAGAATATTTTCATAGGGAAAAAAAAAGACTGATTACTTATCTTAAAAATTATCACCAAATATTTCTTACAAGATTACATTACAAAATATTTCTCTTGAGGAAGAGAGGAAGAAAACTTCTAACATGGAAGACAATGACTTTTGGACAACCTGTATCTCCAAGAATACTGAACAAGGTCACTGAAGTCTACAGTACCTCTCTTAAGACTGGTAGACTCAAGAGTTTTGATATGTGTGATGAAGAGTTCAGATGACTTTGCCATTCTTTCCTTGGAGAATACTTTTCCTTTCCTGTATTTGGAACACATCACCTACCTCCACTTGGATCCAGGTACAATGGTAAATTACAGCAATTTTTCTGCAAATACAATAGGATATAGAATAGTTCATAAAATAAATCTCATCAACTTGAAGATTTGTTAAAATTGAGGATTTCTGTGGCACAAAATTTTTCTTTCTATTTATAGAGGTTTAGGAATTTATTTTTTTTTTAATTTAAACTCTTTTAATATAACTTTAGCCTTTATAATATGTAGCTTTATTTATTTATTTATTTATTTATTTATGTATTTCTCTCTGGGGAAACACACAGGTAGTTGGATGAACTTAATGGTAAAACTCAAAAAGAACCAGACTGTCTGATTAACTAAGCCTCCTTCTGTATGAGATAATTACTTCTACAGACATCTGTGAAAAGTAATCTGAGGCAGAGTACTTTAGGGATATATTTTGTAAAATATAAGAATAGCAACAGAACATATTATGTCCTGTTTAGTCTGAGAAAATCAAAGCACAGTCTCTAAAAATGCTAAAATACAGTGGACCACAAATAAGAGGTTACAATGTAATAATGGAGGATAATGGAAAATACTACATATGGATCAATCAATGCAGAAGCAGTTAGGATCTGCAGCAACTCCAAAATTGAAAGGGGTTAGAACAGTAAAATCTAATGATTACTAAATCCAAAAAGACAGAAGTTGAGCTGTACGTTTGAGGTTGTCTTCCTTGTTATTCTGTCACTTTACTAGTGGCAACAAGTTATCATTGTCATTCAAATTGATTGCTTTTTCATGCACAATAAACCACAGCTTGTGTTTCAAACCTGCTGATGTACCACAATAATTTAGTTTTTATGACCACAAGGCTGTGACCTCTCACGTTAACTATTAGTTTTTTCTGATTCTCATACACTTAAACATGAGCTCTTAGCTTTAAGAAAAGATTATTCTTCTCTCTTATTTTCAAGTGGAAATATGAAATGTATCTGGATGTAAGTTACATGATAAAAATGCCTGAAAAAAGACGTTAAGGCTGTTTTGTCTTAGTAGCTGTACGGAACAGTGTCCTGCCTAACCCAGATCTCCTCATCCCCCCACTCCCCACCCCCACCCCCACCCCTTTTTTATTTTCCTAATTTATATATATATATATATATATACCATTTCAGAACATCATACACCTACTAGAGAATCTTGTCTGTTAGCATAAGTCATTCCCTGTCCACCGTTCAAAACCATCATGAATGTATCAAAACTACCATGGCCTAGATATTAAGAGACTCACTCAAACTTCTTATATTATTGTAAGTGTGTCCTCTTGTGGAGACTTCTGACTGCAGCAAGTATGTTTTTTCTATAAGCAGAACCAAACATATCACTAAATTAGATGATATTTGTGATGTATTGTGATGGCATTTTTGTACTTGTGAGGGTATTGTATTTTGATTGCCATTGTGTAAAGCAGTAAAAATGAAGTGATTTGCAAAGCAAAGAACCGTAGATTTATATATTAGTAAATCTCCAGATATTTCAAATGAAGAAAACTAGCTTTGTATGTATGGTGGTTTCATACCAATGGGCTATTAAGTTCTACCATGTTGCTCCCTCACGCCCCATCCTCAACAGAACAGGGGGAGAAAATATGAAGGAAAAAAAGCTCATAGATTGGGATAAGGACAGGGAGATCATTCACCAGTTACGATCACAAGCAAAACAGACTCAGCACAGGCAGATTAATGTAATTTCCTGCTTATTACTAAAAACAGACTAGAGTATGAGAAACTAAAAGCAAACTAAAAACACCTTCCAAACTCAATCCACACTCTTCTATCTCCACCCCACAAGCAGCTCAAGCGAATGAGGTAGCAGGAGGGACCCCCGCTACTAAAACCATACCACATAAACCCAATACAGTATGAAAATAAATTTACTTAAACAAGCTTTCTAGTTTTGCCAAATTACTATGTCAGTAGTTTATTAATAGACATATTCAACACAGTATCAGGGAATTTACTTCATAATCCAGTAGAGCACCTTTAAAGGGTTTAAGTAAAACATACAACTATATATATATATATATATATTTTTTTTTTCCCTTGGAACATAGTACAAAAATTTATCTGGACTTTTTTTTTTATAGTTAAACATAGCAACAAAATCAACAGTTCTTGTGTTTCACTGGAATCACCTCAATAATTCCCTTAGATTCCTTCAGGAAAATAATAAAAATAAATCAATATATATTGTTTTTCAATTTCATTATAAGAGCATCGAAATATTAGAGTAACATTTTTCTTCTATTTTTAAAATACTAGCTGGACTTTTCAGTACTTAGATTATTTAAAACAGAATATGTACTTCATGGTTTTCCACTTATACTAATGAGAAGATTGCACAAAGATAAAGAATAATGAGATCAACAGGATGGATGATATCCTGACTTGACTATTTGAAATTATAATTTTCTGTAGGTGATCTTTCTGGGTAGGATCATGGTCTCTTAAATGAGCATTGTATCTTCTTGTGTGGAAAAACAAAACAAAACAAAACAAGAAAAATCTTAAGACAGAATCTAGAGATTTTTCAGGGAAATGTGATCATTTTAGGCAAGTTGTACTGAAGGGGGTTGTGCCTTGTTCAAAGCTCTGAGCCAAATAACATGCTTAGTGTTCTGTGTTCTGTGCTTCCTTTGCTTAAGCCTATATTAAAAATACCACTTTAAAAAAAAAAAAAAAAAAAAAGCAGCAAGGTTCTACACAAAGAAGAAACGGTTTCCTGGTCCTCGATAGAGATGATGATATGTATGGTATCCTCCTTTGATGAATGACTGCCGTAAATAGCCATAATGTCATGGGAAGTCATGCTGATAAGAGAAGTGATGAGGATACAATGCACAGTCCACTTCTATCTGGTCTTGCTTTCCCTGCTACCTCTGATTCTACTGAGAATACTGGACATGTGGGCAGTGGCAACACCAACCAGTAGTAGCTACAGAGATACCAAGATGCTCTAACATGCATGTCAACTCACTGTGAGCTCTTTTGTAGCCAGTAACTTTAAAATGGCTAATTCTACACTGTGGGAAGAGACATGAGTCTCTGCTCAGTGCAGACAGTGAAAAGTCACGTACACATCTAAGTTGTTTTTCCACTCTGCTTCTCAGTCTTCTTGCACCCAAAACAGTTGCAACCAAGAGAACCGTAAGACCATGCTTTGATAGCACTATTTATTAATCTTTGCTTTGACATGACTTTTAGGGGGCTTCTCTGAGGAAAACAACACATGCATACATATGTCCAGAGTTTATTGTCTGAAAAAGGCAACTTAAGCTAAGCAAATTATTGTAACTGATGTCCTGCAGAGAGAACTTTTGCTGCAGACAGAATAGGCTTTAAAATTCTTATACTTAGAAAGCATTATTCAAGGAGAAAAGTAAGTCTACACTTTGAAATCCTTCTGGTTTATCTTATATATTGAATTACATACGTCTCTCTGTTAAGAAAGTATTTTAAAGAGTTTTTGATAACAGTCTTCTCAAAAATCATATCCAGATGAAGGTACAGGTTTTTTAATGAATTGTAAAATATGGAAGGAAAGGGAAAAAGAAACAAACCCTCATGAAGCCTGTCAGTGTTAGCACATTTTGTTAGCGTGATATCTGTGTCCAAAAATCAAAGTCCCACAGTATAAAGGTAAAAGTCATTTAACTGACAAAATTTCTGAGTGACTGAAAACTGGCATCTATGAGGTTCTAACTTTATAGGTTCTCTCTTTATAGGTTCTTTTTTTGAGAATTCTCACCAGAAAACAGCAGTTGAAAAGATTATCTTATAGCAGTACTAAATAATAGAGTGTTCTGTGACATTCAAAGGTCTGGAGCTCCCTGTGGAACCAGCGACATTTGTACAGCAAGTTAGACTGCTCCTGAAAAGGGGAGTGGTGGGAACAGGAAAATGATAGCTTTTTGACAGAATGTTAACCCCAAGTTGCCAGCTTTTCTGAAAGATAAGAAAAAAAAAAAAAAAAAAAAGCACCACTCTAATAATACTTTTAACAAAGGGCCAGACTCTTACATGAATTTTAAACTGACACACATCCACTGCTTTGGAAGGTCCCAACTGGTGCTCTGTCCCTGACAGATTTCAGAAAGGAAATAAATGCCATGTTGGTATGCTCTGGTGACAGATCAGTTGGGTATGTTTTCCCAGATGGTATAATGCAGCATTTTATTAAGGGCAGCTCTTTTTTCTTGTCAATGCAACATTTGAAATGGTTTCCGTCTTTTTTTTTTTTTTTCTTTTTTTTCCTCTGGTTGACTTACCTGAAAGTTTAAAAAGTTTCTCCAGACATATTTGAAGTAAATATGTCTAGCTCAGCCACTAAGCAGGGTCACTGCCTCCAAATAGGATCTCTTCCTATATTTATTCCACTACTGTGGTGGAAAAACATTAACAGAGAATTAGATTGTGGGCTTTCTTCACACAGGAAATGATTTGATCTTATGCATCCTGCATGCCTTTAATAGCAGGCTGTAACACATGCAGAAAAAAAAAATGGAGAAGCCACTTCATCCCTTCTGTTGAATCTGGACAAAATTGCAGCTAGACAGTTAGGAGTCATTGGGAAAGAAAGCAAGCAGGCAAGGAGAACCTGCTTTTCTCCTGGAAGAAAGCAGAACTCGGTTGCAGACCTGGATATATTTTACATCTACACCTCTTTAGCTAGCTCTCCTTACCTGTGACTTTATTCATTGTATGATAATGCAACTTCAGCATGAGGATTGAGAATTTACATATCTATGAAATTCCACAATCCTGATGCTGAGACCTTTCCCTGGGTTATGGGAGTAAAATTCATTCAGACCGAGAAGGGTCTGCTTGGGAAAAATGACACCGAGTTATTGGGTTATCTGTAAAAGTCACTTTGTTCTGTTACTTGCCACCACCTACAGTCTGATACAGTTAGCTGTATGGATCAACAAAGTGACCTGCTTTATAGATTTCCTTAGGGATTTAAGCTGAATTGGGCAGTTCTGTATCTAAAATTATATAGCAACAGAACTCAGCTGGAATACAAACTTCATCCCCTCAACAGGGCAGCTAAATCCATGTTTGATCACTCAGGCAATTTCTGTTTCAAGGAGCTGAAGACCAAGGCAGTGTTAGAAGCAGACACTTGATTACTGTGTGAACCTTAAATTGAGATGGCCTAATTCCCAATTGAGATGGGTTTTCCACGGTTGCATTTAGCCCCATGGGCACTTCAGCACTGCCTGCCAGCATTTGCTGGGTTTCTGAGTCCATTTGCTTTGTCCCCCTCAAAATGTGCTCAGGCTTTCCCACTGTGGGAATAAGCAAGTGGAGAACATAAGCCTCACACCACAGAGGATCTTAAACCTCACGAGTACTGATAATGTTTCTAAACAGAATTAAAAAAGAGAAAAAGAGCAGGATTTATTGTATATTAGTAAGAATTTGGCACTTCAGACTTAGCCAGTCCTCCAAAACATTTTTTATGTAATACTGCTCATTGGGAAGTTAAAAGAGTAACACTGTGTATGGACTAGGTCCAGGCAATTCAACTGAACTGGCTGTTTAATCTCTCCAGTTATACATTCATGTTATTTGTGTTAGCCAAAATATAGCCTGAGATTCAAAGCTCCCCTGAGACATAATATGTTATGCGTATATTTAATCATATATTTATGTGGTGGTTTTACCCTCCTATGCAGCTGAATTCCACCACAACCACTCCCTCACCACCACTTCTCAAAGGAAAAGAGGGAGGAATAATGGAAAAGGCTTAAGGGTTGAGATAAGCAGGGAGATCACTCAACAATTATTGTCATGGTCAAAAAAAGCCCCAGCATAGGGAGATTAGTATAATTTCTATCACTAGCAGACTAGAGCAGTGAAAAACTAAAAGCAAACTAGAAGGTGCACCTTCTCCCCATGCACCCTTGTCTATCTCTTCCCCACAAGCAGCTCAAGGGAATGGGGAATGGGCACTGCCTTAAGTCTTCACCACAACCAATCCTTCGTTTAGACTCTCTGCCCCTTCTCCAGCATGGGGCCCCCCACAGGATGCTGTCCTTCCCGAACTGATCCTGCAGGGGCTGCCCACAGGCAGCAGCTCTTCCAGAACTGCTCCCACATGGGTCCATATCACCGGGACCATCCATCAGGAGCAGATTTCTCCAACATGGGTCCCCCACAGGTGGCAGCTCCCCCCAGAGTACCTGCTCCTGCGTGGGCTCCTCTCCACGGGCTGCAGCTCTGGCCCGGGGCCTGCTCCTGCGGGGGCTCTCCATGGGCCGCAGCCTCCTCCAGGCCACATCCACCTGCTCCACGTGGGCTCCTCCACGGGCTGCAGCGTGGAGATCTGCTCCGTGTGGGACCCATGGGCTGCAGGGGGACAGCCTGCTCCACCAGGGGCCTCTCCACAGGCCGCAGGGGAACTGCTGCTGCCTGCCTGGAGCACCTCCTGCCCTCCTTCACGGACCTTGGTGTCTGCATGGCTGTTTCTCACTCCTTGCTCTCCCAGCTGCTGTTGCACAGCAGGTTTTTTTGTTTGTTTGTTTGTTTGTTTGTTTTCCCCTTTCTTAAATCTGCTCTCCCAGAGGCCCACAAGCGTCACTCCCTGGCTCGGCTCTGGCCAGCAGCAGGTCCCTTTTGGTGCTGGCTGGAGCTGACTCTGATGTGACATGGGGCAGCTGCTGGGCTCCGCTCACAGAGGCCACCCCTGCAGCCCCCCGCTACCAAAACTTTGCCACATAAGCACAGTACACTTCCTATTTACATGCCTGAAATATTTGCTGTAAACAAACAGCGTGTCAGAGATACCACCCTAAGTGATTTCCTAGGCTGAATTCATCCACTTACCTCTTCTTTCAACTGCCATATGCAAACATGGTTTCATAGAGTAAACTTGAAATCTTAACTTTTTTGTCTCCTACAACAGAGAGAACTAGAAAGTCAGCAATGCCTTTTACCACTTACGTTTTCCAGACTATTTTTAAACTTCCCTCCCTTTCTACTTGTGATTCCAGGTAGACAGATGGAGTTCTGTCTGAGTTACTGAGATATTTAAAATAATATTTGGTAAGAATATTTGAATTTTAAAACTAACCAACCCCAAAACTTCTGCCCTCCATGTCTGTTCTCTTATTGGTTAAAAGAAAGTGATCTTTTAACATGGCAATGTCTAGGGAAAAAATAAATAAATAAATAAATAAATAAATAAAATCTCCTTTCCTGATGAACAAATACTGGTCTTGTATTGCTTCTTCTCAATACATGGGTAATCTAATTGAAGTATAACAAGCAGGTAAAAAAATAATAATTATTATTAAATTTTAAAAGTCTTGTTTCTTCTCTCTCAGCCAACAAATCTAGCATCTAACATTACGCAATGCAAAGGAAAAGGTAGCAAAGTGAATCCGCCCACCTTCATTTGTATTATAACCACATTTTCTTTTAAAAGTGCGTATGGTTTCAGTGTTCAACATGGAAGATAGATGATCACAATGACAAAGCCTTATTAAAATTATTTTGCATCTCTGACGTTACGACAAACCTGTGTTTTCCTTAACTTATGCCAGTGGTTACCAGATTTCCATTAATCTGCATTGCCTGAATTTACCATAAGAGTACAGAAAAAGTGGAAATGCAGAGGCTCTTTTCACTTCAGATCGCATCATTACGTCCTGTAAAATCACTAGTACCCCCCAATTCTAATGGTTCGGCACTGATTTCTGTTACATACGGAGGTGGCCCAGCAATGTTTTTTGTTTGGTTGGTTGGTTTTGGTTTCTTTGTTTGTTTTTGTTTGTTTGTTTTAGCTTGGTAAGTAGAAATGAGACTTGATGAAATTTAACCCAACATCTGAAAAGTTCTTTTAAGCAAATTTCCTTAGTCTATGTTGACTTCCTAGTTTCCATAAAGCCCTCTGAAATTGTTAATCTCAAAGTTTTGTTGTGGCATTTTATAAACTTATACTAATTCTTAGAAATTGTC
The DNA here is from genome assembly GCF_964034855.1 of Anser brachyrhynchus. Lineage (NCBI taxonomy): Eukaryota > Metazoa > Chordata > Aves > Anseriformes > Anatidae > Anser > Anser brachyrhynchus. The sequence continues at coordinate 137,858,694 of NC_137694.1, forward strand.
CTAAAATATATAGTCAAAATGAGGCCAAAAAAAAAAAAAAAAGTGGCAAAATATGCCCTGAGGTATATTTCTTCCAAATTTCCTGTCTCTCTTTATAAATACTGTGTCAAAACTTCTCCATGTAGGACAAACAGTTCTTCTATTCTTGAGTGATTATTTTGTTTGATCTTAACAGTTTCTCAGTTTAGTCTGCCAGCAGGCCCATGATCTATCCAGCAGTGTGCAATATTTAATTCTTCTCTCTCCAGCTTCCCTGCCTCTGTTTTTCTGTCATAGCTGGGCTTTTATGCCAGTGGGCAGAGATCCCAGGTCCAGAGCCTTAATCAGCTCCAAATTTCAGATATCCTTACTGAACCATAAAAAATAAATTAATAAATACATAAGTAAAGCTCTGAATTTCAGTTCCCAAATAGCTTCAGCATAAAACACTGCATTAACTATTTCTCTTTTCCACTAGTCTTTTCCCCTTTACCTCCCTCAAATAAATCACTCACGTCCACAGACTTTCCTTTTCTAACTGCAGTATACTACTGCTAATTAATTGTTAAACAAACAAGCAAACAGAAAATGGCACTATATTCTGCATAGCTTTAAAATTAGTACTCATTTGCATTGTAGCAGAATCTGATAGGCCCTGCTGAAACCAAGGTCTTATATTGCATAGTGCTGTATGAACACAGAGGAAGCATCAATCTCATCCCTAAAGAGCTAAAAGCTGTGGCAGGCAAAAAGGATTATTCTACCTTGTTTAACAGATGAGGTATGAAAGTGCAGATATTAAACAATTTGCTCAAAGAGATCCATGGCAGAACTGAACCCAGATCTCTTAAATCTGATCCAGATGTCCAGTTCATAAGGCCATTTGTCTTCCTTCTGTTATTTCAATTTCTGTAAATATCTGTGGACCACAGTTCAACAGCAATTTCCTATTGCTATCAATAAGAAAATATTTAATTTCTTCTCTCTTTCCCTCTTAAAAACTTTGAAACATCAGGATACTAAAAAATATTAGGTGTTATTTTTAAAAAATGCAGGCTATTTCCATTGCCAAGGCCAGTGTTTCATGCCTCACAGAATAACTGGCTCAAACACAATTCATGTTCATTGCTGTAAACAAGATGTAATGGAGCAGCATAGCAGCAGCCACAACTGCCACTTATTATCATTGCTCTAGTTGCATATAATTAATTCCTGGTGAAAGACACCATTATAACAAAACAATTCAAAACAATCTCTCAAGCAGTGTTTCTGCCCTGGAAACGACACATCACAGTCGGGAGAATGGTTTGGGCTAACAACACTCCTCTTGTTCTGTACCAGAGCCAATAAGCTCCATATCTATGAGTGCTGCAACCAACCAGCCCACAATACTGAGCTTATTGGAAACATCTAGTGGAAACTGAATCTATCATTTAAAGATGTTTTAATAATTAAGCAAGGAAAGACCAATGTACAATGGAGAATAGAATATTTGTTACAAAGATTCTTGTGGGATAGTCTGTATCTCTCTGTGGTTAAAATAAATAAATACATAAATAAATAAATAAAAGCAATTTCTCAGCTCTTATGAGGGATGACATCAGACTGTAATACTGTTATGAAACACTAAATACTTGTAAAAAATAGTGGTATTCACAAATCAATACAGAAAAAAAAATGGAGCATTCTTTAAAGTTTGCAATTATTTCACTTATATAGGTTCCATGACATGCAGGAAAAGACAAGGGAAATCACCACCAAAAGGCTTTGGCTATAAAAATATTCAGTGCCTTCCATATGAAGGTGATATTTCAAACTATCATTACAAAAGAAAAAAAAAATAATAATATGAACTGATTCCTGCCAAAAGTTGTTTTGCCATGTCTTGCTAACCCCACTGTCCTTTTGAATTAACCTGGTACTAGATTCAAAGCTGATAAGCCATTCTCCTTTAGGACAGACTGAAGAATGTTTGTTGCTTGTTGGTGGTTTCTGACATTATCTGCAATACAGTATGTGGTCTGTTCCCTTGGACTACTTGACAATTGAAGTTTTCTGGAGTGCATTAACCAATTGGCCATATATAATCCTGAACAAAGAACATTCTTGGACATTGTGAGCATCCAAGTATTTCTAAGAAAAACTTGAGACTATTTTCTGAATCTGTGCTATCTGGAAAGTGAGATCTTCAGAGACAAGAAGGTCAATATTTTCAATTTGGTTATGTTGCTTGGATAAAAACTTCTTTGATATCTGAATTGTAACCAGGAATAACACATGAAATATTTTCCTCTTTGACAGTACTATTTTAAAAATAGCTTGGACGGTAATAACATCAATATAGCAATCTATATTGCTTCTTCTACAAGTAGCAGTGTTTTTTTTTTCCATGCCCACTGCTATACTAAACCACAAACACATCCTAAAAGGACCTGGCATGTCAGAGGGCTGATGAATATGGTCAGGTAGGTCAATCCTTTCTTTTGCAAGTTGCAGAACAGGAAAAAGTGATGTTTGCAGTCCTGTAGAGTTTGGAGCAGAATTTCTAAACCAAAGTGTAGCAAATCATATTTGAATCCTTCTTGTGTGAAGCATCCCAAGCCCCCATGTCATCCAGGATATCTTACTGCAAGTCATTTTGAAGTGTGGCACTTAACTGGGCAAGTATAACTGGAAGAAGTAAAAATACTCAGGGGGCAGAAAAGCAAAGAGGTACAAGCATGACACTGCAGTTTGTTTTGTCAGCCATAAGGAAGAAGAGAAGGAAATATACTTCTGCTACAATTAAACACAGAGTATTCCCCACAAAATTAAGTTACTTTAGAGAAAGATTTAGGGCATATTTATACTTCACAGTGCAAAGCCACATTGGCAAGGGGTCCAAGTAGCTCTGAAAAAAATAGTGTACCTAATTGTGTTTTTCAGTGCGCTTAGCTTTGGTACTAGCCATGGCATGGCCCCAGTGACTAGAGGGTTCCAATTTGAAATCTCTGCAGTTCTTTCTAATAGCCCAAGCAGGCCATCCCGAATGTCAAAAAGCTATTCTGTAAAGTGGAAGCGAGCTTCAAGCAGAAGCTGGTTTTGAACATGTTTCCCCAGCTCATGCTCCCACTGTGATCCACTTGGGAAAGAGTCAGGCTGGGAGATGAGTGGCTGGAAAGCTGCCTGGCCGAGAGGGACCTGGGAGTATTGGTTGATAGTCGGCTGAATATGAGCCAGCAGTGTGCCCAGGTGGCCAAGAAGGCCAACAGCATCCTGGCCTGCATAAGAAGCAGTGTGGCCAGCAGGTCTAGGGAAGTGATTGTGCCCCTGTACTCGGCTCTGGTGAGGCCGCACCTCGAGTACTGTGTTCAGTTTTGGGCCCCTCGCTACAGGAAGGACATGGACGTGCTCGAGCGAGTCCAGAGAAGGGCGACCAAGCTGGTGAGGGGTCTGGAGAACAAGTCTTATGAGGAGCGGCTGAGGGAGCTGGGCTTGCTCAGCCTGGAGAAGAGGAGGCTCAGGGGCGACCTTATCGCTCTCTACAGTTACCTTAAAGGAGGCTGTAAAGAGGTGGGGGTTGGTCTGTTCTCCCACGTGCCTGGTGACAGGATGAGGGGGAATGGGCGAAAGTTGCGACAGGGGAGTTTTAGGTTGGATGTTAGGAAGTACTTCTTTACCGAAAGGGTTATTAAGCATTGGAACGGGCTGCCCAGGGAGGTGGTGGAGTCACCATCCCTGGAGGTCTTTAAAAGATGTTTAGATGTAGAGCTTAGCGATATGGTTTAGTGGAGTACTTAGTGTTAGGTCAGAGGTTGGACTCGATGATCTTGAGGTCTCTTCCAACCTAGAAATCTGTGATACTGTGATACTGTGAGTCCCATGCTGTTGTGTCTCCCACCTCTCCATTACACTTACATGAAGAAAATGTTTTAAAAGATTGTACTCTAACATTGAGAGTCTAATATATTTCCTGATATCAGTGAAAAAGTGGACATAAACTTCCTTTGTTCAGATTACATTCAGGCTGGAAAGGCTGGCCTAGGAAACTTTTTAAAACTCTGAAATCATAATACCACTAAGGCCAATGAGTGGTTTTCATCAATTTTCACTGAGTCGGGATTTAACTACTCCAAAGAAGCAAACACTTTGCTCAACTGTGGTTTTGCAAATAGGAAAATGTATTTTTATGAAAAGGGAGAACAGAAAAAATACAGAACATTTTTCTAACTTAGCACCATAGAAAATCCAGCAACATTTCATGACTACAAAGCTGTAACTTTACAAGTACAATGAAATTGGATTTATTAACATAAACACTAATACTGAATTCTATTTGACCACATAAGTCTAGATGGTCCAACATTCATTTGAAGGTTAAAAAAATAAAATGCAATAATTGAATATTATTTGCTGATTTCTACTCATTCAAGTATACATAAACTTTTCTTAGTAGAAATAACAGAAAAAAACTACTTTATCTTTTATTAAATATTATTGAATGAGTTAAGCTTTCTAGAGTTTTCTAAACTATTCTTTCTTTCTAAACTATTCATTTGCTTTATAATTAATACTTTTCTTTCTGTTTTATTCTTTCCCCAGCACGTCTTAACTGTAGCTAGAACTGGAAACAGAGCTACCTATCTTGAGAGAGGTTGCACTTAATAAAAAGAGTTAGAAAAGTAGAAATTTCTAAAAAAGAGCTGTCCAGTTAAGGTCCGTAAAGATCGTATAGTTAGTACATAACTCATCATCCATATTTCAGATGATTTTTCCTTCTCACAAGATATTCACTAGTAATCTACTCCCTTCCTGCTATCTTAAAACATAAAATGAAATCCAGGCACACAAGAGCCAAGTGATCACCACCCACCTTATCCCAATATTTTTGTTCTTTGTAGCAACAGCAAAACAGGTTTCTGATTCTTTCCTATACTCTGATATCTACGATTCCTTCACTGTGAAGGGTCTAGCCAGAAACACCGCACATTTAGTGTCATGGCAAGCAAGGTTGTGATTCTCACACCTGTTTTTAACTTCACAGAAAAGGATGATTCAAGAAAAATAATAATTTTTATCATTTCTAGTTTATAACTGGATTTCACTAGTAGACTTTTTTACACTAGTAATGCTAGTTAAACTGAAATATGCTTATGTGTTTTGGTAATTTGGAAATCATGGTCCAGCATATTTCTCTGTATCAAGTCCATGCCTTTAGAAGTCTCTGCAGGAAATCAGGCATTAAACACAGAGTGCCTAACATTTAAAGTTATAGCCAGTATCAAAATCTGTGCTTTAAAATGCTGCGTATAACTCCATGTAATATTAAGGTCAATATATCTTAAATGAAAGCTGGGTGTTCTTGAGTAAAGAGCAACATTATTGAAATGTTTCCAATTTCTGAAATGAAAATTAGAATCAATTAGTGAGGCGTCATCAGTGAGGCACTGGAACAGGTTGCCCAGAGAAGCTGTGGATGATCCATCCCTGGAGATGTTCAAGGCCAGGTTGGATGGGGCCTTGGCCAACCTGATTTAATGGGTGTCATCCCTGTCTATGGCAGGGGGGTTGGAACTAGATGATCTTTAATGCCCCTTCCAACCCAAGCCATTCTGTGATTCTATGACTAACTTGATGCTAATTTTCCTTGTAGCCATAAAGCCCTTACAGAATGTAGACAGAGTAAGATAAACATCTTATTAGATGGTCAAGAGTTTGTAAACAAGATCTGAGAAGACTGTGAAGATAGATGAATAATTTGTGGAGAGAAGATGAATATTTTTTTCACTAAATATGAAATTTATTGTAATTGATTATGTAGGAAGTATATGCAATTACTAAAACTACCTAGTCCCATAAGCATTTCATTAATTTTAATATTTATATGATTTTATATAGTGTTTTTGATATTTTTTTCTTTGCATTGACACCAGTTAGACAGGTATATCAGAATAAAAGGTTATTAAAGTGGAATAGGACTAATCTATCAGTACTAAATAGAACTAAAAGACTGAACTGCTTTTTTTCAACATCTTTGTTCTCTCCACTACTCATATCCTCTTGCTTTTGAGAAGAAATTTATCCCACTCCACAGTGAGAAATGGGAGTAGATATTATACCTTTGCAATAGCATTTTTTCATCATTTTCTTCCTAGTTTTCATCTGTCATTATAAAATCATTTGGAAATACTTCATTTTAAAAGAGATATTTTATTTCTTGTTCACTTAATCTTTCCATTCTCTTTCTCTTTGCCTTTTTTTTTTTCTTTTTTTTCTTCTGCTTTTATTTTTCTTCCTATGATTATTCTCCTGGTCAACATGTAGTCCTTCATGCCACATTCCTTTTAACTTAATGTCTTACCTTAACCGGTTGTATTAAGTATCTATGAATTCTTGTCTTTAATAACAGGAGACAAAGAAAGAAAATACAATGCATATGTTAGCTGGGTTGCAACTTCCTGAAGACTCATCATTGTCCATGCTCACTTAAAGACAGGAAAATGACAAGTACAGCAAAAGGAAGTGCTTCATTTCTTAGTATCTTACTGGATTGTTGTCTGTGGATAAAGTTGACTAATTTCACTTTCCATCATTATTCAGCCTTTGCTTTCAATACACTGGTTAATTAATATCAATGTTTTTTGTAAATTCTTTATTGCAGTGGTCAGGACATGTTCATGTTTATCATCAAATCCTTGTCAGAAAATTCACCAAAGAGCCAGGAAGTTGAATGCCTCTTCTAAGTTTAAAGCAAAGGATTCCAGATTTCATTACCATATTCTAAAATCATTCATTTTTCTGCTATGCAACTTCTTAAACTAGCCATCCCTGTCATTCACTATTTTACTTTATTTTGTGAATGCGTGTATACATAATAGGCTGGCCTGAAAGTAAAGTTATGCCATAGATAAACAGCAATACCTACATTAGTAAATATCGAAGAATAATCAAAGGAGTTCTGTAAAACTAACCAGTTTATCTCAAGGACCCAATATGCACACCATCCATATTTCAAGCACATTGCATCAGACTGGCTGCAATCTGGTCCTGTGGCTCATTTGTGTACATCTCATTAAGTCTCATCTGAAAGAAGTCCATTTTGCAGATTTTAAGATTATACCACAATGGAGCCAAACTCTGTTAGAGAATCTCCAAAATCAGCAGATTTGCTGCAAAAGTACAATTTTAATTGGAACCAAAACAGTAATGCAGATGGACCCAAGTTCATCTTATTTTCTGAATGATATGGCTTCTTATAGCAAGTTTGGTGATTAATATTGCACTGTTAGCGTTCCCTAAAAAGTGGGGGGGGGGGGGGGGCAGGGACGGGCAATACACTGAAATATTTTCCTATAGCAAAGAAAAAATATCAATAAACATTATAAAGGAAATTATTACTTCTCAAAATTAATGTTTTCTTTTTTTTATTTATACTATTTCCAATCCTATCTTCTCTCCCATCAGACATAATTATCACATGCTCCTGAACACTTAAATGAAGAAACATATATATATAATAAGTATATTTGCCTAGTAAAATGCATTTGCAATGAGCTAATGCTGAAAACAGCCAAACTACTCTAAAATTCAACTTTAGTTTGTTTATCTCTAAAATTCATGCTTTTTGTGTTTCTACACAAAGCATGAATTTCTAAGATGCTCAGAAAAAAATAGTTCAGACAAATTTTACAAGTTTATAGAACTGTTTAGAATATTAAGGAAATCAAAAAAAAATAATAATTTGTTTAATGTCACTAAGTTTTCCAAGTTTTTGCTTGTTTGATTTTGATGCTAAAATGATCACAATGTAAACTTTGATCAACTGTTTTCTGAGTTTTTCGAGTCCCATATATTTTGGTAGAACTATATATTCTACATGTAACTTCAAAACTGGCTCGTAGAATCATAGAATCATAGAATATCCTGAGTTGGAAGGAACCAAAAAGGATCATCGAGTCGAACTCCCAGCACCACACAGGTCTACCCAAAACTTCAGACCGTATGACTAACAGCATAGTCCAAATGCTTCTTAAACTCCAACAGGCTTGGTGCCATGACTACGTCCCTGGGGAGCCTGTTCCAGTGCGCGACAATCCTCTCAGTGAAGAACCTCTTCCTGATATCCAGCCTGAACTTCCTCTCTTGCAGCTTGACACCATTCCCTCAGGTCCTATCACTGGTCACTAAAGAGAATAGATCAGCGCCTGCCCTTCCACTCCCCCTCATAAGGAAGCTGTAGACTGTGATGAGGTCTCCCCTCAGCCTCCTCTTTTCCAGGCTGAACAGGCCAAGTGACTTCAGTCGCTCCTCATACGTCTTGCCCTCTAGGCCCTTCACCATCTTAGTAGCCCTTCTCTGAACACTCCAGTAGTTTCACGTGCTTTTTGCACTGTGGTGCCCAGAACTGCACACAGTACTCAAGGCGAGGCCGCACCAGCAGAGCAGAGCGGGACGATCACTTCCCTTGACCAACTAGCAATGCCGTCTAGGGCACACTGCTGGCTCATATTCAGCTTGCTATCAACCACAACCCCCAAATCCCTCTCTGGGGGGCTGCTGTTCAGCATCTTCTTGCCCAGTCTGTGCCTTTGAATAACCAAAGCTTTTGAATCAGATGCAGGAAAATTTTAAGAGAACAGGGAAGATAATTTATAAGTGAGGATGACACCTGCAGAAGTGGAAGGAAAGATCTGCATCTCTTGAGCATTTAGACTCTTAACAAGCAAAAACTGATCTGAACCAGAAATCTTCAAGAACTATATGATATTTCAACCTGCTTGCTTTACTAACTCTGTTAAAGCTGCCTGGCAAATAGTATGTCTCACAATTGGCTCTTCCTCCTCTATTAATTTCTAGATTCCATTTGAAAGAAAAAAATATTTTTAAAAAATATAATGCATTGATACATTTGTCTTTGAAATGCAAAAGGTCTTAACAATGTTCTTTTACACATACATACACACACACAAGATTAAATTCAGAAGTGAAAGAAAAAATAAATCTGATATATTGCTGATAGACTATTCATCATTAGAACCAGCACCTCTAGGCCTTGGAGCGGGTTTGAAAACAAGCAGCCCACCTCATATTTAGATAGAAATTTACATCAGAGATAATTGCACAGCAAGAAGCACAAAAGCATACATAATTATGGGCAACAGATTTACTGCAGATCACCTCATAAAACTAGTGTCACAGGGCCTTTTCACAATAAGCAATTCTGCTTTTATGTTATTATTAATACTGTTGTGGGTGGTTACATGAATTGCAGAAATTTCACTTGTCACTCTTGGAAACTGTGACAAATATGTCTAATTTGTAAGCTTTAAAGAAGCTGATCCATCTCTTAAAGAATTCTTAATTTGAACAAAGTTTCAATTAAACTTTGTGAAGTGCAACTTTTTATTAACTAACCCTAGAATTTAATATATTTTGGGGTATATCATATGTTGATCATTATTTAATATCAGACCAATTTAAGCCTTGGAATATATTAACTTATGGCATTAGATTTCTTCCTGTGTCACTGAACCATGACATTAGAGCAAAAGCAATTCTCAGATTTTGGCATTATTCCAAATTGTGGTTTAACCCAGCAGTCAGCTAAGCGCCATACTGCCTTTTGCTTACTCCCCCTACCCCAGTGGGATATTGGGAATTGAGGAAAAAAAAAAAAAATGTAAAGCATGTGGATTGAGACACCTTAACAGGACAGAAAAGGAAGGGGAAATAATGGTAATAATAAAACATACAAAACAAGTGATGCACGGTGCATTTGCTCACCACCCAATGACTGATGCCTGGCCAATCCCTGAGCAGCAGCAGCCCCCTTGGCCAACTCCCTGCAGTTTTACTGTTCAGCATGATGCCAAATGGTATGGGATATCCCTTTGGCCAGTTTGGGTCAGCTGTCCTGGTTGTGTCCCACCCCTAGCTCCTGCCCCCAGCCTCCTTGCTCGAAGGTCAGCACAAGAAGCAGAAAAGGCCTTGTCTCTGTGTAAGCACTGCTCTGCAACAATTAAAAGATCGATGTGTTATCAGAATTATTCTCATCTTAAATAAAGAACACAGCACCATTGCAGCTACCAGGAAAAAAAAAAAAAAAAAAAAAAAAAAAACCCTATTCCAGCCAAAACCAGGAAACAAGGCCATGCTTTGATTTTTGAATATTCAACCTTATTTTAGTGATGAATGCATGTTTAGAATTATGGGGAAAAAAAATAGTAGGAGGAAACTCATTTTCATGGATTTTCTCTCTTTTTTTTTTTAAGTTATAAATAAAATGCAGTGGTTTCTTTATCATCATAACTCAAGCATTTGGGGAAGAACGGTCTTTCTAGGGGAGTTAGCTCACTGGAGACCTCTTCCAATTACATTAATTCTTATCTGAAAGTTATTTTCCACCCCTAACACCTATTTCAGTTTGCTACCTAAGTACAAGTTAGTTCTAAGTTTAATGCAGTGCTTAATGACCAACATAACACAAGTATCTGGTTTGAAACAGTGATAAAAAATCATACAGTATAGACTAATTGCTAGAGAAAATGAGGGGAAAAAAAAAAGACTATTTTATATATGGTTAGAAATAACTGAACAGAGATCTAGTTCAAATTGAAGAGCTGCATAGTAATAACACTATTAACCTGAGCATACTTCCAGACCATACAGGCAACAGAATGTAGTCTTTACTGTTTGTCGCTACAGAATATGAAATATGAGTGCCTGACTAGGAGATTACCAGGTTTTGTTGATATTTCTTTATCCACAGTCAGAGGATTTCCAAGTCCATTCTTCATAAAAAGTGGAAGTCTGATCACGTTGCAAAACCTCCAGTAGATATCCACCTAGTGGACAAATCTCATGGAAAGTCATGAACTGAGAAAAAAACGCCAGTATGTGTGTATTACTATACTAGTCATCTCATATCTGATTCCTCTGAGAGAGACAATAGTGGATGTAAGACAGACAAAACCTGTCTTAAAATATATATGGAGATAGTACATTAAAACCTAAGCACTATACAAAACTACACAGCCAGCACAATACATATTTTACTTGTTAATTCACTCATCAAGCCTTTGGCCACAGTTTAAAAATTCTGAAATATAGTGTAGATAACACAGCTGGAATGTTTAATTAAAATATTTTCAGCTTTGGTGAAACAATTTTCTACTGAATTATATTCAGAAATATTTCCTTTGGTGAGAAACAATCATCAAAGGCTGTCATTACAAGTGTAATTCCTCTTCCACATACATAAGAAAACTTTCTCAGTTTAATTGTCAGCAAATACTACCATAGAAACACAGGACTTCAAAGCAGAATGATCAGGAAAGCTATTTCTTTTCTCATGAGCCTCCTTCAGAAGGACATGCTTAAATCATTGTAGAATCTTCAGTCAGTTCCCCAAACACCAATGGAGTGAGAATGGAAGAATAAATCACCTGCTAGACATTTTAAAGGAATGAGAAAATCTCAGTAACATAATTTGGGCAACTAACAGAACTGCAAGACCAGATGACGTGAAGTCACTCAGACCATCAAAAATATTCCAGACTCACAATTCATTAATTGCTAGCATGCGCAAAGAGATTTGTTGCACAAAGAGTTGAAGGTGACCTTTTGAGGAAATCTGTTGAGAGTAGAAAATGACACCTACATAAACTGACTGTTCCTTGCATATCAACAAGCAGAACAGAAATTGGTTCCTGAACAAGCTACAGGACAGACTTTAATCATTCAAAAAGCAACTAGCACAGAGTTCAACCCCTTCCAGAAATGATTTTGTCCTCCTGGCAGTGAAAAAATCAGTCATGTCCTGATGAGATAGAAAGACAACTGATGCAGTAGAAGTCCAGAAACGTCAAAAGCAAATCAGATTTGAAGCCCTTGTAAGATCAAACAATGTTCTACCATCTCACATTAATATTTGTGTGAAAGGTTTCTCAAAATCTAATAAAAAATTAGTTTAAAGTTTCTTTAAACTTTCTTGCTACCCCTGTCTTAGTATCATGATTCTAGATTCTGTGCAAAGTTCATAGAAAGCTAACAAAAATCTTTTAAATATGGCCTTGCATATGACCTTTAAAATGACCTTGCAACTAATGTCATTACAAGCCTGTGAACAGAAAGCAGCTTACAATCCATCACCAAACCTTCAAATGTAAAAACATGCAACAGTGTATAATCAAGTAATGTGCAAATTTAAAAAATGAAATAAAAATCACAGTTATATAATTATATATTTCAGTGCCTAGTTGTGAGGCTCAATGAACATGTGAAAAAGAAAAGGGTAACACAGACAAAAGGAAGAGTACAGCTGTAGGAATATATTTCTCAGAGTGTATATGTGGTCCCAGTAGTTGCCTTTAACAGTCAGAGAGATATACAGTCAGGAAGATGTATACAGTTAGAGAGATAAACACTCAGAGAGATATATGTGTAGATATACGCATTCTTCAAGCACGACAATTCAAGGAGAAACACTAAATTAGCTAGACTTGGCAAGCACGCATGAAATGTGAAAACAGCTAAGTGCAGTCTTAACAATATGTTTCTGATAGCTCTGTCCCAATGTTGGATATGTATGTTTGAAATAAAGATACTCTGATCCTTAAGTTTTGTTTAGTGATGAAATGATTATGAGAAATCACCTATATGCTAGTAAATTCTATCTCTACAGGAAGAGTCATTCTTAAAAGGGAAATAATAAGTTGTTCCTGTCCTTCAGCAACCAGCATCCAAACACACATTTCCTGTATTAGATAGGATGCATATTTCTGAACAACACTGGGTAATTTAGGAGCTAGTTGAACAGCCTTATGCTTATAAACTGAACAAGTTAATATAGCATCTTACCATGCAGAAGAAGAAAGCAATAGGTAAAACACTTAGATATGTATAATCAAATAGTATATGACAAAACATATGAGGATGCAAATTTTATTTTTCAGTGGGTATCAAAAAAAATCTTTTTTCTTCTGAGCTAAAGCAGAGAGAAAAGAAACTAATGGAGTTTTCTG